>NC_136070.1:1228825166-1229255957 GCF_964261635.1 Lissotriton helveticus | reverse complement strand
TCTCTTTCCACTCTCTCTCTCGGTCTCTCCACTCCACACTCTATCTCCACTCACTCACCACTCTCCTCTCACCTCTCTCCGCTGTCTCTCCCACTGTCTCTCATTCTCTCTACACGCTCTCTCTACTCTCTCTCTCTCCACTCTCTCCACTCTCTCTCTCCACTCTCTCTCTCCTACTCTCTCTCCACTCTCTCTCCACTCTCTCTATTCTCTCCATTCTCTCTACTCTCTCCACTCTCTCTATTCTCTCCACTCTCTCTACTCTCTCTCTCTCTCCACTCTCTCTCTCTCTCCACTTCTCTCTCCCTCTCTCTCTCCATTGTCTCTCTCAACTGTCTCTCTCTCCACTGTCTCTCGCTCTCTCACTCCTCTCTTTCTCCACTGTCTCTCTCCACTGTCTCTCTCTATTGTCTCTCTCCACTGTCTCTCCACTGTCTCTCTCTCTCTACTCTCTCCACTCTCCCCTTTGTCCACTCTGTCTCTCCACTCTCTCTCCCACCACTCCCTCTCTCTCCTCTCTCTCTCTCCACTCTCTTTCTCCACTGTCTCTCTCCACTGTCTCTCTCTATTGTCTCTCTCCACTGTCTCTCCACTGTCTCATTCTCTCTCTTCTCTCTCAACTTCCACTCTCTACATTCTCTCTCCACTCTCTCTCCACTCTCCCTCTCTACTCTCTCTCCACTCTCTCTCTCTCCACTGTCTCCCACTCTCTCTCCACTGTCTCTCTCTCCACTGTCTCTCCACTGTCTCTCTCTCCCTCTCTCTACTCTCTCTCCACTCTCTCTCCACTGTCTCCCTCCACTCTCTCTCCACTCTCTCTCTCTCTACTCTCTCTACTCTCCCTCTCTCTCTCTCTCTCCTCTCTCCCTCCACTCTCTTCCTCTCACTCTCTCTCCACGCTCTATCTCTCCACTCTCTCTCTCTCCACTCTCTCTTTCTCCACTCTCTCTCTCCACTCTCTCTCTCTCCACTCTCTCTCCACTGTCTCTCTCTCCACTGTCTCTCTCCCCTGTCTCTCCACTGTCTCTCATTCTCTCTACACGCTCTCTCTACTCTATCTCCCTCCACTCTCTCCACTCTCTCCACTCTCTCTCTCCACTCTCTCTCTCTACTCTCTCTCCACTCTCTCTCGACTCTCTATATTCTCTCCATTCTCTCTACTCTCTCCACTCTCTATTCTCTCCACTCTCTCCACTCTCTCTACTCTCTCTCTCTCCACTCTCTCTCTCCCTTCTCTCTCCACTCTCTCTTCTCTCTCTACTCTCTCTACTCTCCCTCTCTACTCTCTCTCTCTCCACTCTCTCTCTCTCCACTCTCTTTCTCTCTCCTCTCTCCCTCCACTCTCTCTCTCGTCTCGCCACTCTCTCTCTCTCCACTTCTCTCTCTCTCTCCTCTCTCTCTCCACTCTCTCTCTCTCTCTCTCCACTCTCACTCTCTCTCCACTCTCTATCTCTCCACTCTCTCTCTCTCCACTCTCTCTTTCTCCACTCTCTCTCCACTCTCTCTCCACTCTCTCTCCACTGTCTCTCTCTCCGCTGTCTCTCTCCGCTGTCTCTCCACTGTCTCTCATTCTCTCTACACGCTCTCTCCACTCTCTCTATTCTCTCCACTCTCTCCACTCTCTCTACTCTCTCTCTCTCCACTCTCTCTCTCCCTTCTCTCTCCACTCTCTCTTCTCTCTCTACTCTCTCTACTCTCCCTCTCTACTCTCTCTCTCTCCACTCTCTCTCTCTCCACTCTCTTTCTCTCTCCTCTCTCCCTCCACTCTCTCTCTCGCCGCTCTCTCTCTCTCCACTCTCTCTCTCTCGCCACTCTCTCTCTCTCCACTCTCTCTCTCTCTCCTCTCTCTCTCCACTCTCTCTCTCTCTCTCTCCACTCTCACTCTCTCTCCACTCTCTATCTCTCCACTCTCTCTCTCTCCACTCTCTCTTTCTCCACTCTCTCTCTCCACTCTCTCTCCACTCTCTCTCCACTGTCTCTCTCTCCGCTGTCTCTCTCCGCTGTCTCTCCACTGTCTCTCATTCTCTCTACACGCTCTCTCCACTCTCTCTCTCTCCACTCTCTCTCTCTACTCTCTCTCCACTCTCTCTATTCTCTCCATTCTCTCCACTCTCTCTCTCTACTCTCTCTCTCTCCACTCTCTCCACTCTCTCTCCATTCTCTCTCTCACACTCTCTCTCTCCACTCTCTCTCTCTCTCTCTCCACTCTCACTCTCTCTCCACTCTCTATCTCTCCACTCTCTCTCTCTCCACTCTCTCTTTCTCCACTCTCTCTCTCCACTCTCTCTCCACTCTCTCTCCACTGTCTCTCTCTCCGCTGTCTCTCTCCGCTGTCTCTCCACTGTCTCTCATTCTCTCTACACGCTCTCTCCACTCTCTCTCTCTCCACTCTCTCTCTACTCTCTCTCCACTCTCTCTATTCTCTCCATTCTCTCCACTCTCTCTCTCTACTCTCTCTCTCTCCACTCTCTCCACTCTCTCTCTCCACTCTCTCTCTCCACTCTCTCTCCACTCTCTCTATTCTCTCCATTCTCTCTACTCTCTCGACTCTCTCTATCTCTCCACTCTCTCCACTCTCTCTACTCTCTCTCTCTCTCTCCACTCTCTCTCTCTCTCCACTCTCTCTCCCTCTCTCTCTCCATTGTCTCTCTCAACTGTCTCTCTCTCCACTGTCTCTCTCTCTCTACTCTCTCCACTCTCCCTTTGTCACTCTGTCTCTCCACTCTCTCTCCCACCACTCCCTCTCTCTCCTCTCTCTCTCTCCACTCTCTTTCTCCACTGTCTCTCTCCACTGTCTCTCTCCATTGTCTCTCTCCACTGTCTCTCCACTGTCTCATTCTCTCTCTTCTCTCTCAACTTCCACTCTCTACATTCTCTCTCCACTCTCTCTCCACTCTCCCTCTCTACTCTCTCTCCACTCTCTCTCTCCACTCTCTCTCTCTCTACTCTCTCTGCACTCTCTCTCTCTCCACTCTCTCTCTCCACTCTCTCTCCACTCTCTCTCCACTCTCTCTCCACTCTCTCTCCACTCTCTCTCTCTCTCCACTGTCTGTCTCTCTCCACTCTCTCTCTCCACTGTCTCTCTCCACTCTCTCTTTCCACTCTCTCTCTCCACTCTCTCTCTACTCTTTCTCTCTACTCTTTCTCTCTACTCTCTCTACTCTCTTTATTCTCTCTCCTCTCTCTCTCCACTCTCCCTCCGCTCTCCCTCCACTCTCTCTCCACTCTTTCTCTCTCCACTCTCTCTCCACTCTCTCTCTCCACTCTCTCTCCACTCTCTCTCCACTCTCTCTCCACTCTCTCTCCACTCTCTCTCTCTCTCCACTGTCTCTCTCTCTCCACTCTCTCTCTCCACTGTCTCTCTCCACTCTCTCTTTCCACTCTCGCTCTCCACTCTCTCTCTACTCGTTCTCTCTACTCTTTCTCTCTACTCTCTCTACTCTCTTTATTCTCTCTCCTCTCTCTCTCTCCACTCTCCCTCCGCTCTCCCTCCACTCTCTCTCCACTCTTTCTCTCTCCACTCTCTCTCTCTCTCTCTCTCTCTCCACTCTCTCTCTCTCTCTCTCTCTCTCCACTCTCACTCTCTCTCCACGCTCTATCTCTCCACTCTCTCTCTCTCTCCACTCTCTCTTTCTCCACTCTCTCTCTCCACTCTCTCTCTCCACTCTCCACTGTCTCTCTCTCCACTGTCTCTCTCCGCTGTCTCTCCACTGTCTTTCATTCTCTCTACACGCTCTCTCTACTCTCTCTCTCTCCACTCTCTCCACTCTCTCCACTCTCTCTCTCTCTACTCTCTCTCACTCTCTCTCCACTCTCTCTATTCTCTCCATTCTCTCTACTCTCTCCACTCTCTCTATTCTCTCCACTCTCTCCACTCTCTCTACTCTCTCTCTCTCTCCACTCTCTCTCTCCCTTCTCTCTCACTCTCTCTATTCTCTCCACTCTCTCTACTCTCTCTACTCTCTCTCTCTCTCCACTCTCTCTCTCCCTTCTCTCCACTCTCTCTTCTCTCTCTACTCTCTCTACTCTCCCTCTCTACTCTCTCTCTCTCCACTCTCTCTCTCTCCACTCTCTCTCTCTCTCCTCTCTCCCTCCACTCTCTCTCTCTCCGCTCTCTCTCTCTTCGCTCTCTCTCTCCGCTCTCTCTCTCGCCACTCTCTCTCTCTCCACTCTCTCTCTCTCTCCTCTCTCTCTCTCCACTCTCTCTCTCTCCACTCTCCACTGTCTCTCTCTCCACTGTCTCTCTCTCCGCTGTCTCTCTCCGCTGTCTCTCCACTGTCTCTCATTCTCTCTACACGCTCTCTCTACTCTCTCTCTCTCCACTCTCTCCCACTCTCTCCACTCTCTCTCTCCACTCTCTCTCTCTACTCTCTCTCCACTCTCTCTCCACTCTCTCTATTCTCTCCATTCTCTCTACTCTCTCGACTCTCTCTATTCTCTCCACTCTCTCTCTCTCTCCACTCTCTCTCCACTCTCTCTCTCCATTGTCTCTCTCAACAGTCTCTCTCTCCACTGTCTCTCTCTCTCTCTCTACTCTCTCCACTCTCTCTCTCTCCACTCTCCCTTTGTCCACTCTGTCTCTCCACTCTCTCTCCCACCACTCCCTCTCTCTCCTCTCTCTCTCTCCACTCTCTTTCTCCACTGTCTCTCTCCACTGTCTCTCTCCATTGTCTCTCTCCACTGTCTCTCCACTGTCTCATTCTCTCTCTACTCTCTCCACTCTCCCTCTCTACTCTCTCTCCACTCTCTCTCTCCACTCTCTCTCTCTCTACTCTCTCTGCACTCTCTCTCTCTCCACTCTCTCTCTCCACTCTCTCTCTCCACTCTCTCTCCACTCTCTCTCCACTCTCTCTCCACTCTCTCTCCACTCTCTCTCTCTCTCCACTGTGTCTCTCTCTCCACTCTCTCTCCCCACTGTCTCTCTCCACTCTCTCTTTCCACTCTCTCTCTCCACTCTCTCTCTACTCTTTCTCTCTACTCTTTCTCTCTACTCTCTCTACTCTCTTTATTCTCTCTCCTCTCTCTCTCTCCACTCTCCCTCCGCTCTCCCTCCACTCTCTCTCCACTCTTTCTCTCTCCACTCTCTCTCCACTCTCTCTCTCGCCGCTCTCTCTCTCTCCACTCTCTCTCCACTCTCTCTCTCCACTCTCTCTCACCACTCTCTCTCTCTCCCACTCTCTCTCCACTGTCTCTCTCCACTGTCTCTCCACTGTCTCTCTCTCCACCCTCTCTCTCTACTCTCTCTCTAATCTCTCTCTCTACTCTCTCTCTCTACTCTCTATCTACTCTCTCTCTCTACCTCCACAGTCTCTGCACTCTCTCTCTCTCTCCCGCTCCCTCCACTCTCTCTCCACTCTCTCTCTCTCCACTCTCTCTCTCTCCACTCTCTCTCTCACTCCACTCTCTCTCACTCCACTCTCTCTCACTCCACTCTCTCTCACTCCACTATCTCTCTCACTACACTATCTCTCTCACTCCACTATCTCTCTCACTCCACTCTCTCTCACAAAGTAGTGTGCATTGCCATGGGTGTCCGCAGAAATGTTTCCGGGGAGGGGAGGGCACATTCTTAACTTCATCACCATCCCCCTTGCACTCTTCTCCCCTCTGCCTTGCAACCTTCTCGCCCTCCCCCTTGCACCCTTCTCTCCCTCCCCCTTGCACCCTTCTCCCCCTCCACCTTGCACCCTTTTCTACCTTGCACCATTCTCCCCTCTGCCTTGCCCCCTTCTCCCCTCTGCTTTGCACCCTTCTCCCCCTCAGCCTTGTACCCTTCTCCCCCTCCGCCTTGCACCCTTTTCCTCCTCCGCCTTGCACCCTTCTCTACCTTGCACCCTTCTCCCCTCCGCCTTGCACCCTTCATTTACCAAAGAGAGTGCCCCTGCACCCCCCACCGTTGGGGCGTTTGTTACGCCCCTGTCTGTGGCTCGTTAATGACCAGACTTATTTTCTAAGAAGGAAGAGTTGGCAATCTCTTACCATTTGGAAGGGTAGAGACGTTCAGAATTATTGTAATTATGGAGGAATTGTATTATCATTAGAAAGGTTGTGGCTATAAACATTTTCAGAGTTGAGTTTTTAAAAAAAAAACATATTAATGGAGAAATAGTAAGCTATGGCCAAGCCTGAACACAAGAGACTTCATTTAAGGCACTGTGTGACACAAGTATAAAGTGGGAAATAGTTTACATTTAACATGAGTACATTAACTTATAGCAGGCGATGTGTGAGATTTGTTTAATGTGTATCCTGTTTATTGAAGGGATGACACGTTAAGCCTTTCAGTCATTCTATCTGTGCAGAAGGGTTTTAATTTTGGCACATTCTATATATTCCACATATGTTGAATATCTGTATCTTTTTAAATAACAGTATTTGTATTTGAGTAGCATATGTTTAGCGGATGAGAGATGTAGTTAATGTATGGTCTTCTGACTCACTAAAAACACTGGTAATTACTCACGTTGAATTCTATTCCGTCATTTTTAGCTCCATCTGTGCCATAACACACAAGGATTTATTAGTCGTACAGAAATCAGCCTTGGCCCTGCCTGAATGGGGCATTTCAACTCAATCTGCCTGGCCATGTCCCCTCAAACTGGAAGAATAAGAAATCCCAGTTTTTTTGGCCTGCTTCTCCGAATTGGCTGGAAGAGTTTTTGTAAAATACCTGCAGAGATTTACAATTTTTGGGACTTAAAACCCACAGACATCCTTGGAGAATTCACCCTTAATTCTTGGAGATGGCTTTTATCCACAGTGGCTGGCTATGCCTTGCCCCACAGTCGCTGAAATCTGGATCTGTGGGGAATCCTCTCTCTGGGCCCCACCCCCACCTTTGTCAGGGCCCTGAGCAGTGCCTCCTGCTCTACTGCCTGCTCTCCGGGGCCCCCACCCCCATCCTGAGCAGTGCTCGGTGCTGCCTCCTGCTCTCCGGGGCCCCCACCCCCATCCTGAGCAGTGCTCGGTGCTGCCTCCTGCTCTCCGGGGCCCCCACCCCCATCCTGAGCAGTGCTCGGTGCTGCCTCATGCTCTCTGGGGCCCCCACCCCCCTCTTTCCGGGCCTCACCGCTCTGACTGAAGAGAAACAATGTATGTTGATACTTTGTTTCTCTTCAGTCAGAGGGAGGGGGGCGAGGGGCTCAGAGCAGGCTGCAGCCTGCACCTGATTCAGACAAGAAGAGATGGAGGAGAGAGGCTTGCTTCAGCGCAAGCCTCTCTCACAGCTCTTGGAAGAGCTGAGGGGGCCCAGGGCCCCTTTACTTAATGAAGGGAGTGAGGCCCCCCCGCACCGCGGGGCCTGCGGGGGCGTTTGTTACGCCCCTGATTGGAGGTAAGTAAACAATTTAATTTATAAAGCGAATTTCGTAGCGTGCACTGCATCGCGCAGTACGAAATTCGTTTTATTTATTAAATTGTTTACTTACCTCCAATTATCCATATTCCGGTTTTTAGCACCACCCACACTGCCCCTCCCCCGCTCCTCCTTCCTGCCCCACCGTAACTCCCTCCACGGGCCGCAGCTGCTAGCAGGGTTCGAAGACAGCTAATTCTTGTGACATTTTGCAATTATGGACACTGTGATTGAAAATGGAGGATGGTAACCATTCCCATCAAGAATAGATCCTTTGTATTGCTTTGATTATATTCGTTCTTGAATAAGTGACAAAACAACAGAACAGAAGCATAAAGTGGGCAATGATTTGAAGTTCACGCCCACAAGCTGGGTTCGCCAAATTAGGTTCTGGAGGGCCAGATCCGTGCCAGGTGTTTAGCCTATCACCATTTAGATACATGTAGCTACTTCAAGATCAGGCATGGATCCGGCTCTCCAGGACTGACTTTGGAGAACCCTGCTCTGGAGGTATGTTGACCTAGGTAATCTCACTGATACACAGGCTAAACAGCCCAGGGCCACTAGGGTTTTGGAGTGGACTACAAAGGTCATTGGATCATGGTAGCTGGGTACCAAATGATGTGCTGTCCAGCCTCATATGGCAGGCCACAGGACAAAATGAGGAAACTGAGTAAAACACTAAAAGATTGTACAAAGAGGGGTATCTTGGCCAGGCTTAATCAACAACATCTCACAGCCCAACTCTGTCACAAGTGAAGGGTCTGAGGGGGTCAGCAGATGTTCATGTACAACGGTGTCTGACATGGTCAAAGTTTCGACAACTGGCCTTCTTTTCAGGGCAAAGGATACATCAGGCTGAAGCCATCTCCTGGCTCTCAACAGCAATGCAGGGCTCCTGTGCTGATTGGAAACGTCTATGTTGAGCAAGAGCAGCAGCAGGGCAGGCAAGAAGCCTTAAGCAGGGTCTTGGCTTAGGCCCAGGATGGATTGGAAAGCAGCTCACCCGCTCCACAGTTTGGATACAGTTCAGTATAAAAAGGATACACAAAGGTCCAACTCCAGCAAATGCTCAGAGAGCCGATGGGCAGCTCCAGGTATATTCACATAGGTGGGCCTGTGGTAGCATCCCAGTGCCCAATCACTGTCCAGTGCATTCCACAATTTAACAAATCAAATTAATCAGGCTAGGAGGGGCACTGCCCTCTGCAGAGAAAGGCCTGGGGTAGCAGGGATATCTACTCACGTGCAGAGGCTCCAGGAGACCCCTTAAGGTGCTTCGCTGGCAGAAGGCTATGGGTACTCCCTCCAGGCTACCTCAAAGAAAGAGCAGGATCATAGAGCACCAACTAACTCCTTCTGGAAATCATGAAACGGGCCCAGAGGCTGCTCAAGGCTCGCCCCATTCCTGCGGTGTGTCTCTCGTTATTAATGGGATCCGAAGTAGGCCCGGCATACTCTTCGTTAAGTGGGTGTAATACCGCATAATTACCAAATACGCATAAATCTGCAAAATTTTCCAATTTGCATAACATGAAGTTTAACATTGTTTATGCAAACCAGAGGCTGGTTCATGCAGAAAATGTCATGTTGAGAGATATTTTCTTCTCAAACCAGTCTCCCACACGGCCTCGAGTAACTTTTTTATTTAAGGCATACCATCTAATAGAACAATCATGCGCAAAGCCGAGCCAAGACCTCTTAAACACCTTACCTAATTTCTCAGAATTGTCCCCAACTTGTGTAAATTTCAGGTGGGGGTGATTACACAAATGACCACGGGCCCCACAAGGCACTCGTTTCTTTCTTTCACTCTACACTTAAACTCTGTTGTTAGATGTTCTCTTATCTTCCGCCAGTTTTAGCATCTGCACCACAATAGACTCTCCCAGTCATGATAGTGGGGTAAATGCAAATGGTAGGTAGCCCTATTTCGGATCACTGACATAATATCGACGACACAAATATCGAGATACACAAATATCGAGTCAAAAATATCGATTGACAAAATATCGACTCCCTATCTTCAAACAGGTAAGTACCAAAATATCGACTCCAAAATATCGACTTACAAAAATATAGACTGTCAAAATATCGATTTTTTAAAATGTCTTAAAAGTAAGTTAAAACTAATATAGTAATAAATATATTTAATATAAACTTAGAAATAATTATTAAAAAAATATAATTTTAATAAATAATTTATATAATTAAAAAAATTATATCACCAAAAATTACACACACACATATATATATATATATATATATATATATATATATATATATATATATATATATATATATATATATATATATATATATATTAAACATATTATTAAATAAACATATATAACATTTTAGAAAATGTTTAAAATTTATTGTTACAACTATAGTGAGTTCAACATTAGCAAAAGTGTTGGATAGCGTAGAGGTAAAATTTACTACTCCCACTCCAGTGGGTGCAACAGTAGGGAAAGCGCTGGATAGCGTAGAGGTTAAAATTACTATTCCCACTCCAGGGATGTATGACGTTACAACGCATACTTTTACAACGCCTACCATTACAACAAAACTTTTACAACGCAAAAACTTTTACAACGCATACATTTACAACGCAAGATTTTACAACGCATATACCTTTACAACGCATACCATTACAACATAAGTATTGGTAAGTATATAATAATTTTTTGAATATAAATTAATAAAAAATATTATAATATAATTTAATATAATTTAATTTTATTAAATAAATGTAATTTAAATGTAATTTTACTTTATTTTTACAAAGTACCCCTGTACCCCAAAAACCCAAAACTGACCCTGAACCCTAAAAATACCCCTTTACCCATAAACTGAAAACTGACCCTGAACCCTAAAAATACCCCTTTACCCGAAAACTGAAAACTGACCCTGAACCCTAAAAATACCCCTTTACCCAAAAACTGAAAACTGACCCTGAACCCTAAAAATACCCCTTTACCTACAAACTGAAAACTGACCCTGAACCCTAAAAATACCCCTTTACCCCAAAAACTGAAAACTGACCCTGAACCCTAAAAATACCCCTTTACCCAAAAACTGAAAACTGACCCTGAACCCTAAAAAAACCCCTTTACCTACAAACTGAAAACTGACCCTGAACCCTAAAAATACCCCTTTACCCCAAAAACTGAAAACTGACCCTGAACCCTAAAAATACCCCTTTACCCAAAAACTGAAAACTGACCCTGAACCCTAAAAATACCCCTTTACCTACAAACTGAAAACTGACCCTGAACCCTAAAAATACCCCTTTACCCCAAAAACTGAAAACTGACCCTGAACCCTAAAAATACCCCTTTACCCAAAAACTGAAAACTGACCCTGAACCCTAAAAATACCCCTTTACCCAAAAACTGAAAACTGACCCTGAACCCTAAAAATACCCCTTTACCCAAAAACTGAAAACTGACCCTGAACCCTAAAAATACCCCTTTACCTACAAACTGAAAACTGACCCTGAACCCTAAAAATACCCCTTTACCCCAAAAACTGAAAACTGACCCTGAACCCTAAAAATACCCCTTTACCCAAAAACTGAAAACTGACCCTGAACCCTAAAAATACCCCTTTACCTACAAACTGAAAACTGACCCTGAACCCTAAAAATACCCCTTTACCCCAAAAACTGAAAACTGACCCTGAACCCTAAAAATACCCCTTTACCCAAAAACTGAAAACTGACCCTGAACCCTAAAAATACCCCTTTACCCAAAAACTGACAACTGACCCTGAACCCTAAAATTAAAATATTTATCAATTAATCAATTATAATTAATTACCAATAATATTTTAATTAATTACCAATTAATAATTAATTAACAATTAATTTTTTAAAAATATCAATAAATAAATTAACATATTTAATTAATTATAATTAAATTACTTCCCACCCTATTCCCCTATAAACCCACAACCCGCTACAGAAAATAAATTACTAAAATAAAAATATTTATCAATTAATCAATTATAATTAATTACCAATTATATTTTAATTAATTACCAATTAATAATTAATTAACAATTAATTCTAAATATATATCAATAAATAAATTAACATATTTAATTAATTAGAATTAAATTACTTCCCACCCTATTCCCCTATAAACCCACAACCCGCTACAGACTTATATTACACAAAAAATAAAAATTATTATTAACTTACCTTAAATTCGATATTTTTGCTGTCTATATTATGTCTAGTCGATATTATGTCCATTCTATATTTTTGATTCGATATTATGTCCATTCTATTCGATATTAATTTTCTCTAGTCTATATTTTTGTTGTCTATATTATGTCTAGTCGATATTATGTCCATTCTATATTTTTTACTCGATATTCTGTCCAGTCGAAATAATTGACTCGATATTATGACTGTACACCCCCTATTTCATCTCAAGTGGTATTGAAAAAAATACCCTTTGCCACATACTCTTCTTGCTTCATTACTGTGATTGTGGTGATCGGTGCGCTATACCAGGTGATGATAACATAACATAACATAACATTACATTACATAAAATAATATAACATTGTTAGAGATTTCCTTGTGACCCAAGATAGATGTCTGGCAGTGCTCTTGTCTGGGGTGCACTCCTCCCAAGCAGAAACAGATCTTTACAAATACAACATAAAACAGCTAAGAATATGCACAGTGACTCAACCAGGGAGATGCAGTGAAGACAGGGATTTTTTCCTTCAAAGGTGGATGAAATGTTGTCTTGAAAAATGTTTTAAAGGCTAGTTTTTGAACTTGACCATGTTGTTAGGTATGATGTTCCTGACGTTTGTAGCATTCATCGCGAACATTGTATCACGCTGCAGTGGCCGTCCACCCAGCTACACTGCATCTGGCATACCACGTTATACAAATACCACATACATAGATAATTTAAGGGGCTTTGGTCAGTCTCCTTCTCTTGCTCTGGAACCTTGAGCAATTGACTTGAGGCTTTGCCAGTCACACCTTGGATCAACCCATAGGAGTGCTTTAGTCTCACATTGTCTTCATTGGCCCTTTGTGTGTGTCCTTCCGCCGCCATTGGAATACATGAGGAAGTATTTTACATCTAAAATCAATTGGCAACCTGCATGGTAGCACTAGGGAAGCAACTGTTTTGCTATATTTTCTGTAGCATGTATTTTTCGGATGCCTTTGTCTGTGCTCACTCCCCAGTGCTGCTGGTCAAACAAGCAATTCCAAAGTGAATAGGTTTTTATGACTGCGGCCATATCCAAATGCCATACAAATGTCAAACCTATTGGTTTTGCCAATGCTTGTTTCTCAAGAGGTCCTCTAGAACTAAAATCACATAAAATGTCCCTCTAATTTGCATCCCATTTCATGTTATGTGATTTCTGTGATGCCATTATTGGGCCAAATGTGATGTGGCGTGACATCCTCAGTATGGGGAATAATGGTTTAAACCTGAAAAATCCTGTTTATTTTTTGTCAGAGAATGTTGGCAAGTAGGGGGCAGGGAAGAACACCCCCGGGGGTCATGTTCCAAGAAAAACTCCAACAGAAGAGCAAACCGCTGCACTCCAATAAGTAAATCAATATTCCAATGGTAAAACCAGGTGAAAATGATTTTTAGGTGCTCAGGATAACACCTTCCGGTTCCATGAGGTGTGGCACAAACAGGACAAGAGAAGTCTTACCAAAGAGTAAGAAGCTGTCCTGAGCACTCTTAAAGCACAGACGTGCGTAATATAAAGTTAGTTTTAGGAAACTGATGAATTTTTTGAAAAAGCTTTATTCCTTATTGTAAATCCAAATGCAAGTTCATGGTAACAGAAGACTTATTTTCATATGTCATAAATCCATTTTAAAGCAGATCCATTGTAGATTCATGGAATGAAATTAACACATGGTAAAATGGAAAAACCCCAATGCATTTCGTGCTGAATTAGCACTTCTTCAGGGGGATATAGTTTCTAGAAAGAAAAGAAGAAAAGAAACTTTGTCGATCGCTGAAATATACAGGAACTTGAAAAACACTCTTTGGTAAGACTTCTCTTGTCCAAGAAAAACTCCCCCATGTTGCTGCAGCAGCACAGTTTTGTCACCTTTGCGCGATGAACTTGAGTGACATGTTGATTCATGTATGAAATATTGAGTGAAGGTGTGCGTGTTGCACTTGTGTAACACGTTGATTCATGCGTGAAATGTTGAGTGAAGGTGTGCGTGCACGATTGTGTGACATATTGATTCATGCTGTGAAATATTGAGTGAAGGTGTGTGTGTTGCACTTGTGTAACACGTTGATTCATGCGTGAAATGTTGAGTGAAGGTGTGTGGGCACAATTGTGTGACATATTGATTCATGCTGTGAAATATTGAGTGAAGGTGTGTGTGTTGCACTTGTGTAACACGTTGATTCATGCTGTGAAATGTTGAGTGAAGGTGTGTGTGTTGCACTTGTGTAACACATTGATTCATGCTGTGAAATATTGAGTGAAGGTGTGCGTGCTGCACTTGTGCGACATGTTGATTCATGTGTGAAATATTCAGTGAAGGTGTGCGTGCACAATTGTGTGACATATTGATTCATGCTGTGAAATATTGAGTGAAGGTGTGCGTGCTGCACTTGTGTGACATGTTGATTCATGTGTGAAATATTCAGTGAAGGTGTGTGGGCCCAATTTTGTGACATTGATTCATGCTGTGAAATATTGAGTGAAGGTGTGCGTGCTGCACTTGTGTGACATGTTGATTCATGTGTGAAATATTCAGTGAAGGTGTGCGTGCACATTTGTGTGACATATTGATTCATGCTGTGAAATAGTGAGTGAAGGTGTGCGTGCTGCACTTGTGTGACATGTTGATTCATGTGTGAAATATTCAGTGAAGGTGTGCGTGCACATTTGTGTGACATATTGATTCATGCTGTGAAATAGTGAGTGAAGGTGTGTGGGCGCAATTTTGTGACATATTGATTCATGCTGTGAAATATTGAGTGAAGGTGTGTGGGCACAATTGTGTGACATATTGATTCATGCTGTGAAATGTTGAGTGAAGGTGCGTGTGTTGCACTTGTGTAACACATTGATTCATGCGTGAAATGTTGAGTGAAGGTGTGTGGGCACAATTGTGCATGTTACACGCCAGGGGCTTCTCTTTCACAAGTCAAGGGACACAAAATGAAAGTCAGTGTTGGCATCTGTACTTTACGCCCTGAAAAAATGCTTCAGTCGCAGAGATTTAGAACAGTTGCCACGATGTGAACTTTAATGTGAGTTAACAGTCAATGAAAAAAAAAAAATGACATAGAAGGAATCAATTTATCCTCCATGTTTCCTGTTTCAGACAAAAGCCAATTTCCCAGTTCACCAAATGGAGATCTTCACACTATCTGTGCACCATTCTCATGTTTTGGGGTCCATTAGGGTAGCCACCGCCGGCCTGGCGGGGGCGATCTGCCCGCCATCCGTGTCGGAATGACCCCCCCGCCATATTATCATGGCTGGGAGGTCCACGGAGGACGGAAAGACCGTCTGCCGCTTTTTCGCCCCGCTCGCCTTGCGACCGGGCGGAAAAGGGTTCTATATTGTGGCAATGTCTATCAGATCAACAAAGCAAGAGTGTACCCAGGTAGTAACAAACCACCGGATTGGAGCGAATAAACGTCTTCACTTAAGGCGTTAAGGAAAGCCCTCACTCACCACCTAGTGATGACATGCTTCATCATCGGGCCCCACAAAAGAGACCTAGCGTCTCTTTCGTGTGCTTCGACGCCAGATCTACTGCGGAGCGGGTTAGTGGGTTAAGGCAGTTTTGTGCGAAAGAAAATTAGATTAAGTGAGTGATGAGGGGTTTAAAAAGAAGTCAGTAGTGTCTCAAAATAACTTTATTAATATGATCATCAAGGACTTAAAGGTAAAAAATGTCTGTGTAGGAAATACGTCCACATTTAGTTAAGTGGTAGTTTCCTAGGTCAGTCGACATGTTTCAGCCAAGAAACGGTGTAAATTTACCTGGCATTCATCAGGACTTAGTGTGTAATAAACCCTGGCGGTATGGGCTCGCTAAGGCCCACCCTACCTAGGGACGTGAAAGTGAAAAAATAAATTGTGAAAAAGTGCAAAAAATTAGGAACAAAAGAATATCGTCCTAATTACTCCTGGTTTAGGAGGCTTCCGACTTTTGCGGTTTCTGCACCTGTGGGAAGAGAATTAAACGGACAAACATATAGGACAAAACAAACAATGAGTTGTGATGTTGGTCACTTAATGAAGATCCGTTGTGCTCCTATAGGTGGTTTAAAAAGCATTGTGTAGCAGAGTAGCAGTATAGTTAACACCACCTTGGTCCCCATAGTTATAGAACGCTATTTGTGGGTAGTGATGTGTACTATACGTGCTATATAGAGGCAGTGCTATGTACAATGGTTTTTGTGCTGTAAAAGATGCTATCAATCTAAAAAGTCGGCGCGATCACGATCGTGCTAACAAATTAAAAGATTTCTCACTTTTAAGGTGTAAAATGTTCACACCATGGGTCACAGGGGGGGGGTGGAAGCGTAATTGGCACACCCTGCAATAGTAAAACAAAACAACCGGGTATTGACAAACAGTCGATCCCTCAGCATAGAATGGTACTTAGCTTCATGAAGCAAACTGCAGAGAGACTACTCCGTAGTACTCACGCCCTCGACGCTCGGCACCCGTAGTGAACCTGTAGCGGCCCTCCGCTGGACCCCGAAGATGTGGGCGCGGGGCAGCGGGAGCGTTAAGTAATCGCTACGAGGAACTGAGCTTCCGGGTTGGGCGTGGTCGCACCAGGTGGAGGCTTGGGCGTGAGCCAATCGGTGATAGCTGATGAGAATGACGCGTCGGACACAAGGCAGGGCGTTGCTATGAGCAACCGGCGACACAGGCATGGCGAATCTGTTCTCACCCCGTCGAGTCATATAAAGATGCAGCACTTTTGGTTCAAACTCATGAGGAGTTGTGAAGTTTGTGAGTGCAGCCGAAAAAGAATACATGACTGTAATATGGGTCCGACGGGAGCCGAAACTCAATCAAACTCGGCACTTGAGACCAGGGGTAGCGCGATCTGGTGCTAGCCAGTTGGTGAAATAAACTACTATTCATTGGTGATTTAGAATAGACACTGGTTGGGATCTGCGAGTACCAGGGCATCAACAATATTCAGAGAAGGCTCACAAATGATAGTAAGTGACAGCAAGTCCGGTTAAACAGAAACATAGAAGGAAGGCTATAGTTAGGCTTCATTTTAATACAGAGTTCCATGGGATATCATCGTTCAACCCGAGAATGTGGGTCCCAAGTCTATAGACCAACCTCTGTTCCTTCTCAAAAAGGCGGTTGGTCAAATTACTGCCATTTCCAATGTGTTCTATGACTGTCCAGTGCATATCATTCGTGGTGTGATTGAATTCAAGGAAGTGTTTACTCATTTTAGTAGTCGCTTTTTTCCATCTCACATTGGACCGGTGTTCACAAATTCTCTGCTTGACCTTCCTACTGGTCATCCCTACATAACGTAGATTACAAGGACACGTAATGAGATAGACCACATTTTGTGTGTTGCAGTTAGTGTGATCTCGTTGTGTCCAAGTCTTGCCTGGTTCTAGAGCCAGCGTTTTGGAGTGTGTTGTGAGGTGGCAGACACTACAATTGGCACAGGGGTAGTGGCCCACCACCCTTGGAAGATTCCAGGTATCGGTATCATGGCTGGGAGGTCCACGGAGGACGGAAAGACCGTCTGCCGCTTTTTCGCCCCGCTCGCCTTGCGACCGGGCGGAAAAGGGTTCTATATTGTGGCAATGTCTATCAGACATCGCCAGCCATATTAGTATGGGCATTTTACAATGCCCTTCCGTGGTGGCATTGCCGCCACGGAAAGGCATGCGGAGTCTACCTGCCGGGGCCCGTTGCGTGCCCCCAGGGGCTCCGGGGGGGGGGTAAACATGGGGGTACCTATGGTACCCCCCTGCATTTCAAAGAACAACATGGCAGGCAGCACCGCCTGCCACAATGTTAAGATAATTTCCCCCACGGTACCCCCGCCCTTATGGCAGGCGGTCCCTTTCTACAAAGGGATGGCGGGCGGACGCAGTCCGCCCGTCATCCTAATGGGCCCCTTTAAGTCTAAACTAATTGCAGTAAAAGCAGTTACCCTTCATAGAGTCTGGTGGACATAACACCTGGTGTGTTGCATTTAATAACCCTTGAACCACTGGAGCAACTGTTCATTTTTCTCTATTTTTACATTAGCCTCTAAATTAGACAGTAGTTTATGGAAAGTGCGGCGAGGCCGGAAATTCACATTTATGCATAAAATGTCACTGTTACACAATCACGTTTTCAAGTGCAGTTTTGCAACATAGTCCAGACGGCCATCACTTCCCTGAAGACACCACAGGGAGGACAAGGAAATACCTATTCCTGAAATTTAAAATTGGACTCGGATTCCCAGCTGAGAAGGTGTTTACCCGGCATTTAACTTAAAGTAAACACAGCTTGAGGTGAAAACGTCAATATGTCGACTCCTGCTCCTACTCAGAGCTCTCCTCTTTTGTATGAAGTCTGAGCGCAGAATAATTGCTAAACAAATGTTCACATTATATTCACTTTTCGATATTATTTAGACGTGAGCAGGCGGGTCTGGGTGAAAAGGAGCGGCTTCCCCTTTTTTGACTGGATTGGGTCACACATCACAAAATGCAAATAGTTGTGCTCTAGCCGCAGCCTGGAGGGTTTGTTTCTAAAAATAGGAGCAGCCAGGTGGGCGAGCATCAGGCCTCAAAGGAAGGTTTGAGCTGCCCGAGGGCGCGTGGAGATGGCCGGCTGAAAACACAGACTGCAGAAGGTGCTTTTTCACAGGAGAGCTTCGAGGCGCCTCCGGGACTCAGGCCTTACTGCATTTGAATAGAACGTGGAAGGACGGATGAGATAAAAATAAATGGTCAAAAACACACTAAGAGTAAACATACTCTCCACAGTTTATTCTTAAAGGTTTAAGTATGGAAGTCGACTTAACATAATGCCAGGGACAGAAGTCCCATCAGGCAACTTTTTGAGTGTTGATGAAATCGCAGGGTGAACTTCGGCCTGGTCAGCCCTTAACCCTTCAATAATTTCATATTTGTTGCTGATGTTGAGGAGCTGAGGCGGGCACATTTTAAGTAAACTCTGCGGCGTCTTCCTCTCTCACTCCCTCCATCACACCTTTAGGACAGAGGTAGAAAGCGCATGGCCAGGAGAAGAAAGGGCAAGCCAGGGAAGTGAAATATTGAGTAACTGAGGGCCCGATTCACAGAACTAACTTAAGACGAAATCCTAAACTTGCTACCATTTTGGTATTCACAGAAGGCAGTTACTCATTTTGGTATTCACAGGAGGCACTTCATTGATGAGTAAGTGCCTTCTGTGAATACCAAAATGAGTAAGTGCCGTCTGTGAATACCAAAATGGTAGTAAGTTTAGGATTTTGTCTTAAGTTAGTTCTGTGAATCGGGCCCTGTGTGTGCTGCACTTGTGCGACATGTTGAGTTGATTGTGAAATATTACACACTTGTGTGACATGTTGATTCATGTATGAAATATTGAGTGAAGGTGTGCTTGTGTGTGTGCTGCACTTGTATGACATGTTGTGTCATGTGTGAAATATGCAGCACTTCTGTGACATGTTGATTCGTGTGTGAAATATTGAGTGCAGGTGTTAACATGTGTGTGCTGCACTTGTGTCACATGTTCATTTATGTGTGAAACATTGAGTGACGGTGTGCCTGTTGCACTTGTGTGACATGCTCATTCATGTGTCAAATAGTGACTGAAGGTGTGCGCGTGTGCATGCAGTACTTGTGTGACATGATTTATGTGTCAAATATTGACTGAAGGTGTGCGTGCTGCACTTGAGTGACATGTTGATTCATGTGTGACATATTGAGTGAATGTGTGTATGTGTGCGTGCACTTGTGTGACAAGTTGATTCATGTGTGAAATATTGACTGACAGTGTGTGTGCTGCACTTGTGTGACGTGTTGGTTCATATGTGAAATATTGAGTGAAGGTGTGCATGCTCCACGTGAGGGGCATGGTGATCCACGTGTGAAATATTGAGTGACGGTGTGTGTGCGTGCTGCACTTGTGTGACATGTTGAGTCATTTGTGAAATAATGAGTGGTGAGCGTGCTACACCTGAGTGACATGTTGATTCATGTGTGAAATTTTGAGTTAAGGTATGAGCGTGTGCATGCAGCACTTGTGTGACATAGTGTGTCTTGTGTGAAATATTGAGTGAAGGTGTTGAGGCAGCACTTGTGTGGTATGTTGATTCATGTGTGAAATACTGAGTGAAGGTATGCGTGCTTCACTTGTGCGACATGTTGATTCATGTGTGAAATATTGAGTAAAGGTGTGCTCGTTTGCATGCTGCACTTCAGTGACATGTTGATTCATGTATGAAATATTGAGTAAATGTGTGTGTGTGCAGTACTTGTGTGACATGTTGATTCGTGTGTTAAATATTGACTGAAGGTGTGCGTGCTGCACTTGTGTGACATGTTGACTTGTGTGAAATATTGAGTGAGGGTGTGCATGCTGCACTTCTGTGCCAGGCAGATTCATGGGTCAATTAGTGACTGAAGGTGTGCGCGTGTGCATGTGACATGATTTATGTGTGAAATATTGGGTGAAAGTGTGCGTGGCGCACTTGAACGACATGTTGATTCATGTGTGAAATATTGAGTGAAGGTGTGTGTGCTGCACTTGTGTGACATGATTTATGTGTGAAATATGGGGTGAAAGTGTGCATGGCGCACTTGAGCGACATGTTGATTCATGTGTGAAATATTGAGTGAAGGTGTGTGTGCTGCACTTGAGCGACATGTTGATTCATGTGTGAAATGTTGAGTGAAGGTGTGTGTGCTGCACTTGAGCGACATGTTGATTCATGTGTGAAATATTGAGTGAAGGTGTGTGTGCTGCACTTGTGTGACATGTTGAATCATGTGTGAAATATTGAGTGAAGGTGTGTGTGGTGCACTTGTGTGACATGTTGAATCATGTGTGAAATATTGAGTTAAGGTGGGTGTGCTGCACTTGTGTTACATGTTGAATCATGTGTGAAATATTGAGTGAAGGTGTGTGTGGTGCACTTGTGTGACATGTTGAATCATGTGTGAAATATTGAGTTAAGGTGGGTGTGCTGCACTTGTGTTACATGTTGAATCATGTGTGAAATATTGAGTGACGGCGTGTCTGCTGCACTTGAGCGACATGTTGATTCATGTGTGAAATATTGAGGGAAGGTGTGTGTGCTGCACTTGAGCGACATGTTGATTCATGTGTGAAATATTAAGTGAAGGTGTGTGTGCTGCACTTGAGCGACATGTTAATTCATGTGTGAAATATTGAGTGAAGGTGTGTGTGCTGCACTTGTGTTACATGTTGAATCATGTGTGAAATATTAAGGGAAGGTGTGTCTGCTGCACTTGAGCGACATGTTGATTCATGTGTGAAATATTGAGTGAGGGTGTGCATGCTGCACTACTGTGCCAGGCAGATTCATGGGTCAATTAGTGACTGAAGGTGTGCACGTGTGCATGTGACATGATTTATGTGTGAAATATTGGGTGAAAGTGTGCGTGGCGCACTTGAGCGACATGTTGATTCATGTGTGAAATATTGAGTGAAGGTGTGTGTGCTGCACTTGTGTGACATGATTTATGTGTGAAATATTGGGTGAAAGTGTGCATGGCGCACTTGAGCGACATGTTGATTCATGTGTAAAATATTGAGTGAAGGTGTGTGTGCTGCACTTGAGCGACATGTTGATTCATGTGTGAAATGTTGAGTGAAGGTGTGTGTGCTGCACTTGAGCGACATGTTGATTCATGTGTGAAAGATTGAGTGAAGGTGTGTGTGCTGCACTTGTGTGACATGTTGAATCATGTGTGAAATATTGAGTGATGGTGTGTGTGGTGCACTTGTGTGACATGTTGAATCATGTGTGAAATATTGAGTTAAGGTGGGTGTGCTGCACTTGTGTTACATGTTGAATCATGTGTGAAATATTGAGTGAAGGTGTGTCTGCTGCACTTGAGCGACATGTTGATTAATGTGTGAAACATTGAGTGAAGGTGTGTGTGCTGCACTTGAGCGACATGTTGATTCATGTGTGAAATATTGAGTGAAGGTGTGTGTGCTGCACTTGAGCGACATGTTGATTCATGTGTGAAATATTGAGTGAAGGTGTGTGTGCTGCACTTGAGCGACATGTTGATTCATGTGTGAAATATTGAGTGAAGGTGTGTGTGCTGCACTTGAGCGACATGTTGATTAATGTGTGAAATATTGTGTGAACGTATGCGTGCTGCACTTGTGTGATGTGTTAATTTATATGTGAAATATTGAGTGCCGGTGTGCATGCTGCACTTGTGTGGCATGTTGACTTGTGTGAAATATTGAGTGAAGGTGTGCCTGCTGCACTTGAGTGACATGTTAATTCATGTGTGAAATATTGAGTGATGGTGTGCATGCAGCACTTGTGTGACATGATTCGTGTGTGAAATATTGGGTGAAGGTGTGCGTTCTGCACTTGAGTGACATGTTGAGCCATGTGCTGTAGATGCTGCATAGTGATCTGCATCAATGTTGCCTACACCCAAAAGCAGAACCCCCTCTAGCTCACAGAGTCATGTGTTTGAGTGAGTGTTTGAGAACACATATAAAGTGATTGGATTGCATAGACAAGCTGCCACAGTTTGTTTGACCTGTAAGTCATGATCCCGAATGCTGCAGGACCAACTCAGCCTATCGCCCTTCCTGGGTCTATATACTTAAAACCTTAAATCAGGCAACAGTAACATATCTAACTATAACAGACACACAAACTGCCAAACGCTGGTGTTAAGTGCCTTATAAAAACAAAATATTATTACTGATTGTATTAACCCTACCACTTCTCTCATGAGAAGGGACAGTTGACACTGAATTTCAATGAGGTAGACATATATGTTATCATCTTGAAAATGTGTGTGATAGTTCAGTGAGTGCTTCTGGGGCAGTGAGTCATGGCGTGGACCGGCCATCCAGGACCAACTTTGGAGAACCCTGGTCTAAATGTTCAGTTGTTCAGGGATGCCAATGATGTGATATTCTTCGATAGGCCTTCATTGTTTTCTTTTACATTTCCTTCTCAGTGTAGTTGAACATTTGGGCATCTTTTTTATCTAAAGTTTTTCTAGTGTAATTTTCTTTCTACAGGAAGCCACCCTTTTGTCAGCACTCACTGCTCCAGAAGCACTAACTGAACTATCACACACATTTTCAAGATGATAACACATATGTCTAACACACTGTAGCCCGATGTAGGGTTTTAAGTATATCGACCCAGGAAGGGTGATAGGCTGAGTTGGCCCTGCAGCATTCCCCATGTGCCACAAGCCCCGCTCGCCCTAACCAAGCACCGAACTTGCGAAAAATGAAATGACAGTAGCTATGTTATTTGCATTTTATTTTCCCTGCTCAAAGAGCAGTGGTGCAACGCTCCTCCGCCTTAGCGGAGAAGCCACCGCTGGTTTTCAGTCCAAAAAATTACAATATGACACCAGAGCACTACAAAGCAGTAATAGCAAACATTAGCAATTCTTGTGTTTAATAAATGATCCAAAAGTTAATTTGTCTTTTCGATTTATTCTCATTGTTTCCAGTTTTTCAAATAAGTACATACTCCTATCAGCCGACACATGTTTCGTCTGGGACAGACATTTTTAAGGCTGCAATAAGTACCAAACATATAATGTATTTCAACCATAACTGCTTTTGTACCTCAAGGCACCTCTCAAGCACACAGTGCCCATCTATTTCAGCCAGGAAATCAAAGGATAGAAAAAAAGTGGCAATAATGGAAGATACTAAGGGCCCGATTAAAATGCGGTTAGGAAATCTTCCCGACCAAATCGGTGGAAATGGTTTCTGACCCACTTGGATCGGGAGAGTTCGACCGACAGAGTTCGATGCATCTGGATGCTTCCAGATACGATTTTGTTGGACTAACATTGACTTCAATGGGGCCTATGTTCCTAACCGCATCATATTCGTGCCCTCGTCGGGAAGACACGTTCCCAATCCGATTTGGAAGGAGAAAATGCCGTGAGGAGGCTTTCCTAACCGCATCGTTTGTGGGCCCTAGGTTGAAATGCTTTATCTAACTGCATCGTAATCGGGCCCAAAGTATTGTGTGCTCACCAAAACGAATGTAAAGTATTAGTTCCAAGTAGGAAATGATAATATATCTCCCAGTGAATTACAATGACACATGCTAAGGGTGATACAAATCTTGCTAAGGTCAAGTCAAGAGTCATCAAACCCAAAATTATCCACTAACTTACCATTCGTGTCGGGTATGCAATAAACCATTTCATCATCAACATGCCAAAAAAGTGTATCTAAGTGGTAGCTGGTTCTATAAGTCCAAAATATATACATATAACCACATGGGATGCTATGTATACATAGTGGACTCATTCGGTGATATTGTAAGAGTTCATCACAATGATGTAATCAAAGATGGATGATGTTGGTGAGGTGATATGTGATCGATTAAGCGAGGGTTTAAAAAAGCGTTTTCCATTTTTTTCTCGCATATATTATCTTTTTCTATCACAGCAAAAACTGATGAATGGAATTACAGTAAATGTGTATATATTATTAGATCTTTACTCAGATTTGAATGTTTATTTAAATGTGAGGGGTTGATGAACAGTTTGTATGCACCCCCCAACTACCATTTTGAATTTGTGAGTTTGTCAAAACTTTAGAGCTTGAAGGCCTGAAAAAAGACTTTGGAAAGCAATGGTAGAGGCATGGGGTTAGTTTCTGTACTATTAGACTAGTCATCAGAGACATGTAAAAAGCCTTTGAAAAAAGTGAAAACAATCATTTAAAATATGGTGAAATCTCAACTAATTGAGAAGTTGGGAGCTCAGTGCTGTCATTTTGTATTTGGGAATGGGCAACACCACCTTTAACTCACAAGATTTGAACGACTTGTGAGTTTGGGAAAGTCAGACTAATAGGTGCATTCTTTCTTGAAGACAAAAGGAGTGAAGTTGAATGATAAAAGGAGCAAGGCAGTCATTTGTTTTACCAACAAAAAAACGGATGTCTAGATACCAACTTCGTGACTTGAAACAAAGTTATGAACCATACATATACATTCAAGTTATGAAAAAAATAAAGAAGCTACTCAATGTGATGATAGCTGGGTAATGTGGGTCAGTAATAGGGGTGATTGACTAAATTCTTATAGGTAGCACACATCGATAGTTATATGCAGGGACCAGCAAAAGGTCAAATGCTGCATCCATCTGGTAGGACACATGTACAGGTGTAAGGAGGGACTTTCTTGTTGCTAAGCACTGTATGCAGCCCCTACTGCACATGGACAAAGACCATGAACCATGAGGGGTTGATGAACAGGCTGTTGGGAACACAGTTTGCGTGTATGGTTATCCATTCATCCGCACATAGACAAACAGAAAAGGATAGAATGGAGAAATGTAGAACATGATAAAGTACAGAAATATTAAGTGGAAAAAAGGCAAGGTTTTTTAATTTTGATTTGTTTTTAGAAAAATATCTTTGTCATTCGGGGTAGCTGTGAAAGAAAAATTACATTGAAAGTTATTTTATGATTTGGTGGGTCATAGATGAGTCTCTGGGGAAAGGCAGAGTATTATAAAAATATTTATAGAACATGCCATGTACCCAGCCAGGCTTCTTTGAACTGGGACAAGAGCCTAGACCTAGCTAAAATGCAGCTCAGCAGAAAGGCGACAGAAGAGAACACGATAAATGTTTTTTTTTCATTTTATTTCTTTTTTAGACATTTTAAACAGAACATGATAAATGCTAATAGAATAATGACTAAATATGACGTCAAGGCTTCCAGAAAGCCAAATGGGAGGTGATGAACCTCAACTTCGGAGGCCGATTATTCCAGAGCTGTAGCTCCATCCGCCACTTCGCAGGACTGCTGACTCCTGAGAGTTGTAAGAAGCAACCAGGCTTATGAGCATAATGAACATTTCTGGACATAAGGCTGGAAACACCAATGTTCTTCAAAGTAGAAAACCAAGGGCTAGATGTAGGTAAATCTTTTTTACCGATTCTAAAATACCGAATTTTAACGATTTGGTATTTTAGAATCGGTAAATTAGATGTAGGTAATAATTCAGTATTTTTTACCGAATCGGCCTGGAGGCCCATAGGAATGAATAGCAATTACCGAATCGGTAAATACCGATTCGGTAAAATTGGGAAATAGTCAAGGGTAGCAGGGTGTCACTTTGACACCCTGTTGCACCCCTGATTAGTGCTTGTGTGCCATCTGGCACACATACATGCCCTAAGGGCATGTATGTGTGCCACAAGGCACAGGTGTAAATGCACATATTTGCATTTACATAGGAATTCGTTATTTACCACCAACTAATAGTTGGTGGTAAATAACGAATCCTTAAAGCCCTGTAGCACTGTTTACAGTGCTACCTACATCTCAAAACACAGATTCAGTAATTTTACCGAATCTGTGTTTTTTAATGCCCTACATCTCAGTATCCAAATACCGGTCGGTAACAGCCTAAAATCGGTATTTTCGGCCGTTACCGACCGGTATTTGGATACCTACATCTGGCCCCTTATGTATTTTTAGGCAGAAAAATGTAGATGGAAATCTTTATGTTCCAACCAGCCAATGAGGACTTCTGGGAGCATGTATTACTTGATCATCTTTACTCCTATGGATGATAAGGCAGTTGTCTGCTCTCCCTGCAGTCCTTCAACAGCACAATTTTGCAAATCAATGAACAGGATAATGCAGCAATCCAGCCTGGAATGTGTAAGTATGTTGATACCACTGTCAAGTTTAGATCCTGAAGTATCCACCTCAGAGGATGGCAGATGTAGAGGTTGGTTCTGTACACTGCACTGACCTGGACGCTCAGAGTGAGACCGTGGTCTACGACCATCCCCATGGTTATCACTGTTAGCTGGTGTACAGGGCCGGAGCCATATAGGGCGTACCCAAAGAAATGTCCCAATGCTCTGTTCAACATCAAAGTAATATGGTTTTTCTCTTGTATGGGTTCAATTTAAGATTACTAAGCCTGTCAGCCCTTTTTCAAGTGCAGGGGCATGCAGGGTTTACTGGTTCACAACCATGGTAGTTGGGAACTTTTAACGCTACTGCCACTACATGTGGTATACAGGGGATAAACATGAACTGGGCTCATCTGTCATCTCATTTGCACTGAAGTACAGAATTAGAAGGTTGAGAGTTGGTGGTTTGTGAGTTATCCAGGTAAAATAAGAAAAGGATTTCCTTACTTGTATTTTAAAGAGAACGTACCTGCATTATGGGAAACGAAGTTCCAACTGACTGGTCATGTGACATAATTTTTAAAAACAATTTTTAAAGCGCGCGTTCACCAAACGGTTTCTTGGCGCTAAGCGGGGTCAGTTGCGGGTACAGTAACCGAGGAGTTTAATTGTAGGCCTGAACAAATAACCACGTATTGAGGGACTTCCTAAATTGGATATAGGAGGTGGCCAGCCGCAGTCCGGGGGGGGAAGAGAGTTCCAGAATTGTGGTGCCAGAGTCGAGAATATTAGACCACCATGGTTCTTGCATTTGAATGGGCAAGGGGTCAGCAGATTCATGTTCGTAGAACGTATATCGCTGGGGGGGGGACATAGCGCTGTAGTTTAGAAGCAATAAAGGCTGGACCACGAAACAAGAGGGCTTTGTAGATCGTGCAGCCTAATTTAAAGAGGCAGCGTTGGGTCACGGAAACCAATGTATGTTTTTTAACAAAGGTTTCACGTGGTGAGATTTAGGGTGGCCGTAGACAAGCCTAGCGGCTTGGTTCTGCACCAGTTGTAGCCGACGTAGTTGGTACGCTGGGATCCCGGTATACAGGGAGTAAGCGTAATCAATATATGACATCACCAGGGCAAGAATTACTTGGATCCGGGCCTCAGTGGTTAAATATCTGCTTATTTTCTGTATTCTCCGCAGGTGAAAGAAACAAGCGGGGACCACAGAACTTATCTGTGCCTTAATTGCAAGATCGTTGCTGATCATGATTCCCAGGCTTTTGACCAAGCTGACAGGAGAAGGGGGGCACCGGTGAGAATCAGCTCAGTTTTGTCGGGATTTAATTTGAGATGATTAGTGTTCATCCAGTTGCTGATGAATATCGTAGTAGACTGGAAGCTCTCCATAGATGAAGGGGAAGAGTTGTTAAAACCTGAGTCGGGTCGGGGACAATCGATATTTGCCCGGCGGTATTGCCTCTGTGACCCTCTAGTTATTTAATCAATGAAGAGGCAGGCGCTGGAGACTGGAAAGCAGGAAACAAGGTTTTTATTCTCTCCGGAGGAGAACACAACAAAACCGGCAGAAGGTATCGTTCTGAGGTGCTCTGGATACATTTCTGAGGCCTGGCCTCTTATACACTGTTTTATGACTTTATTGTAGATTACACATTCATGTTAAAGCTTTGATGTATGGAAAAGACATTCCCGGAACTCCCCTTTGGGCCCGTTCCCACACACATTTACAGTTGAAGTCCCCACCCTAGTCACAACAGGTGATGAGTATCACGCAGCTGGATATTCCGCCGATTCACGGAATGTGGGGGGTTTGATCGGATCTCATGGAGTGGGGGCTTTGATCAACCCGGGGATCCTTTGATGGGGGAAACTTTCTATTGTACGGGGAGGGGCAAGGAATGGTATCGGCAGAGCTGGGTGTCGGCCTGGGAACGGGGAAGACAAAACGGGCACACGGGGAAGAAGGGGGTTTGCATCTAAGGGCCGGAGATCATGAAAGGGAAGCAGGGGGGTGTCGCGCTGGGAACAGGATGAGGGCCTGGGGCAGAGCAGCGCCGAAGAGGGGTTTATGACTCAAGGCAGGTGCAAGCAGGGGGTGGTCAGCGTGCAGGCTTAGTGAAGGCGAAGGGCTATGTCAGGGGCCAGCGGCATGCAAAAGGGTTCGTTCTGATCGGGGCATCTTAAAAAAATGGCGGGCGCGCACGACAAAAGTGTGGCATCAGGGGAAGAGGCAAGATGGCGCAGATAATGTTCACCAAAACGTACTAATTTTCAACAGTCCTCCCTTTAACATATTCAAGACATCTTGCTGGCTCATTTTCTACTCGGTTCTATTGTGGTGGGCATGAGAAAGAAAACGGTAGGAACCCTAGATGAAAAGAGTTGTAAACAATACATTTTAACATTTCTAGTTTTTAGGAGGTGAGCCTATTTGATAAACTTTGATCAATTTGTTTAGCAGGAAAGTCATAGGAATGCAATACAAAAACGATTCTGTAGCGAGAGCAGCAAGTATATTTCATACTGGCAGGTTATTACATATATATCAGGTTCGGATTGGAGCATGATCAATACAATGGCGGCTGGGAGAGAAATGAGGTCTAGTAGAAACGGCGATTGGGGATGTCAAATGTTCGAAGTTTAACGAGTTCTCATCATTCTTTGTTGCCTTTCGTTGGCGCTGTTGAGCACCGGCGGTGGAGCTACAAGTCCAGCTCTGTTCTAAGTTCTGCGTTGCAGGGCACGACCCTTTCCTCGCGTTTCTGGTCGGAAAGGTCCTTTTCGCCCTGTGTCCTTTTAGGTGATTGTCAGAAAGTTCAGATGGAAGAAGAGCGTACAAAACAGTCCATAGGGTAGGTCAGAGGAAAAGGGGGATGGAGCAAGGCCAAATTAGGAACAAACTAGGGGAACGAGAGACTTCAAATAGGCGGGCGTGTGACCGAATTCAGAGAGCGGGGACTTGTCGACAAACACTGGACATCGAGCAGGGGCATCAGGTCGACCCTTTCTTCTCATGTTGTCGAAAACAGTGCCTCGTCCTGCAGCTCTTTTCTGTCGTGGTCTCGCCTTGGCTAATGTCGCAGGTGTTCCTTAGTCTGCAGTCAGGCCTCGTGCTCCCACATCCGGTCCTTCTCTCCTCCAACAGCAGTACCCTTAAACAAGTTTGAAAAGACAGTCTTTAGAGAATTTGCAGATGAAGATAATCAAAAAGTCTATTTCTCTCCCAGCTCCAGGCAAAGAATGAAAATGCCCGTTATATTAGTGTTCACAACTGGCATATGAATGACCGGTGACGGGCCTGTTGGATTTACTATGACTTTCCTTTACAATTATTTATTACAGTCACGACAGTTCATCTGATGGTGACCCACCTTCGTGAGACGAACCTGGCAAAGATATGCCGTTCTCTAGAGTTTTACATTTACAAAGGGTACTGTGAGTCGTCAACATGGTACTACACAGGTATTTTGCTGAGAGACGATCATGGCTAAACATTTCCTTTCTATCGATGCATCCTGCTTTTCAACTACTACGGGGTTTATTTCGATGATTTCTTTACCTTGGACTAGTCTGTTAACCTTGTAAAACATCATTCTGGATCCTACGTAACCTTTTACAGCCCGATTACTTAATTAGGAAGGACAGGGGTTTTATGGGAAACAAGCAGGGACATAGGAAACTTGTGGTAAGGGCATAAATCGACCCATCTCTCACAACCGGAAATGAGGGGTAGTTTCATAATTCCAGTTTTTGGGCGGCTGATACAGGGGAGGTAACAGGGGTGATCATTTTTCCGGTTTGGGTATTGCGACAATTCGGGGAGGGGAGGGTCGCGTATTCTGAGGTCCTTGTTTTATACCATAGGAGCCGTTGACATGTAGTTCCCTTATTTCGGGTCAGATTAGGGAACCTCTGTCGTCTTACCTGTCCTTTCCCTTACGGCCCAACCTCGGTTCATTGACTTCTAGCGGAAAAGGAGAGGTAATGACGCGGCCTCAGGGTGATTGTATTAAAGACAAGTTTTTGTGCAAATACTGACGGTATTTGAAGCCAATTAGGTGGTGTGCTAGGGGTGGCAGTCTGCCAATTTCGGGGCTAATCACTCGGAAGAGTGGGAGTGCAAAAATAGAGGGAGAGAGAGAGAGAGAGAGAGAGAGAGAGAGAGAGAGAGAGAGAGAGAGAGAGAGAGAGAGGGAGAGAGAGAGCGCAACGGCAGGCTAAATAGTACACGTGCAACAGAGAGGGTGGCAGTGTATTCAAGAAAGGCTATTTAGTGCATTACACAGTAAAGGGCATTCACGGGTCTGCGTTAGAATCTTGTAATCATGCAGTTTGAGCATTAGACAGGGTAGAGGGGACGTGCCTTGAGAAAAAGGAAAGAAGAAAGGAGGTACCATTTTGTCGCACTTTCTCGCATTCTCGGTCCCTCGACCAGTTGGGTCAACGCCTCAGTCACACACACACATTCCCTCATAGTTTCGCATCATACGTGACATGGGTTCATTCGTCCGGTCTGGTTTAAGGGTGATCACTTTTTATCAGGTTGTGCTAATTTTTCGGGTTTGTTCGATACGTGAGTAGTTTGCAGGCGTGCTTAGACACCACCTTGCGGCGCTAGTCCGCTTCGTGTATTAGACATGGCAAGGCTTCAGATCTTCGCCACACCTCGGCTGTAATCTCTGATGTAACCTGCAGAGGGAGGAAAAAAAAAGGGGGTGGGGGAGACAGCATTCGCGCATATTCAAATACATGGATTCATAAGTTCTTTACTTACCTCTTACTCGTCTTTCCTCCTCGGGGCTGGGTCCCCGGGGATATGGTTTCTGGAGTCGAGGGGGGTAGTGTGTCCATATAGGTCGTGTGCGGGGAAACGTAAAAAGGAAACCAGAGGTGCTTAGTGCGAGGTATCTAGTCAAAGGATGTATCTCACTATCGGGATCCTTAAACCTCTTTCAACGCTGTGGCGTTCTAAGGTTCTTCGGTTCTTGGGTCAGCTCCGTTCCCTGATACTTTGGAACGTTGTACTTTATAACATTTACATTATTTCATTTCACCCTCCTTTTACATTCCCTCATTTACACCGTTCGTTTTACCCATCCTTGGAAGTCAAGGTCTTCCTCTGCGCGAGAGTTCATGGGTCAGTCGCGTACTTTGAAGGCGGAGTGTCGTGTTGTCGATCCGATCCGTCCTCCAGGGCTGGGCAACCATCTTCTTTTAACCTTAAAGAGAGAGCAGAGTAGGGTGCACAGAAAAGAACTTTCCCACCGATCCCACATTTTTAAAATAAAGCATGCAATACCCGTCCATAGTTTCAAAAACTTTATTTTGCAAAATCATTTCAGCATGTGGATTATGAGGGTGCGGTCGTATTTGGCCGGTCGTGGCAATGGCTAAAGTGCGTACAGTGGGGGGTGTCGTTTGCAGCAATAAAAACATCGGAAAGTTTTACTCATTCATTTGTAAGAAACTAAAACGTCTATTAATTGGCTGGGGGTTCGGGGGCATTTATTTTCATAATTTAGAAGCATAATCATAATAGTTGTAATCAGATTTCCTATATGCATACCGTACGTGTGCGTCGTAAATGAGGTTTACATCAGTTATAAAAATATAATACATTGTACATTTGTAATCAACATTTGTAACGGGGATCCTTTCATACTGTTCGTCGAGTGAGTTCTCCTTGTCTTTTCTAGCCAAGTGTACAAAGGATCATATAAAATCTCAGAACATCAAGTTTATATTAGTGCGAAGGAACACCACGAGGTGTTCGTAAGTTCCGATTGATACCAGCGCCATTTTGGGCGGGGCCGGCTCAGTCCGGAAGCAGCATCAGGGGGAAATGTTTCCCATTACTGGCAGTTTGGACCAGAGTCCTTTTCGGCAGTTCTAGAATTCATGCTAACAGAAGGAGTGGCAATATCATGTTTGTTTCGTTGGCGATCAAGGCAGCCGCCCCTTACCGGAAGCCTGCAAAGGCCGAAGGTTCCGCCGGGGACCTTTGTAGGATCTTCAAGGCTGCGGAGATGCTGTCGGAGATGGGGGCTCGTGCTCCAGGGGGCAAATGTTCGAGTTATATTGCTGGTCAAAGTTACTCTAGTGGCCGGGGCCCGCCTTCCAGCGGACCCAGATGCCATTTTGAGGCCCTACAGGGGCCACTCTCGTCGAGTTTGCAAGAGTGGGAGAGATCCTTCGGAGTGAAAGGAAGAGGTCCCTGTTGTGTGAAAGCGGGACGTTCAGCTGGGGTGCAGCTGTGATGCCCCCACCTGGGGGGGGGGGGGCGAGGGAGACTCGTCCGCATCGTCTCCTTCTCCCTGTGCACTCCATGCCGCTCCTTTTCATCGCCCCGCATGAAGGTCTCTCCACATCCGGTGTTCCCCAAGTCCTGTGCTCAGTGCTGTGGGAGTATGGCCACCTGTGGCGCGCATTCGGCGCGGCACGAGTATCAGTGCAGTCATTGCAGGTTCGGTGTTCCGAAAATATGGCCACCATTGCACGTTCGGTGCTGCGCAAGTACTGGGGTGCCACCATGGTGTGTTCGGTGCTGTGGAAGTATTGGCACCATCGCCTGACTGGGGGTGTTCGGCGTCGGGCCGGGGGCTGGGAGACCTCCTATCGGTGGAGGTGGGAGAGGCTCGTCCGCGTCGCCTCTCCCTCCCAGCCCAACTTGGACAAATTGTTGTGGAGGTACGTGCAGGACATCCCGCCGTCCAGAGCTGCTGCGGCTGTTACGGAAGGGAAAAGAAAGAGGTGCCTCGTTCTTCTCTGGACATGTGGCGGGACTACTTAAGTCTATCCAGGCCCGTTGCGGCTGGCTGAGGAGACATGTGGCGGGACTACCTACAACTGCCCGGGCTGCTGGCTCCTGCCTCTCCTCCGGCTCCCCCATACGTTAAGATTTCCTGACCAAGAGTTGGCGGCCGGGCCCGCCTTATATGGGTTGCCGTTGGTTGGGCGTAGCCGTAACCCTGCCCTACTTTGGAAGGTTCCAGAATGGGGGGGGGCGAATGTTCTGTTTGACTTTCATTTTCTACAGTTTACCGTTATTATTCCTTGTTTGTTGTGCTAAATTAAAAGTTCAAGTTCATTAATGGTCTACGGATTTTGTTTTACCATTTCTTTCTTTCCAGGTTGCTTTTATGCTAAGTTTCTGCTAACAGAGGTTGAGTAACACGGAAACACGTGTAGAGGGATGACGCAGATTTGTACATTACATACACACAAACTCAGACGGGGGACAGTACAAGTACGACATACAAAGACCCAAGACGAATATAAAACAGTTATTGGTCATAATTATCTCTTTCCGTCTGCGAATTTGAAACGAGGCTGGGTTCCCGTCTTGACGTTGCCCGACCTAGGAGAACTTGAGCATGCCGCTGAAATTGTCCTGGCGAAATCTGTGCCATCGGGCATAATCAAACGTGGTGGTTCTGTCTGGTCTGTCTATGCAAGTCGGGTTCTTCTTTGTCTCGCGCTTTTTCTCGTACTGCCGGTCTGTCGTTCCTGTCGGCCCTTTGCCTTTACTCACGCTCAGTAGAGTCGGGCATTGGGCTTTCCAGTGTCCGACATACCTACAAAAAGCGCATTGGTCTGGCCCTAAGTCTGGTCGTCTTTTGCATAGTGTCGGGGGATAAGTTGTGGGTAGCGGTGTCCTGGGGTTGTCCTGTCGGTATATTTCTCTACTTGGTTTGTCCTCGTCTTTTCTCTGTCGTTGCATAGCCTCTCTGCGCCACATACCGAGACTGTCGAGCATAATTGGCGTTGTCTTATTATTTCGAAGGGTTATTTCTAACGTTTCTATTTTATCAAGGTCAAAGGATCCTGCCAGTGGCCACTGTTTGTCTTGACTCTCTTCGGTATACCTGTGCCACAATTTATTATAGGCTATGGTGACTAATCCATAGTTTATGAACATGTCCTTATTAGGGGTGCCTTCTAGTGGAGCTATATGGTCCACCTCTAATACACGGTCCGGGCTAAACAGGCTATTAATCAGTGGGGAGAAGACAGACATGACGGCTCGTAACGAGGGACTAAAAAGTCAGCACTGCCTATCTTATCACTAGGTGCAAAGACTGGACAGAATATTTCTATTCAACGTTGTTTGCAGGCAGTGAATACCTCATGGATCAAAAAATAACAAAAAAGACCAATAAATAACAATGGGGAGAATGAGTAGGTCCGCAAAGATCTGCGTTACCTACCCTTTTTCACTATCTGCAAAAAGGGTGGTCTCTTCCCTGTTTGCAGACAGGGAATCTCCAGGAAACAATAGTTTTGCGAACAACAGTTCAGTTTCAAGTAATTATTGAGTGGGGGAGAAAAAAATAAGCACGGCTGCTGCCCTACCTATCCTCCACTGCTTGCAAAGAGAGAGCCCGTTGTTTCTCCGTTTGTAGACAGTGAATCTCCAAATAAATAAAGAGCAATACTAGTATTTTTAAACAATCAAACAATCAAGCAATCATTTCGCAACTTGTCGTGATTACACGACCTTACCCGGACCATGTGGACAGTTTCTTGTCTTCCGAATCCAGCGCCCGATCGTCCTCTTTTTCTCGTATTTCTCACGGCACTCCTGATGGTCCCCAGTCAGGACCGTAGATCACTCGAGAGAGGTCTGTTCGGAACTAGTGAAGTTCGGATGATCGGCTGCCAGACGAGGGTCTATTGGGCAAGAGCTCTCCCGATCGTTGCAGTCGTTCACTCTGTCGTCGGGACCTCTCCCACTGGATCCACGAGTCGCTGATGGGCCCCACGCTTGGGACGCCAATTGTTAAAACCTGAGTCGGGTCGGGGACAATCGATATTTGCCCGGCGGTATTGCCTCTGTGACCCTCTAGTTATTTAATCAATGAAGAGGCAGGCGCTGGAGACTGGAAAGCAGGAAACAAGGTTTTTATTCTCTCCGGAGGAGAACACAACAAAACCGGCAGAAGGTATCGTTCTGAGGTGCTCTGGATACATTTCTGAGGCCTGGCCTCTTATACACTGTTTTATGACTTTATTGTAGATTACACATTCATGTTAAAGCTTTGATGTATGGAAAAGACATTCCCGGAACTCCCCTTTGGGCCCGTTCCCACACACATTTACAGTTGAAGTCCCCACCCTAGTCACAACAGGTGATGAGTATCACGCAGCTGGATATTCCGCCGATTCACGGAATGTGGGGGGTTTGATCGGATCTCATGGAGTGGGGGCTTTGATCAACCCGGGGATCCTTTGATGGGGGAAACTTTCTATTGTACGGGGAGGGGCAAGGAATGGTATCGGCAGAGCTGGGTGTCGGCCTGGGAACGGGGAAGACAAAACGGGCACACGGGGAAGAAGGGGGTTTGCATCTAAGGGCCGGAGATCATGAAAGGGAAGCAGGGGGGTGTCGCGCTGGGAACAGGATGAGGGCCTGGGGCAGAGCAGCGCCGAAGAGGGGTTTATGACTCAAGGCAGGTGCAAGCAGGGGGTGGTCAGCGTGCAGGCTTAGTGAAGGCGAAGGGCTATGTCAGGGGCCAGCGGCATGCAAAAGGGTTCGTTCTGATCGGGGCATCTTTAAAAAATGGCGGGCGCGCACGACAAAAGTGTGGCATCAGGGGAAGAGGCAAGATGGCGCAGATAATGTTCACCAAAACGTACTAATTTTCAACAGAGTCAATATTGAACACTAACTGGAGATCGTCAGCATAATTAAATGTAAGAACCTCTCTCTTTTGAAGGGCCAGAATTAGGGGAAAGATATACAAATTAAAAAGGAGGGGAGAAAGTGATGAGCCCTGTGGGACGCCACACGTCAGTCTCCTTTTCTCATTAAGAAAGTTGGCAAGGCGGACTGCTTGAAAGCGATCACTGAGGAAAGAAGATATCCATTTCAGTGAAAGACCCCGGATCCCGGCGCTTCTGACCCGGTCGACCAGCACATGGTGGTCGACCGTATCGAAAGCCGCCGAGAGATCCAGGAGCACCAGAGCTTGCGTAGTGTTCTGGTCAGCCCCCATTCTTAAATCATAGAGAACTGCTAAAATAACAGACTCGGTAGAGTGTGCGGGTCTAAAACCGGCTTGGTGTGGGTCCAAATAATGAGACTGCTCGACAAAAGTGCTGCGGCAGTAGGCAACGTGGGCTTCTAGGATTTTACCCAAGAAGGGATTTTTAAACATGCAAGTTTGCACATTGCATTTTTCACTGCTTTTACCTGTGAGCAGGGCGGCAATGTTTGCTGCAACGTGTAAGGCGATGGAAGCTTCTGTGCTGTTGTGCCAAGAATAAATGCAACTTTTCCAGCAGTGGGCAACTATCTGTTGCTTCATGTTATGTAATTGGTGGGCTGCTCCGTGCCCATTGTGTGAAGAGGCCGCCCTGAAGGGTCGGGGGGCTTCGGTACTCGGAGGAGGTTTTTGGAATGGTAAATGAGGAGCATGACCCACTTGCCCTCTCAGGACTTATCAAAGTACATGCTACTAAGCGAATCCAGGGAGCGCATGGAAGGGGTGTGTGTATGTGTGTGTGTGTGTGTGTGTATGTGTGTGTGTGTGTGTGTGTGTGTGTGTGTGTTTGTGTGTGTTTGTTTATGTGTGTTTGTGTGTGTGTGTTTATGTGTGTGTGTGTTTGTGTGTTTGTTTGTTTGTTTGTTTGTTTGCGTGTGTGTGTGTGTGTGTGTGTATATATATAACTTACATAGATGGTCACATTAACCAAGTGACATTGGTGCCGAACAGCAGGTGCAGACCCCATTCAACATGCAAACAAGCCCTTCCCTTCCACAAAGAAAAGAAAATGTTGGTAAGATTTCAATTCAACTCCTTTAGTAATCATCAACAGGTTCCGGCAAAAGCCTTCTTCCAGAGAGAATGCAGTGACAGCCATTAAGAGAGTTGAATTGCAATCTTGGAGTGACGTTGTCTTTTAGAAACCATCCACACATTCCGGCAAAAGCCTTCTTCCAGTCTTTGTATATCAAGCCAATTGAAATGCTAAAAATATGTTTCTACACAATTTCCGAATATCTGGCTACAAGTGAGATTTCTTTCTTATAGCTTAAAGAAAAGGTTCCGCAGGTTCCACCCACCCCTCCCATCCATTTTCCCTTGTTCCTTATGTTTTTGTTTCTTTTTAATGTTCCTGGGTTATTTTTTGTGATGTCAAGTGATATTTTTGGGTGCTTGTGGAACATAGAACTGACATTAGTTGAGATACACTATGTAGTTGAACTTACTTGAATAGTTTAAGGACAAATTACAAAACATGGGTTAACAAAAAGGGTCTGCCCTTTTTTGATAAACAGAAAGGGTCTGCCCTTTTTCACAAACAAAAAGGGTCTGCCCTTTTTTGACAAGTTCCTTGTTAACCACATCTCTTTCCTGCAAGATTGCCCAGGTGCCAACATGATCCTCATTAAAGCAGAGTCATGCCTGTATGGTATGCAGTTTTCTGCCCATCTAGCTGATTGGGGAGAAATATTTGAGTTGCAAAGCTTGCTTCATCGTGGTTAATGACTTCATAAAAAGTAATGTTGTTCAGTCTAAAAATACCACTTCCTGTTTTAGAAACAATTATTCACTTCAGCAAGTTCACCATTTGCTGAAGTTGCAGGACATGCTTCTTGTCACCTTATTGCTTGAATACAAAATCTTGATTATTTGCTTCTTTCCTAAACTGCCCTAACTTCTGCTTTTACTCTTGTGCTTTACTGTCTTATTTTCCTTCTGTATTGTATTGTATTGTATCCATTGTCTGTTGCTTTGCTGAAATATTTAACATGTAACAGAAGTAAAAATCACAAAGCAACAATAGATGATAAAGTTTTGTTAGAAGTTGGATTGGCTGGAAGGTGTGACGTGTAGGAGTTATACATTTGGGGGGCCATATTATCAAGGAACGGCGATTACATTATCACCGCTTTAGCGGCAGTTTCCTGCTGCTAAAGCGACTATAATGTTATCCCCGTTCCTTGATAATATGGCCCACAATTTGTTCAAGTGAAGCTATAACGGATGTGTACACAGCTGTTTTCTAACAGAAAGTAGATCTGGTTGAATCCTCTATATTAGCACAAGGGGGTTCCAAAGGCTGGATTCTGCACTGATGAAAGATTGCTTCTTTGACACAGATATTTTCAGCAGTGGCGGCTGGCATGTACAGAGGGTGATTGGGAAACAAATAAAAGAAAATAAATAAGTACAACAATAACCACTTACCTTCCTGGTGCGATGTCCTTTTCGTTCCGGTCTTCTCCAGGCAGGCAGAAAACTTCACTAACCAACCCTAGCACTGAACTCATGCAGTATGAAAGCAGCACCAGGATTGGAGGCAGTGGCCTACTTCGGCACTTTCTAGGACACTGGAGCCCTATGCTGTCTCTTGCCCAGCTTAGACAGCTGGGTTAGAGAGGTTTAAAATGCGCATGACGGGCCGGCCATTGCAAGAAGGCTGGTCAAAGAGACATTCACACTTTAAACTTAAAGTGCTCAGCCTCACACTGCTTTCTGCTGCTGTCTGAGTGGCAGCAGAAGAGAGCAGAAAACCCCACCCTCCATCCTGACCCTCGCCTCAGGACAGGGTTTTAAAAAATAAAATAGTGATAAATGAACCTAAAGTCGGCAGTTCCGACGTATCATTTGGATGCAAACGCACATGGTCGCAAACTCCCATTTCTTAATGAGAACTTGTGCGGCTGGCGGAAACCGTCCGCAGCACAAGCTCCCATTGAGAAATTTGAGTTTGTGAACAACCGTGCACGGTGTGGCAGGCACCATGAGGTGCCCCCCAAGCCAAGATATGGCGGGCCTGGGGGAAAAGGGACCCTGCTAGGGGTCCCCAATGACACTTTCCAACACCCTTTCCATGTCGGAAAGGCTGCCGGAAACCGACATCATAATCCCGAGGGCAGAAACGATATCCTTAAGGGATTCTGAGGCCTTCCTAACTGGCAATGAGCCTGTCGGAATGCGTCAGCCGGTCCCTCTGACTGTTGCCTCTGACCGCATGCATCGTAATGCGTTGGTCGGACCGCAGCAGTAAATGCGGTTCGGACAGCAACCGACAAGCCGTCAATTGTGGTCCGAACCACATCAAAATCAGGCCAGAAGTGATTTGCCCACAATCATAGGATGTTTGAGCCTACCGGCAGACTTGAACCTGGTTCCTCAGCTTCAAAGTTGGCCGCCCTAGCTGTTAAACTTTTCAGTGCAAATAAAGTTTAAAACTGGAAAGTAAATTCCGAATCAGTAGTTTACTCCAGTTTTCGTCACTTTTGTGACGCCAGCCCAGAGCAAATCTGCCCACATGTTTCAAAGCAGTCAGTGTTGTATTGCTTAAAGGACTAGGTGCTGCTTTATACAGAAAAATGTTTCCCAATTGGGAAGACATGGGGCGAACATGCAGTTGTGCGATGGGCCACTACTTGCTTTCCCAGATGCCACCTAATAGAATTCCCAAAGGCAAAGCTGTCCAGCATGGACAGGGTCCATTTTGCAAATGAGTTACCAGCTCCTCTGAAATGTAGGTCATTTTTTAATGATTTTGCAACTGAAATTGTGATCGCAAACGACTGTAATATCTCATTGCGAATCGCATATAGGATAGAATGAAGGGCATGCTCAAATGCAAGACCATGTACACGAAGAAGCAGATCTTGACTTGTGTTCTATTCTAGGCTGGAAGTCAGCATAGACCGTTCAGCACCAGTGTGATATGATAAGATTTTCTCAATGAAATTATGTGACACGTGTGTCATGGAATACTGCCATGACTGGAGCTAGAGATGATTGTGGAACTGCAGATATGATGACACTGCCAGAGTCTCCTTGAGTAAGGACTAATTCATAAACAGCCTTACTTAGTTGATTGTATGTATGTTTACTTTAGTGAGTGTAAGTAAATGTTTGCTGATGGGGTAAGATTTCTGGTGCAAGGAGAGAATAATAGAATATTGGTAAATGTTAGGCTTAAGGATTTCATAGATGTAAGAATGATGGGTCATCAACTTTAACAACTTTAAGGTTGTTCAACAATGCTTTGTCAGAATTATTATTGCACTAAGGGATGCTGAGGATGAGTTATGTTTTCTAGGATTTAAGTGAAGCTAATTATTTGACTTCCATTGGTAGATTTTCCAACCAAACAATCTGAGATTGATAATGTCACTGGTAGATGATACCTTTAGTGGCATGTCATCAACATGTTGGTGTATTGTGACTCCATATTCCATTATTATTTTGGAATGGATTCTAAATATAGTTTGGATAATATTAGTACATGTAAGTAGTTTTGTGTGACACTGTTGCCTTAGATGGGGCCAGCCTCTCAATTTGTGGAGAACCATTGAAGGACTTGGATGCAGAATTCCATTCTGGATTTAGACAGATTCAGCAGTTTAAGATTAGTTTTTTGTTCTGAGATGTACTGGGTTAGTTGTTTGGACACACATTGTTCAATGGCTTTACCTAACCGTGGATAGCTAGTGATAGGTTTAGAGTTTGCTCGGTTGTTCATGTCAAGGTTTGCCTTATTCAGAGTGGGTGTGATCTGGGCCAGAAACATTAATCAGAAGATGCCAGGATTTTTAAAATAGAAGAAAGTTTTATTTTTATGATTTGCGCTGGAATTATGTGTTGAAAGTAGCATGTGGGTTTCGGCTGCTTTATTTTTTTGTATAGTTCTTCAAGTGATATAGTTTCGGTCTTTCATGTGTCTGTTAACTGCTTTTGATTGTAGATAGACATTTAGGGGGTCATTAGGATCGCGGTTTTTCCGCATCCTCGGGGCCGGCGGAAGGCACCGCCGGCCCAGAGGATGCGGAAAAACCGCAGCGGACTGACCAAAGACCCACCGCCACATTAGGATGGCTGGTGGGTCCTGGTTTCCGTCCGCAGCTTTTCCGCCGCGGCTGGCTTACAACCGCGGCGGAAAAGCTCTAATATGGTGATGGTGTCTGTCAGACACCGTCCACCATATTAGGATGGCCTGTAAAGTATGCTTTTCCGCGGCGGGTTTTCCGCCGTGGAAAAGCATACGGAACTTCACTGCGGGGGCCCGTTGCGGGCCCCCTAGGTGAAGGGGGGGTGGGGGGTGCACATGGGGGGTACCTATGGTACCCCCCTGCATTTGCATGCAGAAAGCGGCAGGCACCGTGCGGTGCCTGCCTCTTACTGCATGCAAATGCAATGCGTGCATTTTTAACATTGCGGCGGGTGCAGCTTGAAGCTCCACCCGCCGCAATGTTAAAAATAGAGGATGTGACCGCAACCCTTGCGGTCACATCCTAATTGCACAGGAGGGAACTCCGCATGCCATGCGGAGGTTCCCTCCTGCTCTGGGGTCGCGGACGGACGCAAGTCCGTCCGCGATCCTAATGACCCCCTTAGTGAGAGGTTTGTGCCATTCTGCCTCTGTTGATTTTTATTTTTATCAGTGAAGAATGTGAGTAGTGTTTTTCAAAGCTTAAAACCTTAACACCTCTCTCAAAGCCCTGGTCTTCAGATGGTTTTGTTACATGGCCTCTCATCTGCTTCTCTGACGCATGCTGTTCCTGCCTGTCTTTCTGCCTCTCATATCTGAACCACAAATCCCTGTAGCATGATGTTCTTTCCAAATCTCCTTAATTCCTACTATGTCATCCTACTCTCTGACTCATTCCACGATGTGCTCACTTTGATGTTTTTTACTGTATCACTCACAATAGTCATCTCGGATGTATGACGTTACAACGCATACTTTTACCACGCATACCTTTACAACGCGGTATTTACAACGAACACCGTTACAACGCATAGCGCTTTGGGGTGCTGGATAGTGGTAAGTATAATTTTCTATTCCAACTCCAGTCCCCGTGGACACTAGGGAAGGTGTTGGATAGAAAATTAAACTTATTCCCTATCCTAGAGCGCCCCCCAGCGCAATGCGTTGTAATGGTATGCGTGGTAATGCCTGCGTTGTAATGGTAGTGCGTTGTAAAAAATGTGTTGTAAACGTTACATACCAGTCATCTCTACTAAATCACAATACATGGAGGTATTCTTTACTAAATCCCGGCTAACTCCTGTCTTATCAAATCATCCTGCTTCTTTGTGTTTCTGAAAATACACTGACTCATTTCAGTTCTTCCAAATATTCCTGACTCCTGCAAACTTTTACAAATGTGCCTGCCTCCTGTTGCCTATTTCTATCTCTACCAGAAACATAGCATTGAGAGTTGTTACTCTCGGTTGACATTTGTTCTTATGTGAAGGCCACACCCATCCTTCCAGACTTGTAGACTGATGTCCTTCATAAATAAACAAGATATCAGCATTTATTTATTTTGCCTTCATTTCACATGCCTGGCCTTTACACGGGATGGACATGGCCCCAGGAAGCACCACAGAGCAGTGCAGAGCTATATGGGCCCAAAAAATGGCTAGGAGACAGAATATGAAGACAAATAGACATATAGATGTGCTAGAGAAGCATTAACCTCGTGTAGATCTTCTATTGTTCCCACCAGCCATGTGCATGTGTCACATACTCCTGACCCCCACTAATGATCACACATATCTCCTATTATGTAACCCAACACAAAAGAACTGGAGCGAATGCATGGAATATTTTTCTTGAGTGCACAAGACTAATCCTGACAGCAAACAATAGCTTATAATACTGGGCATACCACTGACCTTTGCTTCTGGAGCAGTGTGCTGCCCAGCATAAAGCACTTTATATCTTGTGTATATCGTACTCTATGGTTGGGGGCTGGTTGTGTTGGGTGGATCTCTATGGTATGGTGTTCTATTATGGGGGTTCTAGAATCAAGGAGTCCTGCTGGGGGTTGCACCTTGTGACTGGACTTGGTTGTCCCTCTTGAATAAACCCTTGTTTTACTTAATTAAATTTGTATTGGATCTTTAAAGTGGCGAAGAGGATTGGTGCTTTAGGCAAGATTGTGTGAAAAGGAGGGGTGATCCGTGTCACATCCCCATCTGGTTATCCATCTCAGTTAAAACAGATATCCTCTGGAATGCCCTCCCCCCGGTGTTACGTCACACTCAGGACCTAAGTTGTTTTAAAAAACTCCTTAAAACTCATCTTTTTACACAGGCCTATTAATTCACTTTTCTTGCCATCAGTTTATTACTTTTCGCGCCAGGATACTCAAGAGTAGTTGTGCGCACTACAAATACCAATATAACATAACATAACATCTCAGACAACAATCACGTCATAGGCAACAGGCGGGAGTCGAAGAAAAAAAATTAAATGCACTCTCATACGGTGAGTGTCTCATACGGTGAGTGTCTCATACGGTGAGTGGTGCCTGTGGCTCATGTGTGCGGCAAGTGTTTAGGAAGCGGATCATGGACAAAAAAAAGGAATAAAAATATAGACTGTTGGCCGATAATGGCACTTAGTTGCTCGGATCAGCTGACCAGCGTACCGTGTGTCTGATGCCCTTATTTTTGCAGTTTTATATACTGCAAACTTGACCCGGAGGTAGTGGAGTGCTTTACATGAGCACCAGTTACATTACTTAAGAACAAATTCATTTTTTTTTCTAGGCACGGGGAGATTAAGTGATTTGCCCAGAATCACAGGATGTTGAGCCGATGGCGAGACTTGAACCTGGTTCCCCAACTTTAAGGTCGCAGTCCTGCCAAGTATCACGCATCGGGGGTTAGACTAACGCATTTCAGTGTGGGGATCCACATCACTGCCCTGAAATGCGAAGTCACGCATAATAGCGCCTCCTGAGCTGTCAAGGAACTCTAGTAAATCACCACAATCAAGCACTGGAACTGCAGCGGCAGCACGCGCCAAGTCCACAGCTCTAGCAGCTGTTAACGTTAATTACAATATAGGGTAATTTAATTAGGTGAAAATAATCCAGCAACGAGAACTAAGGGAGCTGTCCGAGGTTCCGGCAGCTCAGAGAGTAGGTGCACAGAGCACAAGTTCACACCACAGTGTAGCCAGAGTTGCTGAGCCAGGCCCAGAATCATGGCCAAGCCGGTGCTTACCACTGGAGCAGTTGCCACGGCCTCACTAAGCAGCAAAAAAAACAAGTAAGTTACTTCTCCACTTAACATTTTCCCTACAGTAGTGCCAGCGCAGGGCAACCACACCAACGCCGGTCTAACCCTCAGCACGGCCTGCTGCAGTGTAAGGTAAGAGCCTAGTGTTCAGTTTGTAATGAAGTTGTGACAGCCACAGCCTGCCGGAACGATCCAGTACTGCGGGGCTGGGCAGCAGGCAGTGGTGCATTCCACAACTTACTAGGCCATCATATCCTGCCAGGCACAAAACCGCTTGGCCCAATCTCCCGGGCCACTGTGGGACGCTGGCTCGGACACGCACATCGATTACCAGAGAACTGGCCTGAGATACCTTCTCCCAGGACCAAGAGAGCTCCAGAATCCAGGCACCCATGATCAGTGCAGACAGCGCCAGCGTGCAGGTGACCACACTGGTGTCTGTCAACTTTCAGCGCGGCCAGCGACACTTAGTTTACGTCAAGAGCCTGGTGTATATAGTGCTCTGTGGCAGCCGCACTCGCAGCCTACTAGTAGATCTGTTGCTGCGGGGCTCGGCAGCAGGCAGTGGTGCTCTAACTGGGGCGGACACTGCTCAGCAGTGCTGGTAATCACTTTTATTAGGATTGAACAAGCAGTGCTATAGTCAAGGCTAATACAGCGTCCTAGTTGGCTGCAATCTGTGCCTCGCTCTCCATAATTCTGGTGTTTTCCAGCAGTTTTAAGATCTTAGAGTTTCTAGTTCCTCAAATGGAAGTCATTTCTGATATTTATGTTTCCCTGGTCTTCATTACATGGTTTTGCTCGCGACAAAGGGTCACTCATAATCGTTGAAATGTCACTCATAATTACAGTGACATTATGAAAATGTCACACATAGCAATCTGAAACGTTGGCAGCTACGAGCTCGGCAGCTCTGGCCGTTAGGCCACACACTCTCCTCTTCATGGATTCTTATTATTTCATGAGCCCGCGCATAGCTGTCAAGGTTTCAGATTGCTGCGAGGTAGGAGAAGGAGCGTCCTCCACTTCTGCTTCGGTTGATGCGTTGAGTGTGGGCAAGAGAGAAGGACGCAGAACATTGCTGTCTAGATGGTTGGTAGAAGCTCAGGCGGTGGTTGATGTAGATGGAGTCTTGGTTTTGTAGAGTCCTGTATGCATGAGTCAGCATAGTTGTATAGTCCAAAATATCTGTATGTGGTGAACGGCGATGGTGGTGGTAGGGTCTTTAATGAGGGAGAGGATGTGTTTTTAACAAGGAAGGATATGATTTTGAGTCCATGGGATCTGGTGATGTTGGCCATGGTGGTCATGTAGGTGTTGAAGTGGGTGTGACTGAGGGATGAGCCCGAAGGTACACCGCAGTGGATTTCCTTGGGTTCGGAGGTGAACGGTGGTAGGCTGACCTTCTGTGTTCTTTCCTGTGAGGAAGAAGGTAATCCAACTGAGTGAGTCCCCTTGCAAGCTGATGTGGAGCTGTATTGCGATCAGTGTGTGGTGGGATATGGTGTCGACAGCTGCTGAGAGGCCAAGGAGGATCAGTGCCGCCGTCTCTCCTTGGTCGAGGAGGGCTTGGATGTCATCAGTGGTTGTGATCAGGGCAGTCTTGGTGATTGCTGCTAAATCTGGGAGGAGTTAAGAAGGAGATTCTGTTCAAGATGTGCTGTGAGCTGTCTGTTGATGGGCTTCCTCAGGACCTTGGCCGGAAAAGGAGCAGGGAGATGGGCCCAGAGATTATGAGTTTGCTGGGGTTAGAAGATGTTTTTTTTTTAAGTAGCGGTTTGACTTTGGTGTGTTTTCAGTCTTCTGGGAAAGTGTCTGTGCTTATAGAGGAGTTGAGCAGGGTGGTGAGTTTACGGCTGATCTTGTGGCTTCCAAGGTTGAAGATGCTGTGTGGGCAAGGGTCTGTGGAAGCTCCTAAGTGAATGGCGTTCATGATGTCGGGGGTGTCCTGGGTAGTGAGCTGGTTCCATGTGGTCAGTCGGTGGCATGTGCTGGTTGCAGTGAGGGAGTGTAGGTTGAGGAAGTCTGTAGGCTTGGGTTGGGGTTCGAAGATTTTGTAGATGTTTTACAGCTGAAATGTATCTCTTGTTTGCTTTTGAGATCTGGGGTCCGGAGTGGCCCAATCCAATAAAGCAGGTTAAAGTCTCACTGGCCTTCGAGTGCGGGCTCTTCTTTGATGGTAATGAGGTGCCAGCAGGGAGGGCACCTCTCCATGCACCACCAGTAATCAGAACGCTGTATTTGTGGTAGTGTGGGTGAGCAGTTAGGCTTGTTTGATGGTAGTACTAAGCATATGTTTTACTCACAGAGGCAATAAATAAGACACACACTTCAAGAGTAACTCCAAGACCAAACTAACATCGATTTTTATATCATTTTCCCGACCAAGAACTTTGTTCTAGGGTAAGTACTTTTTAAGATATGAATTTTTAAAGTTTGCAAAATAACACACTTGTGAGCAATTACGCGCCATTGAAATCTAGGGGAGAAAATAGGAAAATGCATATTAAATCGTACATTTGGATCTCAAGGCTCACCTTCTGGATTTAGGTAAATAGCAAGGTCAGGTCCAATGTTCTACCAGTGGATATGGATATATATATATATATATATATATATATATATATATATATATATATATATATATTCCAATTTGTATGCTAACTAGGTCCTAACTATAACTTTTGTTTTGCTAATAACATGACACTATATGAGGAATTTACAAAACAAAATCCAAAAAAAGTTAACCCAACTCAGCTCATTCTTCAAAAGCTTTGTGGTGATCCGTCCAGCAGAGGCTGAGAAAAAGGTAGCCCCAAAATGCAATTCCCATTGAGATTTTAGAACACCACTACATCCAAAATGACGAAATGGAATTACACCCAATTTAGCAGAAAGCAAGATTGTTACCCAAAAACGTACTTTTTATAATTTGGATAAATCCAAACCAGTCGTTTTTGAGAAATTAAAGTTCAAATATTATAGATATCTGAAACGTTGGGCTAATATTCAAAAAGTCAAGCCATCTGATTAGAAGAGAGGAATTTTTCAGAGCAAGCACTCTGATTGGCTGGCTGCAACATGAAAAGAAATGTTGTCTTGGTCCCCTGTCCTGAAAAGGTTATCGGAAAGGACATAAGAGGGATGGTTAGGGATATCTGGACCCCCTAGCCCTTGTAGGGAGGGGCCCCAGAGTGCTCCCTGTGCCCAAAGTTTTAAAAAACAAATTTGGAGTGGTCCTGAGGGATGCCCTTGAGAGTCTTGAGGGACTGCAAAGGGAATCTCTAGAGACCGGGAAAATGAATTGTCAAAAATAAACAAATTGTGGGGTGGCAATCCTTGAGGGGGGGAAAGGGGGTTGGGGGTTGGCAGGGCGTAGCCTAAGGACAGACCCAGCATCCATCGCCACAAGATGCATGGCCAAAGGCCGTGCGTGACGGGGCTTTATCACCTCTGTGGCTTGGGTATAGTAAAAAGATCTTACTTCACATTAAAGAAATCCTAAAAATTCACTGAAAAAACAAAGGTTAAAGTGACAATATAGTTAGCTATGGTAAAAATAGCTTACTTTGCACTTTTGGTAAAAAACATAACATTTAACTAAAAAACACTAAGATTTGCAACTTATAGTTTACTGAGCTAACTAGAACTTGTGCTCCCACCATGCTCTGCTTATGAATCTCACAGATTGCATCACGTATAACATGTTCAATAGCACCATTGATGACATCACTGTTGCCATCTCAAATGACATTATTGATGACAACTGAGCATTGTTTAAAATGTTATGTATTAACTGACATTTTAACCTAACTATGATATATAGCATTTTCATTTATAATATTCTTGTTATTTATACATATTTCTGTATTTATTATTGATTTTTTTTAGATTGCCAATATTTTTTATATTTGTGATTAGGTTGTCTTTAATTTGCTATATTGTGCTTTCAATATTTTTTGGTTCTATATTATTTTTGTTGTAGATATATATTTTCAAATATTTTTAGCGTTGATATTTTTTACTCGTTATTATTGCATTTTCTGTTCAATGTATCATAAGTCGATATTAATGTTTTCAATATTTCCGTAACAAGATTTTGTATCCCGATAATTTGTGGCCAATATTCTGTCATAGATCTTTGATGGTTGTGTCACTGCCTGACTAGTTCTCCCTCCTGTGTCTAGTGGAAGGGTATCATGGACACATCCTCTGAGTTGTGTCCATGATACCCCACTTCCGGAGCTGTGCAAATACTCCCCCAAACTGAATTTCTCTTAATCTCCCCTCCTAAAAACTCTCTTGAGTTAAAAGAATGGACCAAGAGGATCACTGCTCTAAATTGCACGCCGATTCTGGTGGACTTCACCAAATCGCTGGGAATTACACTGGATAAAAACCTAAACATGCAAACACGCATTAACCTGTTGGCTAAAAACACCCGCTTCCACCTCAGCTATCTCAGAATAATGAACCCATTCCTCGAGTGCCCTGGCCTCAAAACTGCAGTTCAGGATTTAGTCATATCGAGGTTGGAATATGGTTGTACTACCCTCTCGAGCTGCCTAAAATCTCAACAGCCCCTCTAAAAGCCTGTCTCAACGCAGCAGGATCTAGGAAATTTGACCACATATATCCACACCTGAAGGCACTCAACTGGCTACCCTAAGAAGCAAGAATCCACCTAAAGATGGCCTGCATTACTCACAAAGCTCTTCACCGCTATACCCCCCAGTACCAATCCCAGAAACTCACTTTATCTGGAGGAAATAGACACTCTAGGAGCTCAGACAACCTACTCCTGAAACCTTCGCGCTTCAGTAAGAAAAAAACTTCTAACAGAGCTTTTTCCGGAGCTGCTCCAAGAATTTGAAACTTTCTACCTCTGTGCATCAGAAAAATCTCATCTACACCATTATTCAAAAGGGAAGCAAAACTGTTCTTGATGACCAAATTCCTCCCTTAACTCCGCACCTGCCTCACTGCATGGTGCCCTACTAGCTCACCAGCCTTTTTACTGACTTACAAGGCACTGTACCCGTCCACTACCTCAAACTTGTCTCCACATTCCCCTTAATGAAAACCACGCCTCTTTAACTTACTCATACTCAAATTTGTTCCTACTGCTCTGCTATTACCGTTTCTGCTACCTGCTGAAACTTGTTAAAAATGTCTTGATACTTTCTCTGCTCTGCTTTTGCAAAAACTTGTATTCTTACTCTGCTACCTGCCTAAACTTGCTAAAAAAAATTGATACGTTCTCTGATCTCTTTTACAAAACGTTGTATGCTTACTTTTTTGTAAAGCGCTCTGATACCCTAATCTGGCTCTTGTTCTCGCTATAAAAAACTCTAAAAATAAAAAATAAATAAAAATAAGCACCATAGGCCTACCTTATCTAGCTGTGCTGCTAGCTATCCCATCAGGGTCTCACCTGCAAGAGCCAGGCACTGTGACTGCAGTGTTGACTGACAGTGGGACATTGTTTTTATGTTTTGCTCAGTTTTCATCAATTTTACTGGTTGGGGTTGCTCTCAAAAACACCATTTCACATTATTTCCTGAAAATTCCCAATGTTTCTCCCTCCATGTGCCTTAAAATGCACTATTGATTAATAATAATACTGCAAATAAATTCTGAAAAAAGATGTTACATTCTTTAAAATCTCACCATATAGTGCTGTTTTTTAAAATATTGTGAAGCAGAAATACACCCCTTTTTTTGCATCCACCCCGGGATGGGGCTGTACTTTTAGGCTAAAAAGCTAGTGGCATGGATGTTACTTGGGGGCTCCGGAAACCATATTTAATCTATGTAATTCCAACTCCTTGACAATCCCATTGCCCTCAGGAGCATGTAGGTGACTGGGTAGGACAAGGATCACCCCGTTCAGGTCATTTATGGCCCGATTACGAGTGTGGCAGTCCATGGACCGCCAGACTTGTGGTGGCGCGGCGGTGACAGTCCAGCCACTGCCGCACCAGCAGTCTGACCACCCAATTATGACTTGGGCAGTCGGACCACCCGCAGACGCCACATCTGCCAGGGACCTGCCATTCCCTGGAGGTGGCACGATGGTCATGAGGCTGCAATAAGCTTGGCAGGACCCCCATGGTCTCACCAAGCATATCACGAGTTTACTATCTGCCAGGGTTTTCATGGTGGTTCCACTGCTATGAAACTCCTGGCGGAGAGGAAACAAAGGGGACCTAGAGGGCCTCATGTGTCTCCACCGCATATGGAAGCCCACAGGGGGCATGCACATACATTCCTGAAAGGCATGGACTTTTGAGTCAATGCACTGCAGCAACCTTGTTGTGCGGTCCAATAGAGGTGCCTTATTCAAAGGCACCGCCGCCTTTGAAAGAGATACCACATCGGGAACGCCATGCTGCTCGCCCGCCAGACCACTTGAAAGTCGCAATCTGGTAGGCGGGGACGTCGGCCTTTGGCGGAGTGGTGGAGCGGTGGAGCGGCGGAGCGGTGTTCACCACTGTGCCACTGCTCTGCCAAAAATCATAATTAGGCCCTTAGTGTGTGGTACCACTTCCATTACCTTGGCATTTTATTGAATTGCCATATGTCTGTGGGCCTTTTGATGTAAGCAACAGGGCTTTTCTCCTACAGCAAAAGGGGGGGAAATTCAGAGAAAATACACACATCAATATTCAGATCTCTTAAGTTTCCAAGGTCCATGCTAGAGTAGCTCATCAAGGCCCATTTTTTTTAATATACATTCTGGGACTAGATGTAGTCCTTATTTTATAACAGCCTCAACCAGACAACAATTTGCAGAATGCAAAGTAAACCAACTAGACCGGGTGACTTACTCATGAATGGAACTGGGAAAAGTATTCATGGAAACTTGTGGTGTTATTGGAGCCTCTGTATAACACCTAAGGTAGGGATGCTCAGACATACAAATATGTGCATAAAATGAGTCATGCTGCCATCTGCTTTCATTGGGAGTTTACAAAAATCACTTTATCACACTTGCCAAGTTTTGAGAAGTCATTTGGGGAGTGCTCATAGGAACTGTGAGATATGTTTTTGTGGTATATGAAACATGGGAAAACAAGCATTCAAGAAATTTATGATAACTTTATTCTGTCATTCTTTTTCTGTGATGCCGCAGTGTCACACATGGCTCTAGCCGCTGTTTATTCAGTGTGTTAATAAAGTCTTGTAGAGTTTCACTAGGTGAGAAATTATTTCCTTTGACTACTCAAACAGAGAGTACCTTCTTAAGGACAAAGCCACTGCCCCAGTGTAAATAACATACTATGTAACGTTTCACGTACCAAGAGCAGATGCTTTGAGCACTAGGACTCAATGTATTAGAATAGTGAGAAAATCCTCAATTGTATTTTTTTACCAGCTGCTGCTTTTGCTTTATTTCTATTGGTTGTGAGGGGTTGAAATGTATTAAATAAACGAATGAAACTTTTGTCTAAAGCTCTACAAAAGGGTGAGATTTCTCCTAGTTGAGAGCACACCCTTCCCCTTTCTTAGAAGGTGAATACCTATGCTGGGCTTCTAGCAGCATTTTACAGAATTCCTCTTTGTACCAGGGCCAGACCTGTTACCGGGTGTTTTTTGCTGGGGTGGCAGGGTGGGGTCCAGGTTCACTGCTGAGGGGGCTGATTTTGTTGCTAGGGAGCTGCTGGCACTTCTAAATGAACAATACAAAACAAATAGCTTTAAAGCATATTTTTTTTAACATTAGTTTTGCATTGTTTATTAAGAAAAGCCCAGTGGCCAGTTCGGACCTGCTTTGTACGCCTTATGATTTGTACACCTATTGTACTAATTGATTTATGACTACACTTTTGAATTTCTGTAATTGATATTCCTTGAGTGAAATCCCTGGTCACTCCCCCTTGCGCCCTCAGCGATCCACAACTTGCTTACATTCGCTGTGAGGAATTAGCAAACTTTTTTGCCTCCAAAGTGGCTACTATTTATTTATTTATTTTTAGCATTTATTAAGCGCGAACAATTGCCCGCAGGCGTCTCGGAGCTGTACTATTGATACTCTCCTGAATAATCTTATAGATTTTTTTCAGAGGTTAAATAACCAAGTCTTCAGTTTCTTCCTAAAGGACATGAGATTTGGGCTGGATCTTATGGTTTGCGGGAGTGTATTCCACAGTCCTGGGGCGGCAACTAGGAAACGTCTGTCTCCCCAGTTGACCAGCCTAGTCCGTGGCACTACCAAGTCATTCTGTCCTGCTGATCGTAGCGTTCGAGTGGGAATGTATGGGACAAGATGGTTGCACAAAAATTGAGGCGCTTGATGGTGTAGTGACTTGTAGACGATGCATAACGTCTTGAATTTAATTCTATTCCTACTATTTCTACTCCCTGTTCCACCAGACGGTCCCAGATTCATTTCGCCCTCCCCCTTTGGGTACGACTAGGTTCGAGGAGTTTATCCCGCTCGACTGCTCAATGGTGAAGCTCCTCCTGGGAAACCTCAAATCGGGGTCCCCGGTCGATGCTGCTCCTCCTACCATTCTTAAAAAGGTATCAGAGACGGTTGCCCCAATCATCCAGGAGGTGATTAACTCTTCTCTGGCTGGTGGGCTAGTGCCTCCTTCTTGGAAGCAGGCGAGAGTAAAGGCTCTCCTAAAAAAACCTAATTTAAATCCGGAGGACTGGGCAAATTATTGCCCCATTTCCTTGATCCCAACTATCAGCAAGCTGGCTGAAAAGGACGTGAACGCCTTGCTCTCTGCTTTCCTGGAAAATAATAACTCCATACATCATACCCAGACGGGCTTTAGGTGTAAACAGGGCACAGAGACCGCCCTTATTGCAGTGGTCGAAGCAGCTAGAAAGATTGTGGATTCTGGAAGCTGCGCAGCTATTATATTATTAGACCTCGGCGCGGCTTTCGACACTGTCAATCATTCCATCATGATTCAAAGGCTTAGTGATGTAGGGGTTTTGGGTACTGCATTGAAATGGTTTCATTCCTTCCTCACTGACAGGGCTTTTTCTGTTTATGAGGATGAGGTAGTCTCCACTCAGATGTCCCTTCGGTGTGGCATCCCCCAGGGATCGTCCCTCAGTCCCACCATGTTTAACATCTACATGAGGCCATTGGCTGAGGTGGTGTTACCCTGGGGGGTGCAACTGGTCACCTATGCCGATGACACACAGTTGGTAATCTCTCTCTCTGGGCAGGGCTCAGCCTGTAATAATCTTTCCTCATGTCTCAGTGATGTCCTTGAGTGGATGGATGAGTCTTTCCTAAAGCACAATGGTACTAAAACTGAGGTCATGATGCTCGGGCACAATGCACCCTCTTTAGTGGATGCATGGTGGCCTAGTAGTCTTGGCCAGCCCCCTCCGCCCAAAAATCAAATTAAGAGCCTGGGTGTCTGGCTTGATCCAACCCTTAACTTCATGGTGCAAGCCCGGAAGGTGCCAGCCACCTGCTACGCCCTAATAAGATTATTCAGAAAAATTCTCAAGCTCCTCCCGTTTGAAGCCAGGCGGATTTTGGTACAGGCCCTAATCCTATCGCGATTGGACTACACGAATGCTGTCTATCTGGGGGCCCCTCAGGGAACGATCAAGATCTTGCAGACCGTACAAAACTGTGCGGCCCGCCTGCTATTGGATGTCCCTCGGCGGAGCTCAGCTAAACCAGCGTTGCGCCAACTACACTGGTTGCCAGTGCAACAGAGGATTTGGTTTAAGGCTATGACTATCGTGCACAAAGCGATGTCTGATGCCGGACCCGCCTTAATCCAACCTATGTTCTGTCCCCATCAGATCTCTCGAACCTTAAGGTCAAGCAACAAGAATCTATTAACGATCCCTAGGATCAAGAGAACCCGTATGGGTGGCAGATGCTTCTCTCTTCAGGCAGCAAAGCTCTGGAACCAGCTCCCTGATTCCATCCGACTGGAAGTTAACCATCTCAGGTTCAGGAAAATGTTAAAGACCTTTTTGTTCTCCTGAGCCGTGGGGAAATGACTCGGTTGCCTAATGCGCTGGGATGCCTCCGGGTAGCCATGCGCTATATAAGTGCGTAGTCATTCATTCATTCATTCATTCATTCATACCTTTTTAGCACATTCCCAGGTTTACCCAGTTTGGTGAATTTGGGACTGCGTCAAAAACCACGAGAGCAGCCGCGGCCGGTAGTGGGAGTACCTGCCGGGCGGTGACGTGGGGAGGGGGAGGGGCAGGGTGGGGGAGGGTAGTAATGTATGGATTATGGAGCTTTACACGTAAGTAAACATATAAATAAATAAAACATATTACGCTGGGTGCACTGCATCACCAAATGCGATGCAGTGCGGGCAACGAAATTCATTTTATTTATTTATATGTTTACTTACCTGTAAAGCTCCATAATCCATACATTACTACTCCCCCCCCCGCCGTTCCCGCTCCCCACGTCACAGCCCGGCAGGTACTCCCACTACCGGCCGCGGCTGCATGAGAGTAGTGTGGGAACACCCACACAACGCACATGGGCACCCTACCTTGTGTAGAGTAATGCAACGCAGCAATTTGTGCTGCGTTGCAAACTACTCCATATTTTTGAAGCCATTCAAAGCCACGCAAAGTGACTTTGCGTGGATTCAAAAATATGACTTTAGGTTCATGTTGCTCCTACACCACCTTGCTTGGTGCAAGAGCGAAGGAAACCGGGTCCTAAATATGGCCCACAATGTGTAAGTTTTAATTAACTAGAGCACAGCTTTCCAAACTTTGTGGTGCGACACATTACTGTGTCGCGCCCCATATGTAGGTGTGTTGCGCGATGCGATGATCTGACGTCTGCCGGCAATCGACAGAGCCGGGCTGCAGGGGCTCTTAGAAGAGGTGAAACAACAACAAAGTCCTATTAACACGCACAAGGTCTTTAAAGACCTGTGAAGTGCTCGGGTGCGGCTGTGAGCGGTCCCGGGATGCCACACACGACGGGGGTGGGGGGGGGGCAGCTGAATCAAGATCGAACAATGCCAAAAAAGAGCAGCGAAAAGCTTTCTCCACTGCAGCGACGCTAGGCTTAGCATATTTTACCTGCTATTGTAGTTTCTTTTTGACAGATGCAAATATTTTCTTAGCCTCCTGGATTACCAATGTAAAATCTGGTTACATGGAGATGTTCAGATATGCAGGGTGACATCTTTATCTCTTTAATTCAGGCGGCAGCCCTAAAAGGGGAATATATTTTACCTGGAGCATAACGACCATAGGGAATATAGTAATCCGAGTGCTAGGGTGTGGGTGTGTGTGTGTGTGTGTGTGTGTGTGTGTGTGTGTGTGTGTGTGTGTGTGTGTGTGTGTGGGATGTGTGTGTGTGGTGGGGTGTGTGTGGGGTGTGTGGGGTTGTGTGTGTGGGGGGTTGTGTGTGCGTGTGGGGTGGGTGTGTGTGTGTGGGGTGGTGTGTCTGTGTGGTGGTGTGTCTGTTGAGGGGTGTGTGAGGGGTTGTGTGTGGGGCCTGAACCCACCATAGGTGGTTCGGGCTCGCTCGCTGCACTTCCTTGCGTTACCGTGTCCCTGAAATTTTTTTCACAAAAAGGTGTGTCACCAACATGAAAAGTTTGGAAAGCTGTGAACTAGAGAGAGGGTACATGACATTTCGGTCTTGGCGCCCACAGGACTGCAGTGCAGTTATAACAGAGATACCAACTGGCCCTACTACATCACGGAGAGACCCCATCGCCTGTCCTGTGTTTTAGGCAGCGGCACTGTGTATGATGTGACTTGTAACCCCACGGTTTTAACCGCATTAGAGAAACTACAAACCCCAGAATCCAACGGTCCGGCGACTAAGATGCAGGACTAGCTGAAGGCAACCCATGTGGCCTGAAACCATGTTCAACTATGCTGATTTCTCAGGGTTTGTTAAGCATGCACGAGCAGAGGAAGGTCAGTTATATTTACAAGAATGTCGAAACGTATCGACATTTTGAAATAAATATAAAAATTGCACCTACAAAGTGAGTGTGGCTAATTTTACGCGCCCATTGAGGGGCACTGCCGAAGGAGTTGTTGCCGAAGAAACGAGGTTTAAAAAGTTGAGAAATGTCATCCTTTGTTACTGAAAAGAGGGGGGTCGGTCTCCGAAATAGGGAGTTAGTAAGTATGCGATGTCCATGTCCCCTCTCGCTTGTTGCATTTCTTCCTCGGTCCGTCCTGTCCTTGTATTTGCAGTGGAACAATGTCCCATTCCCCGAGAGCTGGCCAGACTCCAGCAGCTGGCAGGACTCAGCAGCACAAAGGGCAGGAGCAGCCTCCAGCAGGGGGCTGAGGGGCTGGGGCACCACACATCCATGCGGGGGGTGCTGGCATGCGCGCCATCCCTTTCTCTCCTGGACCCCTGCGAGGACTGTCCCCAGCCATGCCTATTCCCCCCTCAGAGCCCCTGATGCCTCTGTGACGGGAGGTCGGAAGCCCCTTATGTTGGTATTTCCCAGCACGCCCCTCCCGCCCCCTGGCAGACTTGGTACAGCCCTTTGTGGGCTGCTGTTACCCAGGAGCTCGCGCTCAGTGGTGCTTCAGCCCGTGCAGCCGCCGCTGCTGCTGGAAGTGACCAAGGCGCAGAGAGGGGAGCCCAGCCTGGCAGGGACCCAGGGGGGATGAGCACCCTCTGCCTGCCCGCCGCCAGGACCCGGGCTCCCTAGATGGGCACGAGCCGCATGGAGAAGATGAGGAGGAACAAGGTGATGGTGCTGGCCACATGTCTGGGCTCCTTCATTCTGGTCATCTTCTACTTCCAGAGCCATCTGAACCCAGGTAAGTTGCTGCCACGCACTGTTCGCCCGGGGCATTCCAGTCAATGGTACCGCAGGGCACTGGCTCCTGGCATGGGCAAGGGAGAGCCTTACCGCCTGTACCTCTCCACGCCTTGGCACGGGTAAAGGGCAGCACATACTCCACCACCCCTACTTGGCACGGGTAAAGGGCTCGAGCACTGTGTGCACGTAGGCACTGGGGAGGAACAGCGGAACTTATCTTCATGCCTGGCACGTGCAAGGGGTAGCAGCAGTTCTGGGCACCCCTGCCACGTGTGAAGGGCAGCGGCACTTCTGAGCGTGCCTTGCATGGGTAAGAGACAACACGCACTCTGGGTATCCCAGCGGGCAGGAGTAAGTGAGGGCAGTGCTTTAAATGGGCAGCTACTGTCCGGTACTGAGTGCCTGCACTTCTTTCATTCGAATGGAAGAGTACCAGCACTTCTCAGCACATGTACAGCACATTTAAAGGGAGAGTACCAGCACTTCTCAGCACTTGTAAAGCACATTTAATGGGAGAGTACCAGCACTTCTTAGCACATGTACACCACATTTAAAGGGAGAGTACCAGCACTTCTCAGCACTTGTGCAGCACATTTAATGGGAGGGTATCGGCACTTCTCAGCACTTGTGTAGCACATTTAATGGGAGAGTACCGGCACTTCTCAACAGTTGTGCAGCACATTTAATGGGAGAGTACCAGCACTTCTCAGCACATGTGCAGCACATTTAATGGGAGAGTACCAGCACTTCTCAACACTTGTGCAGCACATTTAATGGGAGAGTACCGGCACTTCTCAACACATGTGGAGCACATTTAATGGGAGAGTACCAGCACTTCTCAGCACCTGTGAAGCACATTTAATGGGAGAGTACCGGCACTTCTCAGCACATGTGCAGCACATTTAATGGGAGAGTACCGGCATTTCTCAGCACTTGTGCAGCACATTTAATGGGAGAGTACCAGCACTTCTCAGCACATGTGCAACACATTTAATGGGAGAGTAACGGCACTTCTCAACAGTTGTGCACCACATTTAATGGGAGAGTACTGGCACTTCTCAGGAGCAAACATTTAATCTGAAGAGTGTGAGTACCCGCACTTCTACATTTCCATTTAAAGCACTGAGCAAGGGGCACCAACATATATGGACGACCCTAGAAGGCCTAAGGCAGCGGGTTTCTGGGTTCTCCTGGTGAGTGGGGTCAGCTGTACGTCCGGTCACCGCGGCACGGGCGTGGGAACAAACGACTCCCATATATTTGTAGAAGGTTGGACGAACAGTGGCAGGCAAGCGTATCACTGGTATGTACATCAGCACCCCTGGCATTGGTAATGTAAGGCAGCACCCATGGGTACCCTGGCACGGGCTTAGGGGTGTCTTCGCAGCACGTCTGCACAGTGTGATGAGTAGCAGCACCTCTGTGGACACCCCCTGGCATGGACAAGGGCAGAAGAACATTGTGCTGCATAGTAGCATTTGTATAGCGCCTACCTATGTGGGGTGCTCAAGCACTTATCCGCACTAATTGGAGTGGTGGTGTTTTTGTTTTGAGCCTATGTGGGAAGTGTTTTCATGTTGTGCATCTGGATAACCCTGGCATTGGTAAAGTGTAGCCGCTTCTTAGGGCACGACTGGCATAAGGAAGGGTGGCATTACCTCCATGGGCACCCCTGGGATGAGCAGGGGTACAGCACATCTGAACAGCCCTGGCATGGTGGTGCTTCTTTGGACATTGCTGGTAGAAGGAGCGCCACCTCCGTGGGCTCCCCTGGGATGAGCAAGGGTAGGTTACATCTGACCAGCCCTGGCATGATGGTGTTTCTTTGGATATGACTGGTAGAGTGACGGGCACTTCTGTTGGCACCCCTGGGTGAGCTAGGACAGTGGCGCCTCTGGAACCCTGGTACTGGTAAGAGGCAGAGACATCTCTGCATGGGTAAGGGGAAGTAGCTCCTGAATGGGCAAGGGGCATCAGACTTCCTGCCTCCCCAGGAGTGGGTAAGGAGCAGGGGCACCCCTGGCACCATAGGGGTGTGAAAGAAGGGAGGGCAGCCCTGGCCCCCTTAAGGAAGCGCCCTGGTGGGCACTGCTAGTAACTGAGTCTTTTGCGGGGCTCCATTGACAACCCAGCACAAACTGCTCGATTTTGACAGTGGAAATGTTGAGATACTCTGAAAATAATACGTTTCTGCATACAGAATGTACAGCATTGGGTTAAAGAAGTGCCAAGCTTAATGCCCTAGTGCGGGTGGCAAACCCCCCACGCCCCAGACTACACTGGTCTTTCCCACCACCCCCTTGGCTTTTAAGTTTAATTTAACCCAAAAATACTGCACACTTTTCTCTGGATTTCATTTTTTTTGTGGTCAAACATAAAGGAATTTGGACTGGTAGAAAAACTGTAACTGTGGTTCTCGGAAGATTTAAAGTGCCCTAAAGGAACACATATTCAGGGAATCCTCTCCCCGTCCTTGTGGGGTGGGTGGGAAGTGCTACAGACCCTGCTAGTCAGTGAAATGTCTCCATTGGCCCACCCCCAGGACAGGAGATTCCAGCGAAGGGGCGGCGATAAATGCGTTTACATTGTTGACTTGCGCTGCTGTATAAATCACACGGCTGCCCCCTCCCCGGGGCGTTTGTTTCTGTTTGACTAAGTCCAGAGGTTAATGTCTCGGAGACTGCGTGCCCGGTTTCTGATCACTAAACTGTGCCCGCCCGAGCAGCGACTCTCTATGCTTTTGTTTGAATGATTTAAAAAAGTTACTTTCAGAAAAAAAATACGTTTCAGGTGGCAAAAGGAATGGCGTTGGTGCAGATGTCTTGTGCCCTGGAAGAGTCGACCGATGTGCTCTTATAAAGGGCACCCATAGCCATTAAACTATTTAGCTCAGAACCAAAGTTTTTAAACTTTATGTTTCCTTGCGTCACATGGTGTGATCTTAGGCAAATCACGTCACGTCACTCCGCTTCTTTACATTTCTAGCTCCGAGTTGACAACGCAGCTGTCGGCTAGACGTAGTGTTATACATTCTTTAGATTATATATAGAGAGTGGACTTTAGCTCCGGTCAGTTGAGTATTTCTCTCGCACTTCATGCTATTGGAAGTTTCATATTTCTTTCCCCTTTCTATGGAGTGCTTGCATTACAGTGCATGATAGATGAATAGCTGTTTTATATCTCAAAAGTATGGCACATACAATTCTTTATTTCAAAGATGCCTTGTATCCAGAAACCAACCTTCTTTTGTTTTTTCTCTGCAGCAGGATTCTTTTAACAATATTTTAGTCTGTACTGAAAATGCAAGCCAGTTCTCTAGGCTTTTCCAATGTTTGTTAGTTTTTGTTGTGCACGAAGGAGCCACTTCAGGCCAAAGCACTGTGCAAGATCTTGTAAGTGTCACTGGGGTCATCTAGTGAAAAGAAAAATAGTTCACTTTACACAGTTCTACATCACCAATAACAAGGATCCCCCGAGGTTTCATTGTTTGATTCTAGGGTGTAGGCGTAGACCTATTGTGACTTAATTTTCAAGATGAGTCCTTTAAGATTTACTATTAAAATATCATTTAGACCTTTCTTGTTCCCGTGTGAAAAGATTTCCTTAGACTTGCATCGCCAAGTGGATTTAAAATTTTTCACATCAGTGGATTCTTTACACAACGGCAGTAAGTATGTAAAGGGGAAACAACCTTAACAACGCAACTTTTACAACGCACTACCATTACAACGAAACTTTTACAACACAACATTCATTACATAGCATGCCATTACAATGCAACCATTACAACGCATGACACTACAACGCATACCATTACAACGCATGTCATTACAACGCATGCCATTACAACGCATACCATTACCATCCAACACTTACCCTACTGTTGCACCCCCTGGAGGTAGAATAGTAATTTTTACCCCTACACTATCCAACATTTACCCTACGGTTGCACCCCCTGGAGTTAGAATAGTAATTTTTACCCCTACACTCTCCAATAGTTACCATACATGCAATGTAATGTTATGCATTGTAATGGTATGTGTTGTAAAGGTAGTATGCGTTGTAATGGAATGCGTTGCAAAGGTAGTTTTTAAAAATTCGCTGTAATGGCATGCGTTGTAATGGAATGCGTTGTAATGGATGTTGCGTTGTAAAAAATGCGTTGCAAAGGTGTGCATTGTAAAAGTATGCGTTGTAACGTCATACAACCATGTAAAGTAGTACTCCTGTTGCACTCTTTTACGTATTCTTACATACCTTTGTGAACTGTCCCCAAACCATCTAACATTGCAGAATTCCTGAAATGTTGATATACATTAACTGCAAACAGCAAGCATTGGAAAAGTCAATAGGTATCACCTATGCAAGCTACTGTCTTTGTTCATGTTTTTAGCTATGTTTCAAAGTATGGAGCTGTTGTGCAGCATGGATGAAAATGTGAAAAAAACTCTATGAAGTGGCCGGCGCTGGTCGTGTCATACTGCATTTTCTTAATTGCTGGTGGGATGGTGAGGCAGGAGGCATGTCGGAGGGTTGGAAGAGGTGCAACACAAAGCTTGTTGATATATCCCGCTAGTTATAAAAAGACAAGTGCTAAGATGTGGCCAGTGCAGGCTGCATCCTTGAACTTTAAAAAAACAAAATTCAGCCTTGCTTCTCAGCAGCCGCGATGAGACTTATTGGCTTTGTCAATGCTTGTTTTTTTCTGGTAGGTCGGGCGGCTGGGAGGGTGTAAGCAACAATACAGGAGGGGGTAGGACCGGGAAGCAGCAACTCAGGATGAGGTGCGAGGGTAGGAGGGGGAAGCAACAATGCAGGGTGGGGCAGGTGGGTGGGAGGGACGAGCAATCACATGGGATGGGGTGAGAGTGTGGGAGGGGCAAGCAATAACACAGGATGGGGCGTGAGGGGACAAGCAACACAGGATGGGACAGGGGTGTTTTAGGGTGCAGGCAACATTGCTGGACTGAGCAAGAGGGAGCAAGCAGCAATGCAGGAGGGGGTAGAAGGGTGCAAGCAACAGGACATAGCAGGATGGAAGGGGGCAAGCAAGAAGACGGAGAGGGGTGGAAGGGTGGGAGGGGCCAAACAACAACACAGAGAGGGACGGGAGGGGACAAGCAGCAACACAGAGCTGGGTGAGGGGGGCAAGCAACAACAGGAAGAGGGACAGGAACGTGCGGGGGGCAAGAAATAACAGAGCATAGGAGCAGCAAAGCAACAGCACACAGAACAGTAAGCGGGGGAAGCAACAACAAAGAGAGTTAAAGCAACAACATGGACAGGGACAGGTGGATGTAGGCGCACGCAACACCAGAGAGAGAAGGGGGTAGAAGCACATGAGGGAGACAGCCTGCAAATGCATGCACTCTGATGGAGTGTTTAACCTAAAAGAAAAAAGTTGTTCTGAAAGCTCAAGCAGTGGAAGAACACAAGTACTTGGGCCGTGTTCCAGGGGAGGGACAAACACATGAACAGGAAGTGAAGTCAGCATGCTCTGATCAAAGAGCAGCAAGATAATTGAGAGTGACAATAAGGCCAACCATTGGTGAGCAGTGGGCAGACTCTTATCCCACTATAAGATAACAAAATGTCTCGCAAGTGACAGCGCATGGGTTGTCTCATGCGAGACCTAAAACTGACACTGTGCTTTTACAAATAGAGAATTGGACATTTTGGGCTGATTCACAAAGGAATACCAGAGCATATAAAAGATTGCTCCTGTAGCAATAAGATTGCTCCTGTAGCAATAAGATTGCTCCTGTAGCAATACTTCCATACACATAAATGTTTTCATGAACAGCACTAAGGTCTGGCCAAACTGCACGTTTCTAAGGAATGTACAATGCCCTTTTACACTCTCCTCTACAGTGCTTTGAGGCTACTAAATGTGGCATGCTGGGCAACACATAAACGCTAAATAAACAATTTACAGTTGCCAAGAAATAGTCCATTCGATTTACAGAGCGATAAAGGTGAATGGAGTTTGACATTGGAGTCACCGATAATAATACCTTGTCTTTTATCTGCTGCTTCATACCACACATCTGTGGAAGGCAGACCTGAGCCGGTGATGCTTGCGGACAGCCTTCACTCACTGAGCCATCAGACAGCCTTCACTCACTGAGCCATCAGACAGCCTTCACTCACTGAGCCATTGGGGAGCCTTCACTCACTGAGCCATCAGACAGCCTTCACTCACTGAGCCATCAGAGAGCCTTCACTCACTGAGCCATTGGGGAGCCTTCACTCACTGAGCCATCAGAGAGCCTTCACTCACTGAGCCATCAGAGAGCCTACACTCATTGAGCCATCAGAGAGACTTCACTCACTGAGCCATCGGAGAGCCTTTCTTCACTCACTGAGCCATCAGAGAGCCTTCCTTCACTCAATGAGCCATCGGAGAGCCTTCACTCACTGAGCCATCGGAGAGCCTTCACTCACTGAGCCATCAGAGAGCCTTCGCTCACTGAACCATCGGAGAGCCTTCACTCACTGAGCCATCGGAGAGCCTTCACTCACTGAGCCATCGGAGAGCCTTCACTCACTGAGCCATTAGAGAGCCTTCACTCACTGAGCCATCAGAGAGCCTTAACTCACTGAGCCATTGGAGAGCCTTCACTCTCTGAGCCATCAGAGAGCCTTCACTCACTGAGCGATTTGAGAGCCTTCACTCTTTGAGCCATTAGAGAGCCTTCACTCACTGAGCCATCATAGAGCCTTCACTCACTGAGCCATCAGAGAGCCTTCACTCTCTGAGCCATTAGAGAGCCTTCACTCTCTGAGTCATTAGAGAGTCTTCACTCACTGAGCCATTAGAGAGCCTTCACTCACTGAGCCATCGGAGAGCCTTCACTCACTGAGCCATTGGAGAGCCTTCACTCTCTGAGCCATTAAAGAGCCTTCACTCACTGAGCCATCATAGAGCCTTCACTCACTGAGCCATCGGAGAGCCTTCACTCACTGAGCCAATGGAGAGCCTTCACTCACTGAGCCATTAGAGAGCCTTCACTCACTGAGCCATTGGAGAGCCTTCACTCACCGAGACATCAGAGAGTCTTCACTCACTGAGCAATCGGAGAGCCTTCACTCTCTGAGCCATTAGAGAGCCTTCACTCACTGAGCCATCAGAGAGCCTTCACTCACTGAGCCATCGGAGAGCCTTCACTCACTGAGCCATCAGAGAGACTTCACTCACTGAGCCGTTTGGAGAGCCTTCGCTCACTGAGCCATCGGAGAGCCTTCGCACACTGACTGAGCCATCAGGGAGCCTTCACTCACTGAGCCACCGGAGAGCCCTCACTCACAGAGCCACCAGAGAGCCTTCACTCAATGAGCCATTAGAGAGCCTCCGCTCACCGAGCCATCAGAGAGCCTTCACTCACTGAGCCTTCGGAGAGCCTTCACTCTCTGAGCCATTGGAGAGCCTTCACTCACTGAGCCATCGGAGAGCCTTCACTCACTGACCCATCGGAGAGCCGTCACTCACTGAGCCATCGGAGAGCCTTTGCTCACTGGGCCATCGGAGAGCCTTTACTCACTGAGCCATCGGAGAGCCTTTGCTCACTGAGCCATCGGAGAGCCTTTGCTCACTGAGCCATCGGAGAGCCTTTGCTCACTTAGCCATCGGAGAGCCTTCACTCACTGAGCCATTTTATCGGATCGCCCGAGTATACAGATCCAGATTTACGAAGAAAATGTTCTGACACTGGATTCATTTACGTGCAACACAAAAAGATGATTGATGGAATGTTGAACATTGTCAAACATTCACCCCCAGTCACAGATTTGGGCTTAATCAATCATTATTTTGCCCGCCACACCAATCCAGTTTGGGCCCAGCCATATGCAAATCAGCTTGACCCTGCTCACCATGGAAACAGTCCATCCCGAACTGCCAGGATTGACTTACACCTGTAAACAGGAGTAACTTATGTCTGGCTCAGTAAGACTGTGTTTGAGAAATCTCATACACGTGTGATCTGCATCCACTCAGGACTTAGCCACAGCTTGAAGGTTCAGATGCAGGTGGAGCAGAAACTGGGAATGAGTGAGTACCCATCACCCGGGATCTCACAGAGGCGAGCAGGAAGAAGGGCAGACTGGAGAAAACACTTTTTGTAAATGTGAAAAGATTGCATTTTTACACTTCATTTAAAAATCTGGACATTTCTTAATCTTAAACAGGCATTTTTCATACATTTCTACAAAATAAGCAACATACATCCACATGCATCAAACTAAAAACCGGTCGCAAACGGGCAGATTCTCAGAATCTGCCCCTTTGCGACCGGTATTTTTGCATTTGGGATGCATCATCCCAAATGCAAAAATCGCAATTTAAGGAATCTCTAAATTGAGATTCCTTAAATTGCGATTGCAATTAAGTAATCCCAAATTGAGATTCCTTAAATGCAATGCATCAAAGTAAAAAAATTAGCGATTTGCTAATAGGAGTAGCAAATTACCATGAAGTTTTACTTCATGGTAATTTGCAAAAACTTTGAAAAATTCACTTTTGTGCATTTTTCAAAGTTTCATGTTGCCCACACCTTGGAACATATGTGCATGGGTCAATTTCAGGGGTGCAACAGGGTGTTCTTTTGACACCCTAGCCCCCTTGAAATTGCATTCTCAATTTGCGATTCTCTAATTGAGATTCGCAAATTGAGAATGTCTTCCCATTTATTCCTATGGGCCTCTAGGCCCATGGGAATGAATGGGAAGGTATTCCTTAATTGCGAGTCGCAATTAAGGAATGTTTAGAAATCGCAACTTTTTTAGCGATTTCTACATGCATAGGGTTTTGCGATTTCTTAATTGCGATTCCTTAAAAATCGCAATTAAGGAATTGCAAAAGCCAAAAATGATGCATGTGCCTGTTAATGCTATGAAAAAATTCATAGGCGCTTTATTTTATAGTACAATCCTCACACGTAGAATTGTGTCTTAAGGCAGTCGGATGTTGCACGAGTTTGAAGAGGGAACGTTAGTGAATAACCCAGCAGTCATAACTTTAGAAGAGACGTGGTGTAACTTAAGCGAGTTGTAAGTTATGCATGTTTTCAAAAAATCACCCTTGGGTGTTGAACAATAATGCTAGCTCCAAGCTACATCAGCGTGGTGAGGGGTCTCCTTGAGACCCCACAGACCCTCTGCTGGAATCAGAAATACCCCACGCGGCCTTTACAGTGACATCAAATGAACGCGCTCTGCCCTCTCCCCCCCCCCCCCCCCCCCCCCCCCGCGTCTGCTCTCTGCTCGGACTTGCAGCAGCGCTCCAGCGGAATGCCTCGCATTCCTTCTGACACTCACTCGCCCGGGACCTTCAGCAGTTTATTTTCACCTCAGCAGCATCTTACTGGTAGTGGACGTGGCCTCTTTTGTGGTTTGAAGATTTATGACTGCTTGTCTATAGGCCTTTTGTATGAAGAACCGAAATCTATCATCACAGCAGCAACATGAGCGTGACCAGGGTTCGAGGCGGGGTACCACGCGGGTGAACGTCGTCCCCCCACTTATTTTACCGGGAGCTCGATAACTGGACCAAATGGAGCCACACATTCACTCTTTGGCCTCTCTGGGGCGAGATCGGAGCCCATTCAGAACGCTGCTCACGCGCTGGCTTCTCTGATGCAATCGCATCTAAGGGGTGAGCGAGGGGAGGCAATGAGTCTGATGGTGCAAGCCACCTTTCGTGACGTCACTTCCTGTCGTGACGTCAGCGTCCCCCCACTTCTTTTTTTAGGACTTGTGCCCTGAGCAGTGCCACTAGCAGCATCCGTAGCAGGCACTAGAACCGGAGTTAAGCACAGGTTGCACACTGTTGCAAAAATGTATGTTCAATTTGGGGACACTAAGGGCCAGATGTAGGTCGGCAAATACCGGTTGGTAACGGCCGATTTTTGCCGTTACCAACCGGTATTTGCAAATGGAGATGTAGGGGCCTTCAAATATACAGAATCTGTAAATTTACAGATTCGGTAAATTTACAGATTCTGTAAAATACCGAATCGGTAAATATACCAAATCGGTAAATCCAGATGTAGGTGGCACTGAAAACAGTGCCACAGGCCATTACCGATTCGTTATTTACCATGTAATTCTATTGCATGGTAAATAACGAATACCTGTGTACATGCACATCTGTGCATGTACACCTGTGCCATGTGGCACACATACTTGCCCTGAGGGCATGTATGTGTGTCACATGGCACACAAGCCAAAATCAGGGGTGCAACAGGGTGTCAAAGCGACACCCTGTCACCCTTGCAAAATCGGTAATTTTACCGAATCGGTATTTACCGATTCGGTAATTGCCATTGATTCCTATGGGTCTGTAGGCCCATAGGAATCAATGGCAATTACCGATTCGGTAAATACCGATTCGGTAATTACCGAATCATACAGATTTGGTAAAAATTACAGAATTTTTACCTACATCTGATTTACCGAATCGGTAAAATTCGGTATTCTAGAGTCGGTAAAACAGATTTACCTACATCTGGGCCTAAGTGGCATCTGCCATGAAAAATGGACGCGAGGGCTCGCCCTTAACCTCCCACCCGCACTGACATCACTTCACCCCACACTTCTGGCTCTCTGTCCACAGATGAGCGCGTTTCAAACTCCACATGCATACATATAAAGCCTTATACAACATTGGCCCATGAAAGTCAACAACCGCATGCACTTCCACAAACCCACCAGACACGTCTGCTCAGCCGCACTCCTACTCACAGACAACCCCTGCATACGCTGAACCAGATCCGGGGGTCTTACCTTCTCCTACCCCTCTCCTAAAGCCTAGAGCACCGTGGCCCAGCACATCAAAGGCTCCTCACTTCTTGAGGTCCACAAGAAGCTGAATACCTGGCTCTTCTCACTACGGCAACGCCCTCAACGCGGAAACCACGGCCAACCTCCAGAAACGACTCTAACACATACAAAACGCCTCCGCATGCCTCATCCTCGGAATCCCTCGCCACGGCCACATCACCGCCCACCTGAGAGACCTGCACTGGCTCCCGGTCAACAAGAGGATCACCTTCAAGCTCCTCACCCACGCACACAAAGCTCTCCACAACACTGGACCAGCCTACCTCAACGAACGACTCACCATCTATACCCGAACTGACAGCTTCGCTCCACTGCCCTCGCCACCGTCCCGCGCATCCGCCGAACCACCACCGGCGGCAGGTCATTTTCATACCCCGCCGCCAAGACATTCAAAACCCTCCCCATCCGCCTCGACAGACCCAGGACCTGCTGGCCTTCAGGAGACTCCTCAAGACCTGGCTGTTCGATTAGTAGCTGCTCCATCCCCCACCCTATCTAGCTCCTTGAGACCCTCACGGGTGAGTAGCGTGCTTTATAAATGTTTGATTGATTGATTCTCATAGTCCCTACCGGTGCTTGGCATAGACAGCCCCTGCCTCAGCACCAGGACATCCTCCCTACACATCAGAGCATCCTCCTCAGTTCTTGAATTCCACAGGAAGCTGAGGACCTGTCTCCTCACCTAACCCCGGCCCTGGCTAGGCCCATGCAGCTCCTGCTTCAGCACAGGATAACCCCCGGGTGAGCCGTGCGCTCTACAAATACACATAACAATATAGGGCGTACCACACCACACACTTGGTGGAGAAGTGTGGCTCAATGATTAGAGCAGGCAGACCTTGATGCAGAGCTCTGGCCAGGGACCAGGGTTCGATTCCCGCCTCAGCGGGTCTCCGGCTCATTAATTCCAATGACTGGATATTCTCGCCTCAGTGCCTGTTCTGATCATGGGTCCCACGCTGCAACTCTGGGCAATAGCTTGCTTAGTCTCCACAATGGCTCCAAAAGCGCTGGGATGCCTGGCTGCACCTGGGGGGTGCCCAGGAGTGGACATTTCCCAGGAAAGCCAGGAAGGGTTCCTAAGCGGTATACGGACAGCGCCGGGACACCTCCGGTGGAGGTAGCTGTGCGCTTTACAAATTCCGACATTTACATTTACATTTACACCATCAATACTACAAGGAGAAAATGTCTCCCACAAGACATTTTCTGCTCCCGCCAGATTAGTTCTCCTAAAATCAGTGTCCAGTGGGAAATAATTTGCAAAAGTGTGCTTCTCTGAATGGTTGAACATTTTGCAAAACGCTAAATTCCCACATTTCGTGAATTTCTTAATCGCATTAAAATGTTTTGTATGGGCCTACACAGAAACACATAGGGAAACGGCAAGCTGAGATACTAGTTTTAACACACTTAACAGACAGTAGAGGAATTGTACTTAAGTGTAAATCATATATTCAAATTACTTTTTTTTTTACATTTCAGGTCATATGACATGCACAGGCTAGGCATCAACCAATATTTATTCCTACACACTGCTTGTCCGCTGTAAGTGCTAACAGCCTGATTCATGAAACGAAAATCGGCTCGCAAAGGGCCAGATTCTGAGAATCTGGCCCTTTGCAAGCGCAATTATTGCATTTGGGATTCATCATCCCAAATGCAATAATCGCTATTACAGAATTCGCTATTGTGCGAGGAATTGCATCTAAGGAATCTCTATTAGAGATTCCTTAAATGCAATTCATCAACCAATTTTAAATTGCTAATTCGCAATTTCGGGCTGCTATTTACCGAGAGGTCAGACCTCTCGGTAAATAGCAAAAACTTAGAAAAATGCTTTTAAAAGCATTTTTCTAAGTTGCATGTTGCACACACACATGTCCTTTGGACATGTGTGTGCGCAACACCTGTTCCAATTTGCATTTAAGGAATACTCCCCATTCATTCCTATGGGCCTTTTGGCCCATAGGAATGAATGGGGAGTTATTCCTTATTTGCGAGTAGCAATTTGCTACTCGCAAATAAGGAATGTGTAGGAATCGCTATTTATTTAGCAATTCCTACATGAATACCGTTTTGCGAGTCCTCAATAGCGATTCGCTATGAATCGCTATTAGGGGCTCGCAAAACGGCCCGTTGATGAATCAGGCTGTAAGCCTTTAGCATATAATTTCAGTGCACTGTAATGACCAAATTGTACAAAGTGCCCATTCACTTGTAATTTGTATTCCCTGTGCTCTTTTAACATGCAAAGTCATCATATGTCAAGAATGATAGTCTGTGGTAAACAAAACTGCAGATAAAACCTCACACAGCTTTGATACAACATATAGGCTCTCGTTACGAGTGGCCCTTTCTTGGATGCAATGTATGTATGCAGTATTTGTATAGCACACTATAGCCAAAGGACAGCAGAGAGCTGTTCAAGCTCAAAGGCAAACGCACAGTCAATGAGTGATAAGAGTGGTAGCTTGGTTCCGCGAGCCAAAGTGAATAAGTTACAGGAGCGGTAGCTGGGTTCTGTGAGCCGAATTGTACGAGTAACAGGAGCAGTAGCTGGGTTCTGCGAGCCGAAGTGTATGAGTGACTGGAGCAGTAGCTGGGTTCTGTGAGCCAAAGTGTATGAGTAACAGGAGCAGTAGCTGGGTTCTGTGAGCCAAAGTGTATGAGTAACAGGAGCAGTAGCTGGGTTCTGTGAGCCAAAGTGTATGAGTAACAGGAGCAGTAGCTGGGTTCTGTGAGCCAAAGTGTACGAGTGACAGGAGCAGTAGCTTGGTTCTGTGAGCCGAAGTGTACGAGTGACTGGAGCAGTAGCTGGGTTCTGCGAGCTGAAGCGTGTGAGTGATGGTAGAGGTTGCAGGGTTCTGTGAGCAGGAGTATACGAGTGATAGGGGCAGTAGCTGGGTTCTATGAGCAGAAGTTTACGAGTGATAGGGGCAGTAGCTGGGTTCTGTGAGCTGAAGTGTACGAGTGACTGGGGCAGTAGCTGGGTTCTGAGAGCAGAAGTGTATGAGTGACTGGAGCGGTAGCTGGGTTCTGTGAGCTGAAGTGTATGAGTGATAGGGGCAGTAGCTGGGTTCTGCAAGCAGAAGTGTACGAGTGACTGGGGTGGTAGCTGGGTTCTGAGAGCAGAAGTGTACGAGTTACTGAAGCGGTATCTGGGTTCTGAGAGCAGAAGTGTACGAGTGACTGGAACGGTAGCTGGGTTCTGAGAGCAGAAGTGTACGAGTGACTTGAGCGGCAGCTGGGTTCTGAGAGCAGAAGTGTACGGGTGACTGAAGCGGTAGCTGGGTTCTGCGAGCAGAGGTGTACGAGTGATAGGGGCAGTAAATAAATAATAAATGAAGTACCAGCATTTGTAAAGTGCACAGCTACCTCCGTAGAAGCGTCCCGGCACTGGGGGCCGTATGGAAGAGTTAGCGAGCTATTGCCCAGAGTGACATGTTGCTGGGCTAACCTGCTGCCGTCGCCAGGGATCGAACCGCGAACCCCGTGGTCTGGGGTCAGGCACCCTGGCCACTGCGGTATACCTCTAGCTGGGCTCTGTGAGCAGAAATTCACAATTGACAGGAGCGGTAGCTGGGTTCTGTGATCCAAAGTGTACGAGTGACAGGAGCAGTAGCTGGGTTCTGCGAGCAGAAGTGTACGAGTGACAGGAGCAGTAGCTTGGTTCTGCGAGCAGAAGTGTACGAGTGACAGGAATAGTAGCTGGGTTCTGCAAGCAGAAGTGTACGAGTGACCGAAGCAGTAGCTTGATTCTACGAGCAGAAGTGTACGAGTGACAGGAGCAGTAGCTGGGTTTTGCGAGCAGAAGTGTACAAGTGACAGGAGCAGTAGCTGGGTTCTGCGAGCAGAAGTGTACGAGTGACAGGAGCAGTAGCTTGGTTTTGCGAGCAGAAGTGTACGAGTGACAGGAGCGGTAGCTGGGTTCTGCGAGCAGAAGTGTACGAGTGACAGGAGCAGTAGCTGGGTTCTGCGAGCAGAAGTGTATGAGTGACAGGAGCAGTAGCTTGGTTCTGCGAGCAGAAGTGTACGAGTGACAGGAGCAGTAGCTTGGTTCTGCGAGCAGAAGTGTACAAGTGACCGAAGCAGTAGCTTGATTCTGCGAGCAGAAGTGTACGAGTGACAGGAGCAGTAGCTGGGTTCTGCGAGCAGAAGTGTACGAGTGACAGGAGCAGTAGCTTAGTTTTGCGAGCAGAAGTGTACAAGTGACAGGAGCAGTAGCTGGGTTCTGCGAGCAGAAGTGTACGAGTGACAGGAACAGTAGCTTGGTTTTGCAAGCAGAAGTGTACGAGTGACAAGAGCGGTAGCTGGGTTCTGCGAGCAGAAGTGTACGAGTGACAGGAGCAGTAGCTTGGTTTTGCGAGCAGAAGTGTACGAGTGACAGGAGCGGTAGCTGGGTTCTGCAAACAGAAGTGTACGAGTGACAGGAGCAGTAGCTGGGTTCTGCGAGCAGAAGTGTACGAGTGACAGGAGCAGTAGCTTGGTTCTGCGAGCAGAAGTGTACGAGTGACAGGAATAGTAGCTGGGTTCTGCAAGCAGAAGTGTACGAGTGACCGAAGCAGTAGCTTGATTCTACGAGCAGAAGTGTACGAGTGACAGGAGCAGTAGCTGGGTTTTGCGAGCAGAAGTGTACGAGTGACAGGAGCAGTAGCTTGGTTTTGCGAGCAGAAGTGTACGAGTGACAGGAACAGTAGCTTGGTTTTGCAAGCAGAAGTGTACGAGTGACAAGAGCGGTAGCTGGGTTCTGCGAGCAGAAGTGTACGAGTGACAGGAGCAGTAGCTTGGTTTTGCGAGCAGAAGTGTACGAGTGACAGGAGCGGTAGCTGGGTTCTGCAAACAGAAGTGTACGAGTGACAGGAGCAGTAGCTGGGTTCTGCGAGCAGAAGTGTACGAGTGACAGGAGCAGTAGCTTGGTTCTGCGAGCAGAAGTGTACGAGTGACAGGAGCAGTAGCTTGGTTCTGCAAGCAGAAGTGTACGAGTAACCGAAGCAGTAGCTTGATTCTGCGAGCAGAAGTGTACGAGTGACAGGAGCAGTAGCTGGGTTCTGCGAGCAGAAGTGTACGAGTGACAGGAGCAGTAGCTTGGTTTTGCGAGCAGAAGTGTATGAGTGACAGGAGCGGTAGCTGGGTTCTGCGAGCAGAAGTGTACGGTTACCACATTGTGATATTATGATAATTATCACGCCACATAAAATCGAACACCAAAGTGTTCATAATATATCAGGTGCGATCATAGTTTCCTATTCAGAGGTTTGCCTACAGCATTGGATATAACAAGCAGATTTTTGTGCTTAGTGTACCAAAACCCTCTGGCCCCAATATTTAGAGGACGTTTTTCACCAGTAAATTTCGACAGTTTTGACTTTGTTGACATTTACATTATAGACAATTACTAGATTGCTAGATTTCTGTGTAGCTGAGACTTCTGGTGTGTGCACATAACAGAACTTGACATGCCTCACGTAACGAGTGCCATTGTTAAATATCACCTTGTTCACAGCATCATTTGTTGCACCACACACTAGCATCCTACAGACAATATAGCATAAATCCAGCTTAAGAAACACCACTTGATATTTAAAAAAAAGCACTATGCTCACGCATCTCCCTCTGCTGAGAAATGTGCACGTCTAAGTAATTTGCGAAGTCTTCTAGCCTAAAGACTTAGACATAGATGCATCAAGGTCAAATCCGCTCGCAACAGAATCTGCCCCTTTGCGACCGGTATTTTTGCATTTGGGATGCATCATCCCAAATGCAAAAATCGCTAATTAAGAAATCGCAAAATTGCGATTACTTGCATTTAAGGAATCTCAAATTGAGATTCCTTAAATGCAATGCATTAAAGTTTAAAAAATAGCGATTTTGCTAATAGGGCTCGCAAATTACCATGAAGTACAACTTCATGGTAATTTGCAAAAACTTTAAAAAATGCACTAAAGTGCATTTTTCAAAGTTTCATGTTGCGCACATGTGTGCGCAACATATGTGCACAGATCAATTTTAGGGGTGCAACAGCACCCGTGAAATCTTATTCTCATTTTGCGATTCGCTAATTGCGATTCACAAATTGAAAATTCTTCCCATTCATTCCTTGGGCCTCTAGGCTCATAGGAATGAATGGGGAGGTATTCCTTAATTGCGACTCGCAATTTGCGAATCACAATTAAAGAATTTTAAGAAATCGCTATTTTTAAAGTGATTTCTTGTTGCATACCATTTTGCTATTCCTTATTAGCGATTCCTTATTTTTCGCTAATAAGGAATCGCAAAATGGATGCTTGATGCATCTGGGGGTTGGATGTTAAAATATCACCTGAACTCAGTGCCCATAGGACATCGTCACAAGCTGATTCACATGCTGATCTGCAATGGTAATTCTGTAAATGGAGCCTTAAATTCACTGTGCATCCAAAAGCGCTATAATGCCATAGTAATGGAAGAATGTGCGCTATAGAAATACCAGTAACTCCAAGTTCACACAGAGATGGGGCCGGGCTGGCCTATATGCAGGGCCACTGGAATTTGCGGCAAGGGATAGTCAAATTATGCGGCAGGACTGAGCAAATTGTGCAGCAAGAAAAGCCCAATGATGCGGCATTATGTGGCACATTATTTGATGGTATTGCTTCATTATGTTATTTTTAAGCTTGTTAACAATATCTGGGCATTATTTGTACCTCATCAGTGCCAGTTTAACACCCAAAGATAGCAATAAGCTACAGAAAGGTGACCAGTCAACCTTTGCAAAGGGCCGTTCAATGTGCAGCAACATGTGTTGCTGTGCTTTTACTAACCTTTGAACCATTTGAGCTAGAAACAAAATTAGTTTTTTGCTAAAATCTATAGATTATGCTGCAGATTATGGATTATGTGGCAAATGCAGCAAATCCATAATTGTGCAAAGTTTGAGGTGACTGCACAATCACATAGGGCCAGATGTAGGTAAATATCATTTACCGATTCTAAAATTCCGAATTTTACCGATTCGGTATTTTAGAATCGGTAAATGATGTGTAGCAAATGATTCGATAAATTTTACCGAATTAGTAAAATTCGGTAAATACCGTATTTACCGAAACGGTATTCACCATTCATTCCTATGGGCCTGGAGGCCCATAGGAATGAATGAAAAAGGGGGTAGACTTAAAAGGGTGGCAGGGTGTCACATTGACACCCTATTGCACCCCTGTATAGTGCATGGGTGCACATGTGGCACACATACATGCCCTAAGGGCATGTATGTCTGCCACATGGCACAGTTGAAAAAAGCACAAAATTGCTTTTTTTAGGGTTTTCGATGTTTACCACCAACTTGTAGTTGGTGGAAAATAACGAATCCTTACAAGTGAAAAGCACTCACTTGAGTGCTTCCTACATTAAGGATTCGGTAATTTACCGAATCGGTACTTAAGAATTCGGTAATTTACCGATTCCTTAAATTAGGCCCCTACATCTGAAAAGCCTAATAATGGACGGTAACGGCCGAAATTCTGGAATTTTGGCCGTTACCGACCGGTATTAGGCTTCCTACATCTGGCCCATAGTTCCATGAGTCCTGCTTATAGGAAATCAGGCAGTGCCTGATGGACTGGTCTGACATATCAGTGCGTGGGCCGTTTAGTTTTTTTAGCAGTTTTTGGCCAGTTTTATGGCCAGTTGGGCTATTTTTTTTACTGTTGATTTCCCTGGTATTACAACTTTTTTTTTAAACTATATGCTATGCTCATGTGGGCCACCTTTATTTTGGTGCCCCGGCCTATTTTTTGTCCCACTGCGACCCTGAGTGAGGAAGATGATTTTTGTATGAGATGAACAAGCGGAGGTTGGGTACAAAAAACGCAACTGACATCACCCACGCTGGCAGCCCTGCCCAGGGATGGTGTGATGATTGACAGATAAGCAAACCTATGTCCTGAACTACAGAGACATCTGTAACTAGGCATAAGGGCCTTCTGTCAACGAAAGCCTCCTGAGTTGTATCTGGATCACATGTAACTGGACCTTCCCCGCTTGCAGTCTATGTATGCATTGTTTATACCGAATTAAATCGTAACTTCGTGTTGCCATGCTTGAACCTTGGCCTTACAAATCACAGAGGACATACACTCTATTGTAAGGGTTCAGTAGGCCCTGTAATGTCCCTCGAGCAGATCAGAAAGGGTTCTTCCTCCCTTGAGTACATCACAAAGATCCAATGTTTCATATTAAATGCACTAACTGTTCACCAGGCGGGCTACTTCTAGGCGCTGGTCCCTGCACTCACCACTAAGCAAATTACAGTGCTGTGAAAGCCCTCACAACACTGCACTATGCTTATTAAATGACAAATAAATCATAGAACTTAATGTAAAGCGGTGAAAACATAGCAATCACCTTTTCGAATGGTGATGGTTTTGAGTGCGGTGTGGTGTGTTATGCAATGAGGTCATGCAACTTTTTTTGTATATCATTACCTGTTTACTTTCCACTTGACACACTCAAAGGATGTGGTTTAGCAGACTTATGTGGTGGAGGAAGTTGGGTTGCTAGAAAGGCTGTGCTTGCACAAAGAAAAGGTAAACCATAATGTGCTAACGTGACTTACCGCCCTGTCCACTTCACAAGTTAAAGTCAGCGCTTTTTTCACCCCCAGATGTACAGGCACCACCAGTTGACACCATTCACTTGCAGGACCCTACGTTCACTACCACAGTTTTCTTGCGTTGAAACCGCACACAGGAAGTCCTGCCTTGAACAACATGGGTACAGTCAGCTCAGCCATCTATAACTAGGCAAAAATCGTCACAGATGCACAAATGCATTATTCCAGGCCCTGGGTATACTGAATCTCACTTTAGAGTATATGGCACTAGGAAAGTGTCTCTGACGGTGTGGTAAATGATAGAGCTTTCATATAGCAAAGTTTCAAAATTATTATGCTGAATTGTATTCATAATGGTAAAGATTTGCCAGTATATTTCCAGATTTCTCATTTTAATTATTTTATGAATATTAATAATCAGCAGGACTTTGTATTGTAATTGTATTTATATAGCGCTTACTACCCCTGACGAGGCGCCAGGGCGCTTTTCGGCGAGTAGCACAATACTCTGGAACCAAAAAGGATTAGTGGGGGATTTGTTTAGGGAATTATGAGTTATTGTGAGCGGTGGACATGTGAGTCTGTTAGTTGGATTGAGTAGGATAATGAAGGGATAGAAAAGGGAATAGTGTAGAAAGAGTTATTTGGGAGATCATAGTAGTAAGAATAAGATGAGGTTTGAGATGAGTAAAAAAGCGATATGGAGGAGGGAATAGTCTCTAGAAAGGGATTAGGGAGATCATAGTAGTAATAGACCTTTGGGATGAGTCAAAGGAGGTTGTAATGGATGAAAATGTTGTGTCATGTTCAGTAGTGTGCCATGTGGGGATCATGACCATCACCAACTGCAACGAGGAGCTGCTCGTGCATTCCGCTTGGACCGTGACCGCAAAAGAAACCGAGACTCGCTCGGACTTCCAATCCGCTTTATTTCCGGCCCTCTTTACCTAGGAGGCATCTATTCTACAATTCATAATTCACGGTCCCCGCAGCCATTGTGCTAATTACAGCCGTCTTAGGTGCATATCAGGCACGCCAGACGGTCCCGTCACTATTCGCCTTGAACCCGCCGGCATACCGTCTCTTTTAATCAGAGCATTTGTATACAGGCATGTCACCTTAATGTCCTGAAGATGATCCCACTGATTAAAATAGGGATCGAAACGTCATCGACAAATTGTACACCATATGCATTGACTATAATGAAATGTTGAACTTGTAATGGTATACTCACCGTATTCTGTCTGTTGTATTTATATCTAATGTAAATGCAGACACGTTTTCCTTGCCTGAACCCCTCCCTCAATGTTGTTTGTATGTCTATGTCAGTAGGTCGCAGGTTGTGTCCCACTTGAATATTTCACTTATTTTGTTTTACAAGTTTATTGTATATTAAAAAGCTGTCCAGCTGGACAGAGAATATAGCACTAAGTGGGTCTGTATTAATTTACACTCTACCTAATTGTCTAGGGATCATTGTCCTTAGAAATAGTAAAGCACCCAAGGTCCCTGACCAATTGCATATTGGGTTTCCTTGTGTTTTGTAACAATGTGGGGATGGGAAGCAGCACCTTTCGGGGTTGGCCGTCTTCCATGGATCACATCACATCCTTCAGAGGCTGTCTTCAATGACAAGGTTGAAATTATTAAAAAGGATATATTCGTCACATGACAGTTTATTTCTGACCACTAACCAAGAGTGCCTAGACATGGGACAAAGTAGAAGTGAGGAGAGAGTTTTGTGAGGACAAGTCTCCGATAGGTTATTTACCAGCTATCAGCCTATCCGCACCAGGCATCCTGGTATTTCACGGTGAGCTGGTATACAATTGGTGGCGTGGCTGCTCTCTGTAGCCAATCGACTGAAATTATTGCACTGTACAGTTAAATCATAATACGTCATGGCTGCTCAAGGCACGTCACGCTGTGTCACAAGGCTGCTCTATCAGAGGTGAACGTCGGGTTCCAGTAATGACTGAAGAAGTGAACAGGCTTTCTCTTTTGCTGGGTTGTTTTTGTTTTTTTAATGAGGTGCAAAGTGGCGACGATGCGGATTTGACACTTCAGTAACTTTGTTTTGTGTCCGCTTCTTCCGGTTGCTGCAGCCAGGCTTTTTGCCCGGAATGGCATCTCGGATTAGTTGGTGCGTGGGTGCCAAGCACGGCCAGGAGTGGGCAACAATTTAAAGTTATCTATTGTTCCGCTTGGTCGTGGACTCTTAATATGTGCGCGGAGCTTTGCAACAAATATCCTTTATTTTTGTCAGCAACCGGATTGGCTACGCCTGTTACTGGAGAACTCTGCGTAGGACTTGCAGCCTTAGTCTTACAAACAACGATTGTTTCCCTCACTGATGTGATCTGTGTACTGACAATTCACAACTAGAGAATGCATCTGTGATTGGCAAAAATTACTCTTACAATATTTTTAGATGTATCCTTCACCTGGGACATCAAAAGTCCCAAAGATGCAGACTGAAATGCCAGAAACTTGTAGATTTCTGAATTTCTGCCCCCCGGTCTTCTAATTCTACTGCTGTGGTATAACTGCTGGGGCCTAACTGCTGAATAAGAGGAATGTGGATTTGCACATTTCCCCCCACTTTTATGACATTGATTCTTTTTTCCATTTGGAGAACTCCATTGTCCGATTCCACCAGATTATATGGGAGTGATTGGCGCACACTCACACAGAGTGCAAGACACACAATAGTGCATGTTAGAGGCATCTGTGCCACACTTGCTCCTAGCCACAAATGACTCTGCATGGTGTACACTGCACAGCGTTGACATATCCGCCAATGGGCAACCATATCTACTCTATTCTGAAACCAATGCCACATGCTAATACATAAATGTGGTTTTATCCTATTGTAACACGGTTCCATGTGGAAAGGCACCAGAGAACCAGCCCATAGCGCTTCAAGGGCACAACAATGTCAGATCTGCGCTCGACGTGCAACCAGCGAACAAAGTGCACATAGTGTAGAATTGCTGAGAATCAGCAGGCCCGTTTGCAATGAAATTAATGGAAGCCAATGGGCGTGTCCTCTTCTGGCAGTGCACAACACAGTGTGTGGTATAGAGGCCAGAACTATTTCATACAGGAAGTCCTAACTTAGGTCTTGGTGGCACCACTCAAAGGAGCAATGGCTGAGCGGTCACGGTGCCGACAGGTGGAAAAGCTACAGCATTGGTGAGTATGGGCCCGATTCACAGAGCTAACTTAAGACAAAATCCTAACCTTACTACTTTTGGTATTCACAGAAGTTAGGATTTTGTCTTAAGTTTGTCTTAAGACCAACTTAAGACAGATTTAAGACAGACTTAAGTTAGGATTTTGTCTTAAGTCTGTCTTAAGACAAACTTAAGACAAACTTAAGACAAAATCCTAACTTCTGTGAATACCAAAAGTAGTAAGTTTAGGATGTTGTCTTAAGTTAGTTCTGTGAATCGGCCCCTATGTTCCTTGCCAATAGTGTATCAATCTTGTGTCCATCCCGCAGGGACCCTGGAACCAGCATAGATGGAGATTGATTACCAATGCTTTTTTCTCGTCATCACAGTTGATGCAACACACTCGCATCGTAAGCTTACATCTAGAAATGTATATATAAGCGCTCGATGACCTCAGCCAGTGGAGGCAACGTTAGCTTTGAATGGTGAGGAGTCCTGTGGTCCTACACAGTCCAAGCTGTACATGGTAACATGGACGGTGCTGGTGGGATTGCCCAGGATAACACAATCACACTCAGAGTAGGCAGACTCAGGATGCACCCTTGACCTGGTAACAGCATCTGGTGGACAGTCAAAGGCTGACCAGTCCAACATGATGAAGAGAGCAGGCTGGCACTTGCCCGGTTCTACAAAGAGGCACTCTAGAGCACCTTGACAGGCCAATGCAGTGAAAGTTTTGGACCAGTCAACCTTTCTTTAAATCTCCCCAATGGGTCTTAATTGGACACCTTGGAGAGGTTTCACTGGAAAGCACCCCATATCCGTGAAACCTGCTTCCTATGATTCGTACTAGCGCCATGCTCCAACAGCATGGTTCGACAACCATTTGAAATCAGATTTCACCCATGAAGGAATATAAATGTTCTAAGCGCTCCTGCAGGGAATTGTCCATATATGACCAAGAAAAAATTGCTAAGAGTTCATAACATACAGCATCTGCCAAAAATATTGTACCGTCCCAGGAAGAAGAGAAAGGGTCATTGCGTCACACAATTTAATAATAAAATGAGTTCCCTCTTGTATGGTGTTTACGATATACTGAATTCTAGCCAATCACTGTTAGTACCATTAAGCAACTCAAAGATACGCTTCAACCTTAGAAGGATGAAAATCTGGGTCAACCCACAGGGATTCAAAGCGTCTCACAGGTATCAGAGGAACACATATATACAGATCAACGGTACCTTTCTGCGACTGTGTTCAGTGTTTTGGCGGCCTTCGGTGGAGATACATGGAAATCTATGAGTGGGTGTGGAGGCCTGCTAAGCTTCTTCAGGGAAAGCTGTAGTGATTATGTGGTTTAGTGGTAATAAAAGGCTTTTGGATGAAAAAGCAGACACATCATACACTGGTAAACCACCCTGCTCCACCCCACCCAACAGATAGAATAAAGTCCCAGTTTGACCTGCCCGGACCAGTTTGCGCTTCTTTCTTTGACTCAACTTTCCTTTATGAAGTGTTCACAATTGTAAGATTGCTGTCTGAAGAAATAATTATCAGACTTGTTGGAGACAGGACCTTTCCGAGTTGTTTTAGTCTATTGCTCAGACATTTTGACAGAAAACAATATTTTTCTAGTCTTATTGTGGACAGGTCTTGCCTCGAGGGTAGGGCTCGTCCCCTATGTAAATGCATATTGATAAATCTCTGCACATCTGCCCTGCACATGGACTCTCATTTCTTCCCAGACCAAGCATGTTCTTTTTACACACATCAGAAAAATGTACCAGTTACCCAGGGGGCACCTCTAGGAAGTCTAGACTTTTGGATTGCTGTGTACTCCATGGTTAAGCTGAGTTTATTTAGCCCCATTGTGCTACTGCACAAAGCTATTATTAGCTCAGCCTACCCTTTCTTTCCAAAGTACAGTAATAAACTGTTTGTATAGATGGGGTCTACATGTCTGCACAATACGGTGCATTGTCCGGCATGCAAATGCACCAGTTTCTCCATTTGCAGGTGGCACGGCACGCCTTTTCCAACCTCCTGCCCCAGAGGTCCTGGTCCTGGGGCGAAGAACACTCGCCTCACACATCCAATCTCATGGTTGGGAACCCAATGCCCTGGAAGTACTGAGGGCCCCCATCTGGAGAAGTGGAGAAGTGTGGCTCAATGGTTAGAGCGGCAGACCCTGATGCAGAGGTCTAGCCCGGGACCAGGGTTCAATTCCCCGCCTCGGCGGGTCTTGGGCTCAAAATTCCACAGACCTGATAATTCTCGCCTCGGTGCCTTTTCCAATCATGGGTCCCACTCTGCAACTCTGGGCAATAGCTTGCTTAATCTCCACAACGGCCCTCACAACGCTAAGGATGCCTGCCTCCACCTTGGGGGTGCCCAGGAGTGGACACCTCACAAGGAAAGCCAGGATGGGTTCCACAGCGGTATTCGTACAAGCGCCTTGAGACCCTTGCGGGTGAGTAGTGCGCTATACAAGTATCAATTTACATTTACATTTACATCTCTGTTCCTCCTTACCACCCGAAAGGATGGGGGTTGGCCAGCCCTGCCACTTGCCTGCTTTCCAGTAAAGCATCCAAAAACACTGCCAAGGAAAGTATGGATCTTGGGGGCATCCTTCTGCGGAGGTAAAATGTAAATCCAGTACTTGTATAGCGCACAAATCACCCTCGAAGGGGTATCTCGGCACTGGGGGCTGTTGGGAAGATTAAGCAAGCTATTGCCCAGAGTCGCATGGTGCTGGGCAGACCCCTGCCCCTGGAGACAGGGATCGAACCGTGATCCCCAGCGTCCAGCGTCAGTCGCCCTGGCCGCGGCGCCACACCTCTTCCCTAGGTGACATACAGGTCAGAGGTGCTGAAGGTGGGTTAGTGGTGGGATATGTATGAGTGAGTATTGAACGGATAGGAGCTTGTAGAAGACTCATAGAGCTAGACACCGAAGGGCACGAGATGCATAGAAAGCGCTATAGAGTAGTGAACTTAAAGAGAAGGAGATGTGAGAGGAAGGCCCTGCATAGAATGCTTTGCAACTTCGAGGGCCTGGGTGGTGATTGAAATTAGTTAGGCAAGGGAGGTACAGTGGAAGAGTTTGCTTGTAGCACAGAGGGTTTCGATCCAGTTAGGAATTAGTTGTAGGTAAGGACCACCAGGACCACTTAGTGCTCCCATTTTCCTGCTGCTCTGTTTCTCCATAAACCCTAACCTTAAGGTCTTCAGCCCTTCATTTGCTCCTACCGTAGGTCTACTTTCTTGTGTCTGTTGCCAGTTCTTTCTATAGCCGGTTCTATCCCCACCACCTCTCCTGGAGGATAACTTGTAGAGGACTCTAAAGGATTCATCAACATTTGTCAGTCCATCCCATAGAGCAAACATTCCCTATACTGTGCAAGTGACCACATACAATTGCAGCGTTCATACATCGGGGGAACACACCTTTCAAACACCTTTGGGAGGGCCAGGGACTCTTCCACCCGTTTATAGCGCTCAGAAGCCTCCACTCCTGTTTAGCTCTCTGGTGACTGCTTGCTATCATTGCCTGTTAAAGTATTCTTCTGTGCCTGTATCCTTTAAGTTTCAAATCCCAGAGCATACACTGCTGCTGACGGTGGAGCTTGGGTAACTGGGCTGGTTGCAAATATATTGTGAGAGATTTGCATTGCTGTGTGTGGTGAGTGGCAGGCCCTGAGCTGCAGAAACCTCGGTCGTTTGGCATTCAGGAGTGTGGATGAAACTGAAACCCAGTGCTGTGAGCTTTGCTTTAAGATTGTAAAGATGTTTGTGGCAGAGAGGAACCCCTTACTTTTTAGTTTTTTATTTTATTTTTACTTATGAAGTTTTATATAGCGCAAACTTGATCCTGAAGGATATCAGAGCGCTTTACAATTTGAGGCAATTAAATAACTTGCCACCCTATTACCCTATAAACCCACATCCCACTATGGAACTAAAAATGCAAAATTAGAAAAAAAAATGTATTAACTACTAACATTTTTACACGGATTATAAAAACAAAAACAAATCTTATACCAAAAATACAGGCATCACACACATACAAAATAAATACAAACATAATTACATTAATACAAAATTGATATTTTTAACATCTATACTTTTGCAAACGATATTAAACACTTCGATATTTTTTACATCTATGTTTTTGCAAATGATATTAAACAATTAGATATTTTTTACATCAATATTACTTACCCAAAGTCGATATTCTGCACCACAATATTTTGTCTGTCGATATTCTTGAGCCACGATATTTTTCCAACGATATTCAGCTAAGTCGATATTTGTGGTTTGATATTTAGGGGCTCATTATGATGGCGGTTAGATGTGGACAGAGTTCTCCCTAAAACATTTAATTTGAATCTAACCACAGATATTAAGTAACTAGAAGGCTCCCTGGTCAGTGGCTGACTTGTTAAGCTTTACTTAAATCTATTTTCTTTGGTAAATCCTGACTGGGGCACCATTTAATTTGTTCAGTGATCTCATCTGCCCTGTGGTCATGTGTGAACATCTAGTATTTACTATTACACCTTCATCTGAAGCACTAATTCTTGCCTATTAGTGCTTGCAATGTCTTTTCTGAATTCTATTGTGGGCTTACCAAGAACATTCAAGGACTTGGAGCCCACTTATTGCTTACCATTGGTTGGCTTACCTGTCACTCTTATTTGCCTGCTTCTTATTCATGTTCCAGCTTGTTAATGTTGTGTTTGTCCTACCCATCGAGTATTGCCTCTTTACCATCACTTTTGATTGGCTGGCTTCTTTGCTTCCACTGCTTGCTTTTCAAAGACTACTTTTTTTCTTGTAGGTAATGCACTCCATGAGAGTGCATGTGTTTTCCAGCTGTCTCCATCTTTTACATCTCACACCCTGCGCTCTGTGTTGCTTGCTGTTGTCCATGTTCTTCTCCCCACACCCTCTAAATTGCGCTCACCCTTGTGTACTTCCCCCTTTTTCTCTCACACATGTGGTTCCCCACCTGCTCAACATTGCTCTTACCTGTTGCTTCCCCTCCCCACTTTTTCTGTCTATGTTGCTTTCCACACCCATTCCCTCCTGTCTCACTCTTGTCTTCTCCTCTCAACCTGATATTCTCATGTTATCTGATCGCCCAAGTGCTTCTTCTCACCCCTCCACGTTGCTCTCTTCCATTGCTTCTTCTCCCCCACCCATGAATTCCTTGTTGCATCCTCCCACCCACTTAAATTATGAGCAAATGGTTTTTTTTTTTTTAGTTTCCAAACCAAATCGGATCAGTAAATAAATAGAACAAGCATTTACATTGCAATGGTTTCACCTTTGAAAAAGTTAGAGCTATTGACATTGTAAATGACAAAATTTGTATTTATGTGTTGGTTTTGAAAACAGATAAATAAATGGCATTGTCATTTACATTGCCATTAGCTTAATCTCTCGCAAATGTGAGACCTATTGTACCCTACGGACGAGCTCAGCAGACAGCAATTACTACCACACACACACACACCCAGAGCCACACACCCAGAGCCACACACACACACCCAGAGCCAGCCACACACACCCAGAGCCAGCCACACACACCCAGAGCCACACATACACACACACACACCCAGAGCCACACACACCCAGAGCCACACACACACACACCCAGAGACACACACACACACACACCCAGAGCCACACACACACACCCAGAGCCACAAACCCACCCAGAGCCACACACACACACCCAGAGCCACACACACACACACACAGAGCCACACACACACACACACACACACCCAGAGCCACACACACACACACCCAGAGCCACACACACACACACACACACCCAGAGCCACACACACACCCAGAGCCACACACACACACACCCAGAGCCACACACACACACACCCAGAGCCACACACACACACACACACCCAGAGCCACACACACACACACACCCAGAGCCACACACACACACCCAGAGCCACACACACCCACCCAGAGCCCCACACACCCACCCAGAGCCACACACGCCCACCCAGAGCCACACACGCCCACCCAGAGCCACACACACACTCAGGAGAGCATGCACAGCGAGGGGGCAGGGAAGCAAGCACAGCGAGGGGGCAGGGAAGCAAGCACAGCGAGGGGGCAGGGAAGCAAGCACAGTGAGGGGGCAGGGAAGGAAGCACAGTGAGGGGGCAGGGAAGCAAGCACAGCGAGGGGGCAGGGAAGCAAGCACAGCCAGGTGGCAGGGAAGCAAGCACATCCAGGTTGCAGGGAGCAAGCACAGCCGGGGAAGGGGAACCAGGGGTGTTATTTTCTGAATGTGACAAAACCAGTCTTTATTCTCACCATATGTGTGTCACTTGCTAACCAGGAGCTCTACGCACTCACCTACCGTGACTTACCTGAATGTAGGCTTGGCGGCAATTCAACCAACAACAAAGCCTTTGATTGCTTGGCCAAGTGCCACGGAGTCTTCGACTCAACCTAGAGGTGGGGTCTGGACCCTAGCGGCGCCATTCAAATGTAGCACCCTAAAAAGGCCTGGAGCAATGCCATTCATGGCGGCGCGTTAAGCCCGTTAGTGGTGGGCGGCAAGTGTCAAATCTAAGATGGCGCATTCTGAGCTGAGGCGTGGGTCAAATATTCATTCAACAAAGGAGCACATTCAAAAGGAGGTAATCCTTTCTTACTGAAGAACGATGCTCTCACCCAAACCAAAAGCAGTGCCCTAGCAGTGACAGGTCACTGTTCATTTCCAGGTGTTGTGTGTCACAGACCCCCACCTGCTTAGAACGGGTGCAACCAGATTACCAACATTCAGTTGTGAAATAAAAAGTGCCAAGGCCCTGACCAGGAGGCCACTGCAGCTTGCACCACCCATTGCCCCTGTCACTGCTGGCAGTACCAAAACAACTACTAAACATCTTTCTCACCTGCAAGCGCAATAGCTCTGATTATTCCAGGTCCCCAAAGCTAAAGGAATGGCTGGGGACTCAGGTGTCAGTGAATTCTTAAGTATATTGTATAAATAAACAGCAGTTCTGCTCTAAATTCGATAAGCAGTGCCACCATGTGGCAGACTGTCATAAGTGCAGTAGTGTTGACAATTAAGTGCTGGTTCTGAGCACCGGAAGCCACTGGCTCATATTAAGCACTGCCAACATTGTGACACCTTTTGTGAAGGGGCGAGCCAAGTGAGCTGCACAACAATCATTCTCCTCAAATGTACACCAATCACCTGTCTCAGCCAGGTAACGTCTTAAAGCAGCAACAAACCATGTGGAGAGATTTCTGAATCCATTTGGATGGAGCTCGACACACAAGCAACTTAAAGAGAATGGTCTCTCTGTGGCAAATATGATGAATTTATAATAAATGTTAACCCCTTCATGGGCTTCATTCTCAGTCGTATTTGCTTGCTCCTGTTTAGTCAGTGCTTGCTGGCTTCAGTTTGGCATCACTTTCAATTTGTGTGTTTTTCCCATCCCTGGGAGCATGGACCAAGTACAGCTTTCTTTTCTGTGCCGTGTCCTTCTGCTGCTTCCGCTTTCTGTCTCGCCCTATTTTTTTCTTCTACTTGCAGCATTCCATAAGTGTACACGTGTTTCTAAGTTGTCGTGCTCGTGGTTTGCTCAGCACTGTTGTTTCACTGTACGTTCCTGGGTTCATGTTTTTAATGGTTTACTTTTCATCTTCTCCCCGTCTACTCTTTGGTGCAGCATAACAACATCAACAGGCCACAGATTGTTAGCGTCACATTTAACAATGATTTCAAAATGCATTAATAGTCACTAATAAGTAATCACTCATTTAGTTTGTGAAAAGGGATATTCTAGTGCATTTTATAACGGTTTCTAGGACGGCTTCGGTATTATTGAAATGTTTCATACAAAAAACAGGGTGCGTTTTAAATTGCTTTATGTTTGCTCTATTATGGGTTGAATAGAACATTCAAGAATGAAAATAACATCAGATTGCAAAGCACTCTTTTGCTTGTTTGGCCACTCCAATTGCGCTTTCTTCAGTAGCTTGATATGTACATTGAAATATAGATTACCATACCATAAAATGACAGGACATAGTATTCTGTACTATACAATGACAGGCCACACTATAGCATAGCATAGCATAGCATACCATACTGTGCAATACAAAGACAGGCTGTACCATACCATACCATAAAGTAACAAGGCATAGTATATTGTACTATACAATGACAGGCCACACTATAGCATACCGTATCATACTATATGATACAATGGCAAGCTAATCCATACTATACCATACCGTAAAAGTAAAAAAACATTGGCCTATGCGAGATCTATTGTCTGTCAAATTTAACTTGTACAGCAGAGTGGCTGCTGTGCAGCATGAATGAAAGTTTAAAAAAAAAAACACTAGGCCACGGCCACAGCTGATGGCATTCTAGAGCTTTTCTATTTTTTGCCACTATTATACAACTTGGCTAAAACAAATGTGACAGGCAATAGATCACTCATATGTGAGACCTATTGGCTTTGCCAATGCTTGTTTATCACTGTGTCCAAGCAATATAAAGAAAGGGGAATAAAAACAATTACAAATTAAAAACCACTAGACAGGATAACCTTAATTCTTTTAAAACACTGTCCTCAATTTCCACCATTCTATTCCCTTCTAAAGTGATAGAAAATTCACATAATACAAAGTCCTACCTCTTAATTTCTTCTAATAATTCAAAACTGCTCTAAAGCTAAAGAGTTGGCAGCATTTCGAATAACGGATTTACAGACAAATTAGGATGCAATTTAAACCAATGACACAAAAAGACTAATGCTGTCTTGGTTTACGTCACGAACAAGGGCGCAGGTTTTATCAGCCCCAGGGCAGTAGCATTAGCCCTTTCAATGATACAAATGAACTCTAGGTGGGGGAAACTACAGATAGAAGATGAAACAAAAATATAGCCTTGTCTTTAGTTGTATACCAAAGTATCTAGACATTCTATGTAAGTACTTAACCTCTTGGACGCTCATGACGAGGTCAGCTCGTCATGAGCCACGGCGCTCCGGTGACCGCGCCCAGTAGATGGAACGCTCGCACGCTGGGCTGATTCCCCTGCTGTGCTGAACGTTGGAACGGGCGCGGTCATGATGAGCTGACCTCGTCAAGAGCACCGGAGCGCCATAGCTCATGACGAGCATGGGTGCGCTGTATGCGCCCCCCCCCCCCCCCCCCAGCACAGCGGGGGAATCCTGCCAGCGGCGAAGGTGTTAAAAACTAGTCAATGGCACATACTGATGTCAAGTAAACATGGAACGAACATGAGCGGTCACCCTCTAAGTTGAATCAGAAGCTCGCTTGGACAGCAGTGGACATTTCCAGAAACATGAGCATACATTGACGCAATTCTTTCAATGCACTTGGGAGTCAGCACGCAGCTCTTTCAATGGACTTCCAGCCAGTGATGTATGCAGAGAGCAGACCTGCTGAACGCCCAAAAACAATTTTTCTTATTAAATACACCCAAGGTTGATAAACCAGAGGCTCAAGCATTCTTCTAATCAAGGGAAATTGGGCAATGCAGGGTGGGAGGGGGCAAGCCACAACACAGGGGCGGGGGGAGAGCAATGCAGCAAAAAAGTGAAAATGTACAAATTAATTTGATCTGGTGAAAGGTAGAGTGCTATATAAAACAAAATTGCAGAGAGGAGAGACAGATGTAGGAGTAGCTGGATGGGAGGAGATGAGCTGCAAACACTTGTGCACTCTTATGGAGTGCTTGCACAAAAGGAAAAAAAAGTAGCCCCTCAATTCAATTCAATTCAATTCAAATAATCTTTATTCGGATAGAAGTATCCATAAAAGCACAATACATCACCACCAGCAGGAAAAATACAGTACAAATTTAAGAGCGCATAGATCCACATTAAAATTCAATACAAATACAATATTACAACAGTAAATGTCTAAATAAAATAATAAAAATAGCATTAAAAAATGGTTGGACGGGCATACCAAATCTAGCAGCATTAACAGCGTAGTGCAAATATAAAGTTAGGCGAGAATACAAAATCAGTAGCATATTATGAATAAAGTGCAATAAGTGTTTATCAGCATTAGCAGCATGGTGAAAATATGATTAATTTTAACCACCCTTTCCTGGTCATGCCAATAGTAGCAGCAACATGATCGAATAAAGTACTTTGTTTATGGGCAGTATTAACAACATCGGCGTAAGATAGGCTTATATGTGGAAAAAGGGGCGATGATAGATCTATTCCGCGGAGCAATGTTAAGTACATTTATCACATTAAAATTCGCTCATGGAGGCACGTGAGCGTACCGCTGCTTGTAGGAACGCACTCACACGGCAAATCAGATCATCACTTCCAAGCTGTAAAATTTCTAAATGTGCAGATTTGAAATCAAAGGTAGCCGATGCTTTAAAATACGGTATCAAATACTGTTTTAGTGTATTTTACACAAAACTTGCAAAAGAATAAAAAGTGTATCACCGTTTGTTTGCTGCCAATGCCGCAAGGGCAATACGTCAGCTCAAGGTTGTTACTAAATCCCAAAGGGAAACAGAGTAGGTATTTTATACTGCGATCCCTAAGGCGGAAGAGTAAACTCCTTTTCCATCACCCAATATTCTTCAAGAGGTATTTACGTGGCATATGTGGTTGGGTGCCCGGTACCTCCAGAAGGGGCATGTACCTAACAACCGATGGTTTAGGCGCTCAGTGTTGTATCTTTCTTTGTTGTACAAATCGTACAGTGCCCCCCTAAGTGATTTTTTGCTTATATCCTCTAGGGCTAGGGGACGTAAGAAAATATGTTCCAACTTCACACTGGCTAAACATTTCCTGACCGCAGCAAGCCAAGGTATGGAGCCGCCCTTGTCGCACTTAAGGCAATCTTCGATTATCTCTCTTGTTAAGATTGTTGCAGGGTTCTGCCATATTTTTTGCCAGAATATAGCTGGGCGGGACCTGATAAAGTCCTCTACATAGCATAAATTCAATTCCCTATGACATATGTAGGTTGAAGAAGAAATTTGGGCCCCAAGGATTTTTCTACAGAATCTGTTTTCTGTTTGGATCCCGCTGCAATTAGTATATCCCCAGACTTCCGCGCCATAAGTGGCCGTTGGGACACATTGCAGTTTGTAAATCTTCGTTATGGGTAGGACCACCTCGGCTTGTTTTGGCTGCCGGAGGCTCAGAATAGAGTTGATCGCTTTTGAGAATTTACTTCTGCTATGGGCCACATGAGCTTGCCAGGATCCTATCTCTGAGAAAACTAGGCCCAAATAGGGAAAAGGGATTGTTCGTGTTAGGGATTCGCTACCAGAAGATATAAAGGTAATGCAGTGTTTTTTCGGGCCGCAGGTCATTATATACGATTTCTTGAAGTTGGTACAAAGCTCCAAATCGGCCATAAAGGCCACAAAGCCCATGACTAAAGTGTGCAGTGCATTGGGTGTGTGTCCCATCAGGACCGCATCGTCAGCGTATAAAAGCGCGGGGAGTAATTTACCATTAATTTTTGGGACGTCGTTGGTCAATTTAGACAGGGAATTATGTAGTTTGTTTATATAAAGAATAAAAAGTAGAGGGGCAAGAACGCATCCCCATTCTAACCCCTCTACCAATAACAATATCCCCTCAATGAAAGCGTGCCCCGGGGAAGAACACTCACTTGGAACAGAAGCGGTACTTGGGTCATGCTCCATGGGCGAGACAAACACACAAAGATTAAGTGACTCCATCACACACTGTCCAAAAAAAAAAGCAAAGTAATGTGAGTGATGATGAAGCCAACCAGTAGTAAGCAATGGGTGGGCTCTTACCCCCTGTAGGCTAACAAAATGTCTCAGAAGCTTTTGCACTGCTTTAGGCGGGACCTAAAAAAAATGCATCAAATTACAAAAGAGGAAAAATGTATAAGAAGGACTCAATATGAAAACGGTTCAACAATACAGCCGAAGAAGAACATACAAGAACGGCCAAACATCTATAGGACCCTGAGGTCGAAGGGGGCTCCCAACTAACTGTGTCCATACAACCAATGAGTTAATTTAATAGAGAAGTTGACCCTTTCAGGCCTTTCTAGGGTCATCTGGAAAGACTTGGAGGCTACTAGGCAAATAGAATCACATTTCAAGTCTGTAGCCCACTGAGATTATCTGGACCCTCTTTGTTTGGAATGTCTATCAGTTTAGTGCCTCACAGCGCACTGAAGCAGTCATAAGGTGGATTGTTAGTGCTACATAAAACACTAGACCAAACCGTGTTTACTGATTAATTAAACAATCTGTAATCTAGTTTTGACTCAGTTCACATCTGATAACACGAAGTTGAGCGATAACTTCTTTTCTATGGCTCTATTCCTTGTCAGTGGTAGAACTGACGTAAAACAAAATAATTGAAGAGTAATGTATTGATCTAAATTACATTTTAAATAAAAAAAGATTTCAAAACCAATAGCTTGTTTCCTTATAATTTGTTAAAAGTCACGTTTTAGGATCGATCACTCATTGTAAAGCTACATGAATTGTTGATCTTGGAATCATGACAAGCCGAGTGGGCCCCGCTGGGGTGTGAATATTATCAACCAGGACAAGGGTCTTGACTTCTTGCCAGTGCTGTGAGAAAGACATCTTTCGAGTAAACATTTTGCAAGTCTGGTCGTGTTTAAGAGAAGAGGCCCTACTGCTCACCCAGGCATCTGAACTGGATAATCTAATGTCTAGGAAAACACGACTTGGTACATTTGCATTAAATTAACGTGCCTTTGATGTGTATTTTAAAAGCATTAGTGAGGAACAGAAAGGGGCGCGCTGCCAATAAAATGTCTCCATTCACATTGTGAGATTTGCAGAGGAATTTCTGGGGTGAAATGGTGAAGGGGTGAAAGGGTGAAGGTTTACATTTATGATTTTGTAGGCATTTTAAAATGTTACATTTCTTTTTACCTTGAGCGTTCTTTAATAACCTGTGACCACAGAGTCAAGGCTTACTTTCCAATGGCCCAATTCGTGGCCTAAACGTAATATTGTCCTGTGACGTACAATAGCAATCATTTAAAAAAAAAAAGATATTTATAACATGTAAAAATAGGGCATTGAGAGGGAGACCCCCAGGGTGCATTACTTAACCCTCGGGATGTCTGAGACATTTTGTTTCTGTGTTTGAGCACATAATTGTACAAGACCTGCAGGGGATAACTGCGGAAATGCGGAAACGATTTTGCTGATAAATATCGAAAGAGGATTACATTGAATGACAAGACCAATGATCATAGTACCAGCCAGTTCCACCACCGTAAAATGGCGTCTTGAAGTGCCGTGTTATGGCTCATGTCTAGTTTAAGAGGATGTAACGCCTTGATGGGGGAAGTGAAGGCTGAACGCGGAGGCACGTCTGGCAACGTGATTGACAGCTTCTCAAGTGGGAAATGGCTCAAGAACGCCCTGCAGGTATATAAATGTAAATGTATGTATACTTGTAAAGCGCACTGTTACCCCATCTCGGGGCATCCTGGCGCTGTATACCGCTGGAGAACCCGTCCTGGCTTTCCCTGTGAGATGGTCCCTCCTGGGCACCCCCAAGGTGAAGCCAGGCATCCCCGGCACTGATAGGGCCTTTGTGGAGATTAAGCAAGCTATTGCCCAGAGTTGCAGAGTGGGACCCATGGTTAACGTAGGCACCGAGGCGTGAATTATCGAGTCCGCGGACATTGACATTCAGCGCCGAGACACCGAAAGGTATTTGCGCGCTTTAGAAATTTAAAAAATAAATAAATAAATAAATAAATTGACCCAAGACCCTGCCGCGTCGGGGATTGAACCCTGGTCCTGGGCAGACCTCTGCTTCAGGGTCTGCCGCTTCTAACCAGTGAGCCACACTTCTCCACTGTACAATGTTGTAGCGTGGCACAGGGACATTTTAAGGATTCAAGGGGTCCTGGGCCATGCACTTTGGGGACCCTTGTTCGGAACAGCTTTGATTTTAGCTCTTTGATGCACTCTTTAGCCAGGTCGCTGACTGTGCGTAGGCACGCTCGTCTGAATTCTAAATGTGTTTATATCTAATATTGAAGGATAGTGACGTGTTTTCAATATTACAATACAGCAGCAGTTCACCAATAGCATTGCAAATAATCTTTGTGACTTCCCCCTTCCCATTTCTCATATGTGAAGTCCAGTTTTCATTTTTATTTTAAAGGTTTTATATAGCGCTGGCTAGACCCGGAGGTATCAGAGCGCTTTACATGAGTATCAGACCATAGTTGCAGGTTACAGCGTTATAAAGGTTACACAGTTGTTAGAGCATGGCAACATAGTTAATTGTTAGGTCGAGATAGACAAAAAGGACATATACGTAAGGGAAAAAGCAGGCAAGGCTTAAAGAAACTTTGAAATGTATGTTGCATGGTGTTGAAAAACATGCACATTTTCAGCAAAATATCTGTAATAGACTCCAATACATCACCATCATAAAAAACAAATGAAAGGAAAACGGTGTTTAAAACAATCTAAGAATTATTCAAGGTCATCAGAGCAAGACACTCTGCAGAACAGAGCTGGCTCTATCAGCCCCCTCCCCCACTCATCCCCAGAAAGGCTGGGGCCCTGGGCCAGTGCCCACTTTGCCCATGCCTTAAAACATCTGTGGCATCAGCATTAGTGTTAGGAAAGTCCTCCTGTTGGTTTTTGTGAGGCTAACCTGAAAGCTGAGCATTTCATTGGTCACTCCGACTCTGCTGCTTGGTAAACACCACGTTCTCATTGGATGATGAGTAGATGCTTAGAATCTGATGATGCCTAAAGGCTACCACCCATTTCCATACCAATTTATGTTCAAATATCTATTTAGAGGAGCAATATTTACAATATATATATACATTTCATATTTAACAAACATGAATTTAAACTCATAAAGGTATTTACTAACCTGTTACAAAACACCTTGACTGTGTAAATATAACGTTGAAGTAAATCAGCGGTCCGGGGTGGGCAGTCACCATTGCAAGGTGGGGACACCATGGAAAATTGGTGGAAAATTGTTCCATGGCTCATTCCCTGCATATAAAAGATTTCCTCCTGTCAGGGGCAGGAGTAGTCCCCCCCTACCCAAATTTGGTGGTGTTGGGAGCTAGAGGCTTCTCCATACGTAGCTGTTCTCGCGGCTATGCCGGATTTCCACACCATACTTACCTCTGTATGGAAGCCCATCACCAGATCAGACGTGGTCTTTCACTCTTAACTACTCCAAACATGGTGGTGATGCAAACATCTTACACTGAGCAGCTAGGCCACACCTTTTGTGGTAGAGTTTACTCCAAATCTTCACCAGAGCCATGCCCACCTCCTGAAGTACTCCAAATCGAGAGGTCTGAACAAAGAAACCCACATTTTTGGTAGATTCTTCATTATCGCTCTGCTTTCATCGGCTTCTGAGTCCATTTTCTTACTCTTCTGGCCTTTTTAGTTGTTTTTGATTCGATAGATTGACGGTTTCCTCTTTATAACTTCTGAATGCTGTTTTGTTGAAGGAACACTAGGTCTCATCTTGCTGCTTCGAAGGGTCTTTATTTTATTTTTATTTTCTGTTCATACTGCCTGTTTTTAGGTCACCTAATCTGTCTGACTCGCGCTTCTTTGCTCCAGTTCCTTTGTCCTGTTCAATCTTTTTCTTGGGACGCTTTTACTAGCTTGTTTGTGCTGCTTTGTTAGGTCACTTTCTATACGGCCTTGGTAGTTAGTTCTTCGGTCACTGCTGCTCTTCTCTTCAGTTTGATATGCAAGGTCTCTCTCTGTCTTGTTCGTGCTGTTTTGAGCTTTGCAAATGCTGCTTTGTTAGATCATTTTATCCATCGTTTGCATGTTTTTATTTTTGTTTGTTTTTTATTAATTTTGCTTTTTGTCAATTGTGGATTTCTTTGGTCGTCTCTTCTTTCTTGCTCATGTTACTTTGATAGTTACTCCTCCTCCTCGGTATTGTTCATGCTGCTATAGTAGGTCCAGTCTGGCCAATGTTACATTGTAAAATCACCTCTCCTGACACGTTCACACCATTGTGGCTGGGTAGGACATGTTCTGTCTTGTGCATGTTGCTTTGTTATGTCACTTCCTTTGATTCGTTCATGTAACTTTGTTAGGTCACGTCCTCTGAGTTTATGTTGCTTTGCTATGTCCCCTGTCAGGTCTTGGGCACGCTGTTTTGGGGTCATTTCTAATGGTAGCATCAGGGCATTTCAACCCTTTCAATCATGGGTCTTTCCCATGATCCAGAGGGATTGGTGATGCTGGTGAAGCTAAAAGCCGGTTCTCAGCATTCGTATTACACCTTATTGCCCACCCATGCACTTTTGTTAATGACCTTTGACACCCCATAAGGTCACTTTCCATGGCTTGTTCATCCACCTATGTTAGATCAATGTTTTTCCCTTTCTTCTTTACACTATTCTAAATAGTCTTTTATACAGTGCCTGCACAGTTCACTTACCACCTCACAGCACTGGATGGATCATCTTCCCCTATCAAATCTCTTTATTTCTTACTTCCTAATAATTTCTACCTCGTTTTGGAGTTTTTTCCACCTTAATTCCTTCTGAATTGCTGAATGTCTCACGCTTTATTTTCTGAGTGTTGGGTTGCTTCAACCCACCCTCTTTTTCTGCTGATTGATTTGGAATTTTCTCTCCCCTTTGTTTCTTGTTTGATTGTGAAGATTCGCTCTTATTGTGCTTTTTTTAATGTATATATCTGGAAACTATATAGAGAGAATTATAAAAATATATTTTGGTCCCACCCTAATAAATTCGGTACAGGGAACAAATTGATAGAGGCCTCCTGGTGTATCATAAAAAAAGTGATAAGGATGGGTGCTGCAGGGGCGTGTTTCAGCCTCTGTTTTTACAAGCGCATGTTTTTCTGCTTTAAAGGATTGACTGACGCACGATGTACACATTTCCCAAATGTATAAGTTGGTATGGGCTTCCTAGACTTAAGGCACATGCGCTGTTATTTGGCTAAAAGACCACACCTGAGATATACTCTTTTAGAATTATATGTATGGCTAACTTACCAGTAGGATCTTTTAGTTAGTCTTCTTCACCCATTGGTGTGTTGTTGTCATTCACTTTTTTCTTTGCCCCGCTCCACCATTCAGCATGGAGCAGTGGGTCTCCTGACGCCAGCCATTGGTTGACCTCGGTCTGAGTGATGACGTTCTGCCCATTCACAAGAACATACACACACAAAGGAGTTCCCTTGAGTGCGTGGGGACTGCCATGCAACTGAGTGCATTTTACTTCAGGCGGGAACTCTGCAGTAAAAGACTTTCTAAAATTGACTATTTATATAGAATATTATTGTGCTGAATTACATTATGCACAGTTCACATTTCTAGACCTGGCGTTAGCTAAGCCCTTTCGATTTTATATGTATAATATACTGCTGTACATGAGTTTTCATCCAGCCCTCTTCATTTATTGGTCAGTTAATACGTTATTATTATTTACCTTTTTTCTGCATACTACAGCACAGAGCATTGGACAGTCTACTTCAGCCATTAGCTAACTTCATTGTGGGTGATGGCATTCTGACCATTCAGTATGAACTCACCCACAAATAAAGTAGTTTCATTCAGGGCCAGGAACCACTCACTGGTGTGTTGTTTGAGATGTAACATTAATTTTGCTTTTAGGCAAGTAATGCTTTATTTATATTGGCGAGAGTCCAGTAGCTCCCCCAACAACAAAGTTTTACCAAGAACATGATGAAACAAGAAGTATTGATAAAGCTGAAAGACAGACAGCCATCGCCAGGCCTTTTGGTTTTGCCAGTGCTTGTTTATCACCAATGGAGGCACTTAAAAAATGCGAACTGTGCCCAGTTTAACTCTTGATCAGGATACGTATTACCTCCTCGTCCCTCTTCCTGGTGGATCCTAAGGAAACGAGCAGCCCCTCTGCGCCACGGAAAACTATTTTCTAGTCCAAAGTGATAAAATGCTTCCAAGATGGCTGTTCATTCCCCATCCAGAACGCCTCAGCCAGACTCATGCTCGACATCCCACGACACAGCCACATCTCCGGACACCTAAGAGACCTGCACTGGCTCCCGGTCAACAAGAGAATCACCTTCCGTCCTTACCCACGCACACAAAGCTCTTCACGATCAAGGCCCGAGCTACCTCAATAACCGCATCAACTTCTACGCTCCCAAACGACACCTCCGATCAGCCAGTCACGCCCTCGCCGCCGTCCCCCGCATCCGAAGAACGACAACAGGAGGAAGGTCCTTCTCCTACCTGGCCGCCAAGACCTGGAACTCCCTCCCGACCCACCTGCGCCTGACCCAAGACCACCTCGCCTTCAGGAAGAAGCTCAAGACCTGGCTGTTCGGGCAGTAGCAGCACCCCCCCCCCTAGCGCCTTGAGACCCTCCGGGTAAGTAGAGCGCTCTATAAATGCCTATGATTGATTGATTGATCATGCAGAAAAGCAAGAAGTCGGTATGACCACTTCCTGATGTATCTAAGCTTAAAATAAGAAAAGATCTATCATACAGGTGGGAGGGAGGGCTCAGGACTGTGAACGGAAGGCCTGGACTCGGAGTAATGAAGTTTACCTGTAAGTAATTGCATAATTCTACGCAACTACCCAGGGCTTTAAGTGGAAAGAGAAAATGGGAGGGGGGGTTCTCAAAGGGACGTGGCCAATGTAATTAAGGGTGTGGCTTAAAACACGTAAGCGAAAAAATCTGTGCTTAGCATATAGTGTGCCGCCCGACTCGTATTCTGCTTTTTGTGTCATTGCATCCAGATATATGATACAACAAGTAACATCATACCTGCAACAAGTCGGGACTATTGGCTTTGTCAATGATTGTTAGTTGCTTAAGATAAATAAGCAGCAGCTATGGCTTTTATATAATATTGAAAACGCTTCCACTTAAAGCTGTGGCGACACCACAACAATGTTGCTGCTCCGGAGTTTCAAAAAGAGAAGGGAAATCCAGACAGAGACTGCTGGTGTTCAGACCCGGTGAGACCCGGCCCACTTAAAGCCCTGCATCTACCTAATTTTAAACAAGTGTCCCTGTGTAGATTTTCAGCCCCAAGTGCTTATTTGAGGGAGTAACAACTGTGGCGGCGCAGCTCATCCAGATGTGTGCCTGCAGAGAGCAGTCCATCAGGTGAATCGTGTACAGCCTGCCAGGGGCTATAATTTGTCATCCAGAGCCGTGTTTTGTTGCGTCTGCACGTGACCTGCACAAACAGCTTCTTCTGATAAGGTGTCTCTCTGGCATGCACTGTGTAAACTCATCCAGGCTGCGCATGCGTAGAGCTCCACGCGCCACTGCCGACTGCCTTCCCCGACCACATCTGCCGGAGCACCTCTGACCCGGGCAGCCCCCACAAGACCCGTGAAACCTGAGGGGGCTGCGCGGCGCGCAGGGCCGGGAGTTATTCTATAGTGTTCAAAGAGACTGAGCTAACGGGGGCTAAGGCTTTAAACAGCCACCCCGAGTGGGGCCCGGGGCCGTCCCTGAAGCAGTATAAAAGAAACATTACCCGCCCAAATCTAGACACTACCCGACTCCTTCACTAGCTCTCCTGTTCAGTGGATTTCACCCAGAATGAAGGCACAAGTTACAACGTTGCCTCACTTGTTCCAGTGTAACTGTTCGAATTCTTTTTTTGTTCTCAAATAGCTATAAAATAATGTGTTCTCATAATAAATTGTTCGGAAGCACACAGCGTTTTTAATATTTTTTTTAAGCTGAGTCAATTTTGAGTTTCTCGCCCTCAGCTGCCCCGCAAAGTCGCAGATGTTCTGTAGACGAAGTTACAGCTTTCTTCAAAGTCGTCCAGCAGCGTTTCCTATTCTAACTGCAATCCTGGAATATTTTGGGCAGTTAAACATTCCACAAATATTGTAAATTGCCTAAATATTGTAAATATTGTAAATATTGTAAATATTGTAAAGCGCCTTGAGACCTGTCGGTGAGTTGGCGCTATATAAGTACATAATAACAATAACAATAACAACAATAACAATTGGCTTGAAAAGTTGTAAAACTAGGAATAGCGTCATGTCGAGTGTTGGGTGGAATTACACTGCTTATGATTCTTCATTCCTCGTTTCTTCATTGTGTTTCCTTCCCTCCCCCTCCCCTCCCTCTGTGATTCTTTGATTTAATTGATGTAACTATGTAACCTGTAACTCGCTGATCCTCATGTATAGCGCTCTGATACCCCCCGGGTCTAGCCAGCGCCATATAAATCTTTTCAAATCAAATATAAAATTTCACCTGGGTTTAGAAGGAAAAAGCCGAACAGAAACATAGATTTTCAGCACATATGCAAAGCTGAACAAGCCCCTACTGCACCAAATCAATCTAGGAACTTCTGCGGAAGAGCCAATCAGATGCCAGCACAATGGACCAATCGGTAGCCGGAGGAAAGGTGGGAAAATTTGAAGTGAAGGGAGCGGTGAACCTGCTGAGAAAATTGAGCCTGAAGTGTTGCAACATAATGAATCCCTCAGCGCAAAGCTCTTCAATCCCACCTGGAATCCCCCAAGCTCTCCCAGGGGGTGGTAGGCCTCTTCAGAACTCCTTTGGGTGGTTTTAACATCAAACAACCATGCCAGGGGGAGACTGCCTTTTCCCAGTTGTGATACTCCTAGTGAGATGGTCCTCCATGTTTCGGGATTGTCCCTGGGACATTAGAGCAAGGAAGAGACCATGGCAAATAGTTCCAGGAGGAACGTTTTAGTGCCATTTTTACAGGACACCGAATGCTAATATATGATTGATGATGTAAACATATATTGTACTTCATGATATCTTATGTGGACCTCTTGATAAAGTGGCTTCAATCCTGCTCTTTTGGGTTGAGCACTCCTGCCCGTCATAGGGCGAGGAATTTGCATTGTCTTTCCACACGTGGACCATGTATGGAATGTATACTGAGCCCTTCTTTTCATGTCGGCGAGGTTGTAGTGATAGGGCACAGTAACGCTGTGCATCATTGCCGGATCAACTGTGTAACCACGACACAACCCACTTGCAATTATTTTGGTTTAGTAAAGAAGCATCTGTAATGATTTTTAATAGTTTAGTATTGTTGTGGGGTATACATTCCAGTGGCATTCTCTATAGATTGAAGGTGTGCTGACCCTCATTTTCTAAACTTTTTCCTGTGGGCAGCATAACTCATGCCATGTGATGGGGGATCTGACTTCCACAGCATTACACTGATTATCAAAGCATTTTACTATTAGCATATTTGTACAAGCAGCAGCATTACAAGTGCAAAGAATTCTCACAAGATTACTTTGCTGTCAAAAGTTATTTTTCCCGCATTTGCCATTTTCCACTGGAGTAAATCCCACACATGGGTTCGGAAGGCGTGTTTCAAGGCATGGAATATGTATTACAGCCAAACAATGAGGGAATTGAGGGAAGTTAAAATGTTTTTCTAAAAATGAATTGTAATGCTGTCGGTTAAAGTCTGCTTTGGGTAGAAAGGTAAAGAATTTGTTTCTTAAAAATACAGTCAAGGAATCAGTTTTGGATACTGAAGGGACTAAATGAGGTCTCTTTGGAGATTTTTTTTTACAGAAAGCGCTTTAGCAAAATGCCCAAATATCAACGGTTGGTTCCTCAGACGCCAGCCCACAGGTTCCGGTTTTAGGTTGGCTCCTCATGTCTCAATTTCAGGTCCATGGCAAAATGTTAGGTTCTAGCCTGTCCTGGGGGGAAACATTGTTTACAACACGGGAATTACATCGCAATGCTATTACATCGCGGTTTTCACAACGCAAGTCGTTACAACGACTTGCGCTGGATGGCGCTCTAGGACAAGGAATAGTATAATTTACTATCCAACACCTTCCCTACTGTACGTAGACTGCAGTTGGAATAGTAAATTATACTACTCCTAAGTCCAGCGCCATCCAACGCAAGTCGTTGTAACGATTTGGGTTATGAAAAGTGCGATGTAATGTACCACGATGTAAATGTATGCGTTGTAACGTCATACATCCATCCTGGGGATTTCTCTGCAGTAGCACCAACTTCCTTCGTCTACAGAACTTTCTTCCCTCCCCAGGCACAGGGGAGCGGATTCTAAAAACTGGTCAGGAGACATGTCCAGTTGTAAGTGGTGCAGTGGTTTTCTTCCCTGTGTTCCAGGCCTCCTCTGTTTCCAGGGCTTGCAGACTTTTCAGTCAAAGGAGAGAGAGCACCTACAGGTTGTCCCAACCCACAGGTGGAAATTTGTTGTGAACGACATAAGACTAGCTATGCATGTGAATTGTGTGAATTCCCCTTTGTTTAGTATTGTAACTGAGGTTTAGAAGATACATTTAATATTTCCAAACCGGTTTAAGCACTCTGCATACTAAAACTATGACCACTCCCTAATGTGCTGTTCTTACACGATTACATGTACTCTGCATATTTGGCATAAACAGGACTTTCCTTTCCAATGTTTTTAATCCTGGTTATATTTGAAACAGTAGCTGAAACCTTGTTGCAAAAGTATACACTTAAAAGGTCATTCTACATTTTAGGTTCCACTGGATAAAGATATTGCTTCACTTTAAGGCCTTATCCTTGCACTTTGTACAGATGCACAAAACCCTCGCCCACATAGAAGTTATATTAAAACAATTTGCCTTTTAAGTAGAGCTACTTTGTTTGACGGCTAATCCACATGCCACAGGCACTGCACATCTGGAAAACACCAGTTGACCCGAGCAGAAATGAGGAACACAATAAAAAGATGGACTTCCGCCCAATTAGCATAGTGGAGTTTAACCATCTTTGAATAGTTTAGTTTTTGTTTACATTAAAACCTTCTGTGTTTGAGAGGTGCAAGTCTCACCCTGTGATATGTGACTACCATTATCCATGTTGCTTCATCATCAGGCTTTCAGGGCACACCTGGGCGTTGGGCCTCACAATCCGCCAATCCAGGAAGGTTGTGTTTTCTTACTTTAGATGGGCCTACGAACTTTAAAACAGAAAAATAATCAGTGTATCATTTCATTCATTTACAAGCTTTATTCGGTTGAGTATATCAGCCATGTAGCATAACAGTAGTTAAAAAGGCACAAGGAGGAAAATATCAACAGTTTCAGTACCTACCTCCATACAAAGCATCCATAAAAATCGACGTACACAAATTCATTACCATAAGTAGAAAAAGGTAACCTTTCAAGGGTTTAACAAATGTTCCAGCAGCAAAATCCAGCTATAAACATCATAAAGTGCAAAATACAGGAGACAAAAATGCTACGGGTACGAATTCATTATACAGTTGGAGCAAAAGATAGCCCTTCATAAGTTTAACTGAAATTCCAGTGGCAAAGCCAACATGAAACAACATAAAGTGCAATGTGCAAAATACAAAAATAGTACACAATCCAATATACCCTTTAAAATACAGTCACTAGTTAATAACAATTGATTTCCTAGTATTGATGGCCTTTATTAAAAAAGGTTCTGGGTGGAAACACAGTCCCGGATCCTCCATTCCAATGAGCAGGTTCATGGCATCCTGCGCGGATATAATATTGTACTTTAAAAAGATAGGTTTTAAATAAAAAATCCTAAAATTCAAATAGAATTTACAAAAGAATACGATATGGAAGCAACTTTGCTGGGAAGCTCCATCACATGGGCAAGGAGTGGTGGTACTCTGTTTCATATTAGGAAAAGCTACCAAATGATGGGCTATTCCTAGTCTTAGGCGTGTCAATACATATCTATGGGAAGCAATAGTTACAAAGTTAAATAGTTAATAAGTGTATCATATTTATGTAATTACAATGCATCTAGGGAATGTATGCTGCTCTTGCTCATTGTTTTATTTTATATCAAGAGATTTAAAATGTGTAGTGCCGCAGTTTTGCACCCACCTGTGTAGTCCTTATATTGAGGCCCCTATTTTTTACATTTAGGATTCTCTTACATTTTAATTTTAGGATGAACTAATTTCTTGAACATCCATGGCGAGATAAATTAGTAAAGAAAAAAATCTTAAAGTATAGTGGGGATTAAAATTGTATGAGGGCTGTTTCCTTTTTTGCCTTTGTTCATGTTAAGACATACCCTTCAGAAGGTTGAAGACCTTCTTAACAATTTCTTGAACTCCAAAGTGATGTTGACATGTTTCGGCAGATACCTTGGGGCTTTCATACATTCCTCAACAAGCAGATCTAGAATTGCTTTATCCGCAAGATTCGGCTGTTGTCAAATTCACTTTGCATGATCTGATTTGACACAACATAATCCTGACTGTGACTCACTTAAGCATAGGTGAATTAACCTCTTCACTTTAACCCCCACGTTATATGTTAACCCTTTAAATGTGCCTGTCGGGTTAACGGCCGACGCAAGCACTACCTCGGTAGTGCTGCGCACGTCCGTTGGCCGATGCGGCCCCGCCCACTTAATGGAACGCCCGCACTGCGGCGGATTTGCCGCCACGGTTAAGGCGTTAAAGAGTCATGAGGTTGAAGGCATCTCTGGGAGTGAATCCAGTCAGAAAAGAATTGCAGTTAAAATTTGCAGTTTGAACAGGAATATGACACCTGAGACTATCGAATAAAGTTGTTATTTGACCACGGAGCGTCCATTGATCTCCATAGACCCCTTTCGTTTTTTAGAAACTGCCAGTAGCCGATAGCGGACACAAGATAAATAGATTTTTTTTTCACCACCTGCATGATCTGTAATTTCCACGCGACCGGTCAGTTTTTTAGTGCCGAAGGGTGCTTGGGGAGCCATTAATGTAAGGGCAACACTCTAATCCGTGTCTCTGGTCTTGAACCTCCAGAAGAGCAACAAAGCAGCACTGTATGAAATTTCATTGATTCCATGAACTACAAGTCAGACTCCCCGAGGCTCCTGTGCAAAGTTTACAACCTGACGGACAGATTTACCAGCAGCCTGTTATTTTACCCACTGCCCTGATGGGGAATGGCTCCTTTTTCTTCCTTAAAAGGGCACTGAGTCAGCCACCAATGCACAACCACTTCCATGGATTTTAAAAATGCAATCCACTGACTCCCTTTAAATTTGGGGAAATAAGTTAATGCGTAAGGTGTAAGTACTACATTGGCACACATGACTTGTGAAGTCCATGAACAAATCCCTGGCTGTTTGCATCACACACATTACAAACCTAATTGTCACGAACTCCTTAGGCACATAGCACCCAAGTTGATGAAACTTCTTTTATCAACCCCAGAAGGATACAAATCTGTGTGGGCCTTCCTTGCCAGGATTTTAACATGAGATGTCCCTGGGCAGTAGTTTCCCCAAATGGTTCATCTTATCAACAGTACAAGTATTTTATAGCGCTGAATATTTTGATTGCTTTTAGATTCAACCTAAGAACTCGGAAGGAAAAAATCAAGTACATGCAGCATAAAAAACTATTTTTTAAGACTTTAGAGGTGAAAAACGGGGGATGAAACCCTAATTTCCGAAGTTATGAAAACAGATGACAAATTCTGTGATATGCGATTATTTAATTGGTTGCAACAAAAATTATTACGAGTAACTAAGCTGCAATGCATTCTAGTTGCTTGAGGACAACCTTTGATGTAGCACCCCACCAAAATCTTTTGCAGCATCAAGTAAACAGTTTCCCATGGACAACAAGACAACTACAATTAGTGTAGCGGGCCACTGGTTAGGGCCCGCTACGAGTAACTACAATATCTTCTTTGTGAGAAGCTACTGAGGAGTTCTATATTATCACTGATGCTGTTGGCTAAGTGAGATATATACAGGCTCAGACTGTGTTCTATATCATGGTATGGGCATTTGCATGGTACACATTGGGCGATTGGTATAGCCTGGTAGTGCTTTGTGCAGTCTGTCGATTCTTCACATAGTTCCACGGCTACCATTGGAGACCGGAGTCTGATTCAGCTTGTGATGATGTGTCCCAGGTATTGTGTTCTGTCATCTTCTCAGTTAAGTGGCTGTCTTATTCCACGAGCTCAGGGTAGATGAGTTTGGTATTTAAGGGTCAATCAATGCAGGAAGACTTTGCTCATTTCTTTGCTTTGTTCTAGGAAGAGAGACATGCACATTGTTTGTTTGGCAGGTGGAGAATGTAAGTGTGGGGTCTCTTAGGGCGAGTGCTTTTGGATATGCTGGTAACTAGTGGTAGCTGACTTGACCATTAGGAGTGCAGTAGACCGGTTTTCTGTTGGTGTGTGACGTGTGTTGGTATGTGACATGTTGTAGCGGGGACTGGTTGTGGATGAGGATAGCAAAAAGATGAAATGTATTCAACATTTGGCTTACAACTCAATTATGCCTTTCAATACAACTTACAACATTCCATACTATCATTAAAATAAACTATTACCCTGTAAAATGATCTTTTGTGCAACAGTTCATTCTTGGCAATCCCACCGTGGTCCCTCATACTGAAATTGAACTATTGTTAGTCATCACTGAAAGGATAGCTTTTTGTTATCCCATTTAAAAGCAATTAGCTATTCAACCTCAATTACAAATATTTAGGTCTATATTTTAAATTATGCACACTGTACAGTACTTTTATGAAAATGCTAATGTATTTATGGACCGTATATGCAACTATATTGGCTGCTTCACAAACACATTTGTAAAGTTTCATTACAAGTGCATACGTTTGGTTCTTTATACGGGCTGCTTACTCTCTGTGCATGTAGCACGCGACAAATGTATTAAAGTCTAAGGGCCTGATTTAGAGTTTGGTGGATGGGTACTTCATCACAGAATTGACAGATATTCTTTCCGCCTTATAGAAGTGCGTAATATCCTATGACACTTGTAATAAGTCGGACAAATACATTCTATCCTATGTCACTTGTAATAAGTCGGACAACTTATTTAAATTGAAGGCACTTGTAATGAGGCAGATAGGATGTCATGTTTGTAACCCATCCACCAAACTCTAAGCAGGAGCTAATTGTCTAAGTTGCACCAACAACACACACACCATTGTACAAATCTCAGAAAATTTACATTTTCGCTAGCTAGTTTGTATGCCCAGTTGATGTAACCAAAATTCCAATCAAGAGGTGGGCACAAGAGACTGAACACTGAAGTTAACAGGGCACTGTTCTGGTGTTTTAAGGTTTGTCCAACTTTTAGCTTTGTCAGAGCAAACGTCTTCTTTAAAGCATGCCTAAGTTAATTTATTTCCATAATAAAACCCAAAAGGTACAATTTGAGTTTACTTGTTTCCATTCCAATGATAGATCATAGCGATCTAGGTAACTGTATATTAGGGGTGGGCGGAATTTGCGTAATCGCGTTACGCCAATCTCCGTGAAACGGTAAAAAAATCTCCGCGAACACGCAGAAATTTCGCGAACACGCGGAATTGCTTGTTCGTGATGCTTTTTACTGTTCGCAATCGCTGTTTGCGTTCTCATGGGAAATACCTCATGAACAGCCATTTTGAGAACGCGAACGAGAAAAAAATTTCACAAAGTCGCGGAATGCAGAATTTTGGGCAATTCCGCCTTCTCAGCGGAACACGAAATTACCCAAATTCCGCAAATTCCGCGAGCGGAACGGAATCTACTGTATATGCCCATATTTTCCATTCTGAAGACATCTCAAAATCCTGCCAGATAAGCTAAGGAAAAAAGAGTCCTTGTATGAGCGTGGTGGCAGGCCCCCTTAGGGTATATCTGTATCGTATTAAATGTATGCAAGTCCAATGTAATCTGTTGGAAGTTTGTGTGTTTGTTGCCACTGAGCCAAAGCAATTACTGCTTGCTGGAAATTGATTTCATTCATAGGGTTTTACATAGCCAAAACATGACCCTTGAGGTTATCGGTGCGCTTTACAAGTGGCCAAGAAAGGAGAAACGGGTAGAGCAAAAAAACAACATCATAACATCAAAACAATAACATCCTTGTTTCATTCTCTAGTCATCTACTTGGCTCAAATCTAATCAAGGGGCCAAAAAGTGATGTGTGTGTTTTACTCAAATACTGCACAATTAGAGTAATCCAGTAATTCAGATGGCGATGCAGCCTTTTAAAGGCAGGGACACGATACTTCCAACAACCGTATGTGCATGCCAAGAGAGTGGAATAACAACTGTCAAACTTTTTAAACTTGGACACCTGGGCAGAACGGATGCAACTTTCTAAAGACCCTTTCTCAGATGGCCATGCAGCCTTTTAAAGGCAGGGACACGATACTTCCAACAACCGTATGTGCATGCCAAGAGAGTGGAATAACAACTGTCAAACTTTTTAAACTTGGACACCTGGGCAGAACGGATGCAACTTTCTAAAGACCCTTTCTCCATCCTCCCAGGAAACGGAGTTAACTGGATAGTTACTGGTTGTGTATGTGATATGGTGTGGTGTCTGCAGCGCAAGCTCCCAATCTCCATGCGGGCTTGTTTCACACACCGCGTCAGATTAAACAGGCACCACAGGCTGCATTATAGAAGTGGCGCACTATCCCGGTCTGCGCTGTGCCTTACCCATGTGCGTCCATCACCACCGCCTTTTGTACCGCTTTGGCCGCCATAAGTGTGGCAGGATATGCTCAGACGTGAGTCCCTTGCTCACTTTGCCACTGGATTCAAGCAAGCCGCGCTGAAGACGGCTGAAATGCCAGAAACCGGTCCTCAGAAGCTTGTTTCAGGTCCAGGGAAGGCATGGCTAGGCAGTTCGGGCTGGACTGTTCCCATGAGGCACAGGGTCAGACTGATTTGCATATAGCCATGTCTGAACTGGGGTGGCAGAGTGGGCTAAAGAACGGTGATGGATCAAACCCAGATCTTTTGACTGGGTGTGAGTCTTTGATTGGTTCAGATGCTCCGTCCATCACCACCCCCTTTTGTACCGCTTTGACCGACATAAGTGTGGCAGGGTATGCTCAGACGTGAGTCCCTTGCTCACTTTGCCACTGGATTCAAGCAAGCCGGGCTGAAGATGACTGGAATGCCAGAAACCGGTCCTCGGAAGCTTGTTTCCGGTCCAGGGAAGGCATGGCTTGGCAGTTCGGGCTGGACTGTTCCCATGAGGCACAGGTTCAGACTGATTTGCATATAGCCATGTCTGAACTGGGGTGGCAGAGTGGGCTAAAGAACGGTGATGGATCAAACCCAGATCTTTTGACTGGGTGTGAGTGTTTGATTGGTTCAGATGCTCCGTCCATCACCACCCCCTTTTGTATCACCCATGTGCTGGGCACAGACTGGGGCAGTGTTCCCTATTACAATCAATACACTGCCCCTAGGGTAGCAGCATAACGTGCTTGCCCGCATTAGTGAATGGTGACTCAGCAGTTTGAAGCAGTTGCTCCATCTTTCACAAATTCTGTGATATGCGATTATTTAATTGGTTGCAACAAAAATGATGAACTGCGAGTAATTAAAACAGTTGCAATGTATTCTAGTTGTTTGAGGACAACCTTTGATGTTGCTCTTCACCAAAATCTTTTGCAGCATCAAGTAAACAGGCAGTAGGCAGCATCCCGTCTGCACTTTTAATGGGAACATAGATCCTTCTGCAGGCTATTGCAGTGAGTGACTGTGTGCGGGGTCAAAAAGGAATCCTCCTTTAACCCCTTCCAGGCTGATGACGAGCTCAGCTCGTCATGAGCGTAACCTGCCGTGCGCTCATGACGAGCTGAGCGCGTCATGTAACGCGGTCATTTTAAAATTGCCGCGTACAGCGAAAAAAGCCGCCACATCGATGCGGTTAAGTGTTTGTAGTATACACTCAGTGTTCCTCTATATAGCATCTCTGTTTCTGTACCCTCTTCCTTAACAGAACACAGGCAAAGAATCAAGGTATTTCCCTCATTTGTATGGTGCCACGCCCGTTTTCAAATGAAGGAATGTCCCCTTAAGATAGCATCAACACTATATCTGCACTGGCACAATCTGCATTATGTAAAGGGCCACACAAGTGGCTGCAGACTGTAATGCTAAAGTGCCTTAGGGGTGCAGAAGGTGGGCTCACACACCTGTTGTGCCCAGGGGCACATCATGTGGTATGGATGCAGGAGTGCAGCAGGTTTATAGAAAGGGTCTTCAGTGGCCAACTGAAGGAACAGTTAGTGACCTCCTGCTTTGTTTACATAGCTCAGCACTGCCCAGTGCCAGCTCAAGGGCGGTGCGACTGGTGCCACCGCACCAGGAGCTGACTTTGAGAGGGGCTCTGTTTTCAAGCATATTTCGATTTTAAAAGCACCTGCTGCTGCATTCTTTGCCTACAGCAATCTTCCAGCACCAAAACTACTGTAATTAATGTTCTTTCTGGAGAGAGATGCTAGTTTTGTCGATAGGCAGTTTTGACTCAGAATAAGGTAGCGCAGATGGTTAATGTGCCTGCTGCAAAGCACCTGTACCATGAAGATCACAAAGTTTATATAATGTAGCTAGTTCAGTGGGTTACTGCTTTTTTCAGAGAGACCTTTTATTACTTGCGTTTATTGGGTAAAATCCTGATACAGATCAGTTAGCTAATATGTCAACAAAGAGTTGCATGTAAGTGCCATCAAAAAGTTGCATGGTATGGCTTAGAGAGTTATGATTTGCCCCCAGTCTTTCATTATCCTAATGTTCTAAAAAGAGTTTATTTGAGTAGAAATTAATTCTTATTATTAAAGAGAATCCATCTCAACCATCGTGATATGTTTTAAATTCTGAGTTTGTGCTCCTCCAGACCAAGCACTCTAAAACTATAATGCCTACCAGTATGGATGACGTGACTCACCTTGTGGTCCTCTGTCTGATGAAACATTTCTATACACTGATTTGCATACTTATGATTGATTGTCTTTGTGTAATGTGTGTGTGTGTGTGATGTAAAGTGCTCTGACACCCTACACTGCAATGAGTGGCGCTATAAAGCAAAAGAAATACATGCTAGAGAGAGAGAATGGTTATGGAGACTTAACGGGCACTGCTGAAGGATGTTAATGAGGGTATCCGCAGCCGAGGTGGTCATTTCGGTGCGCCAACAAACATTGTGGCACGGGGCACCACCAGCGCTAAAGCCGACCCTGCCACTGTCTGTAGAGAGAAAGGCTGTAGGTTATGTAAACAAGCAAAGAACTTTGATTTCAGTGGGTTTGTAACCACTTAACCGCGGCGGTTTCATCAAGTGGGCGGGGCCGCGTCGGCCAACGGACGTGCGCAGCACTGCGGAGGTAGTGCTCGCGACGGCCGTTGGCCGACCGAAGCAGCGAAGGGGGTAAGCAAACCGATCATTGGTGAAGGCAGGTATAGATCACTTTATCTCATTGGTCTCATTTTGATGTCATAACTGTTCAGTTATAGGTTTTTAATAGCTGGAATATTGCGTTCACACCTATTTATACACTTGGGTAGCTGTGTGTGTGTGTGTGGGTGTGAGAGAGAGAGCGAGAAAGGAAGTGCGCATGCGTACGTCTTATAACTCTGCAACCTCCTCATAACTTGCATTGGAAATAAAGTTAATTAAGTCTTAAAGTACAACCATGGCACGCGTTCTGAGCCATGGTGGACCAGTGCGTGAGATGCAGTTGGATGCTTTCGTGGGAGCACCAGGCATCAGCACTCATCTTTTTAAACCAAGGAGCCTTTTGGCCATTTTGAGGAAGGTTTTTGATAACACAGAATCAGATTACGATGCAACGCTCTTGGCCGGACCCCGACTGCGATGAATCAGGCCATAACGTCATAGCAAGGGAAGCCTATTGAAATGTTTGACCCTGATCTGGAGACAGGCTACCTCAGTAGAAGGCTGAAGCAAGACTTGTAAATGACTTCCATATGTGTCTTGGAGACTGAGCTTTTATGTGAAAGGGCTCAGAGGCCTCCTGGGCCCTGCATACTTTCCACACACTAGAATTTTTTTCTTTTTTTTTTTTACAAACACAGGGGGCCTGTGTGCACAATTGTTTACACAGTGTGGGAGAATGATATCACCTATTCAGAAATTAACCATTTTTGTGTCTGCTGTAAGTGCTGAAAGCAAGCACAGAAGCCATATGTTTTTAGATGGAAAGAAGGGGTGTCCACCCATTACAGAATGTGGAAACGTCCCTTCTTATGTGCACCCTTTCCCACTTTTTGTAGATTATGGAATATTTGGATGAGCAACCTTGCTCTTTATTGATCTAACTGAGCACTTGACTTGCAAGTGTCAAAGGGGAGAGCCCATAAGTACGTTGAGGGACAATAGCACATGTTATTGCCCACCTAGGCCTTCCAAAATACTGTTAAACCCAAAAGAGATGTTTCAGTACTCAATTCCCTCTAAGCTGTTGTAGCCTCACCAGGGTGTGGGAGAAACCTGACCCTTCTGGAGGTCTTTGCTACCTATTGGCTTAATAGCTCAAGGGGCAAAATTGGCAGTTATGGGCCACAAGAATAGCATTCCTATTGGCTGGGAGGATTCACAAAATTTCATTAGAGGATGTAATAGTATTTTGGTGAACTACAGATGGTATGCTCCCCTAGAGGCCATAATAAAGTCCAGGGTTTTTCTGTGAGGGTGTTCAAAGGCACAGACCTGCTTTTAGCAACACGGTGTGAGAGCTAGTGGCTTCTGGAATTTGTACCGATTCAAGGTGTATTTGAGGAGGGTATGTTCTGTTATGTGCAGTTGTAAAGCGCGCTATCACCGTGAGGGTATCCGGGCACAGAGCAGGTGTGTTTGTGCCCAGCCCTACCTAAGGGAGGTTGGTTAAATGAAAAGCCAGCAGCTTCAGGTTCTTGCGGAATTTAAGAAAAAAGGAGGTGCTGATATTGGGAGCGAGGCCGTTCCACTCTCTAGGAGCTATGCAACAGAACGCCCGCCCCCATCTCTCATGGGTTTCCCTGGGAAAATAAACTTTCTCTCTGTTTGATCTCTTTCTATTGTATTATCTTCTTCTCTCTTTGACTACATCTACCTTTGATTCTGTCTCATGTGACAGTTTCATCTGAAGGATTTTTGGAGTCCCCCGCAAGTCATATTTAATTTGGCTTTATGTGACCCTGTTAAAATCGAACATATCATTTAATATTGTTTGGCATTGTGTGTGCTTGCATTTATGAGAGATGGGTAATATTATTCCACTTTATTTCCAAACAAGTGCCTCCAAAATATGGGCCAGATTCACAGACCTAACTTAAGACAAAATCCTAAATTTACTACCATTTTGGTATTCACAGATGGCACTTATTCATTTTGGTATTCACAGAAGGCACTTGCACATTTTGGTATTCACAGATGGCACTTATTCATTTTGGTATTCACAGGAGGCACTTGCACATTTTGGTATTCACAGAAGGCGCATACTCATCAATGAGTGAGTGCCTTCTGTGAATACCAAAATGAGTAAGTTACTCAAAAACAGGAAGTTACTCAAAACGAGGCTTAATCGTGTCAGGGAGTGATGTGGTCTGGAGAAGGGGAGGAGAGGGCAGGCTACACCAGAGAAGATAAGTTGATAAGAGAATATGACAAATGGTTGATGGTTGAAAGACCTGTGTTTAACAGTCCATGCTGTACACACATATTTGAGAAGATCTTGGGGCAATGGTAGCAATCACATGGTCCACCTTGAATGAGGTATGGCCCTGAGAATATGTTGGAGATTTGCGGCTCCTCCTGTAGAGTGTCCTGGTTTCTGCCCACAACTGTTGAGTTGATAATAATAACTGACAGTTCAATGTAGATAATACAATTATATTGTGTATGTGTAAGCATGGGCAAGCTCACATTACCTGGATTGTATGTGTATCTGATCATGGATGTTCGGGTGCTGAATGGCTTGTATGTTTTTTTCGCAAAAAAATGTAAAAGTTTAAAAAGTGTTGAGTAATCGATTATACCAATAGTGTTGGTTCTATTTATAATGGGAAACATCCTTTACAACGTAAATTTTACAACGCAGTGCTATTACAACGCAGGTTTTACAATGAAAACCATTACAACGCATTGCGCTGGGGGGCGCTCTAGGATAGGGAATAGATTTAATTTACTATCCAACACCTTCCCTACTATCCACGGGGACTGGAGTTGGAATAGTAAATTAAACTATTCACTATCCAGCACCCCAAAGCGCTATGCGTTGTAACAGCATGCGTTGTAAAATCTGCGTTGTAACAGCATGCGTGGTAAAAGCATGCGTTGTAGTGTCATACATCCATTTATAATTTAACCTAAAGCTTAGTAAAACTAGATTTTCTTTGTCTCCTGATTCTGCATCCCTGCTTCAGATCAGCCTGGGGTTGGTCCACTTGAAATTACACGCCACACCTTATCTCACCTGAAGATGTTGCTGCTATCGTGAGGTATTCTCTCACGTGCATACTTTGGCCACTCGTTTAAAGGGGTGCCTGCATAGCACTGTCTGTAAACTAACACCGTCAATTTATGTTCACAGGCTTGGGCAGTGAATATAAATTGAGGGTTTGGGGTTCGCTTTTTGCTGGCCATCAACAACTTCTCTATCCACCTTGCATTCTTGGCCTTATCTTCTAAACAGCTTGACCGCTCTTGTACTCAGGGAGTCTGCAGTTCGCTTCCTATTTCCATTGGATCTAAATCCATTCTATGGTTTCTCCAGATCAAGTGATTCCAGAAAATGGCTCTAAGCCATATTACTGCCGAAGAGCAATTTAAAGGCATGGTCAAAGTAGACAATTGCCCAGGGGCCTTGCCTTTCAAGAGGCACCATGGGAGAGGGGCTGAGACAGTCACGTGCCCAGCCATAATAGATGTGCATAAAACACATTTTTGTGCAATGTAAAAGCTGTGTAAGGTGGCTTTTCGGAGCCCTGTTGTGCCTGCTCAACCCCCTTGAACCTTACAAGCAAATCTTTGTCTCTTGTCTCTCTGAGCAAGGCGGGGGAAGATAATGAAACAAAAAATAATCAGATTTACACCCAGTAAAATTGTGAAACTCATTGGAGGAGCGGTTTTATTTTCACTGTTGCTTCTGAATGTCAGTTGTGAAGAGTGATTTGTTTGTGACTACAATTGTGCAGCACTTACAGGTCCAATTTCAACCAAGTCACCCTCTTTCCTACAGTGTGAGTATGTGTGCTAGTAAGGCAGGCTCGAGACCCAGTGGCGATGCCCAAGGTGGGTCACAGAGGGCCCGGATGGCTAGACAGTGTTCATGCAGGAATGAACAGAGGAGCTCCTATGGATTTGGTAAACAAGAAGTGAGCAACCCAATATACCCTTGAGGGCTCGACAAAAGAAGTGAAAGGGTAAAGGTACCTTCAAGGGATTATATTTACAATATTTGGTATCTATTTATAAATATAATTAAAGACCCAAATAAATGTTGGTCTACAAATGAATTAAACAGTTCTGGTTATTGATTACATTTAAAACAGTCACACAATGTGATCAAAACATGAAAAACAAAGAACGGGTGTATTTTTGTTGCAATTGATCCAATAAACTGAAAAAGAAAAAGCTTAGGTCGACGTTTCGGTCTCTATAAATTGATTGCCGAGACCTTCTTCAGAACAAGAATGAAGATATACGGGAAGACCTCTTTAGAGTATGTTGCAGTTTGTCAATCGTGTATCCAATTGTAGAGAAAGTTATCCAGTTGGTCCTTAGGATCAAAGCAGTATTGGTAATCTGTATTGATACTGACAGTCTTCGAATCTAATCTCATAGATCAAGATTCTTAATTTCAATGGAGCAGCTTGGGTATAAATAGATACCAAATATTGTAAATATAATCCCTTGAAGGTACCTTTACCTTATGGATTTGGGTCCCTGAAACGGTGCTGTTTGCCACAGGTATTTGCAAATAAATAAATATTTATTTTGCTCGAAGTTGGAGCATTCAATTTTAACTGTGCACTCTCACCTGCCACGAGGACCTGGAAAACTTTCTTGGATCAAACATATCTGAGAAGCTGCAGACCGAGTGGGACAGGGTGTTTGGGGGGCTTCCAAGTCAGGTCCCTGGCAGGCGAGTATACCAGGGCCTTGGCATGAGGGGGTGCTCTGCAGTTTGTCAAGGCAGGGTCTGGTCTGCCAGCAGAGAGAGCTGAAAGCTGGCTTCACAGGGATTGGCCAAAGTGGTGAAAGGGCGAGATTTTGATCGATACCTTATCTCTATTGATCCAAACCTCGATCTGGTCGACTGAACCTTTATTGCCTGTCTTGGAAGGAAACAGTACACCTATCTGCAAATTAGTTCACCCAAGAAAGGACTCTACTCTCAAAGATCACGGACAACTTCTAGGTTTCAAAAGTTTATTGTAAAGATATAATGAGCTGCAAATACAAGCATCTCAGAATGAGATTCACGAGATACACAGGTCCAATTACATACATGTGCTCTCGAAAAGCCCTCAGACGAGCAACAGAAATCACTAACACAAGTTCTAAAAATAGCAAAGCTATCAGCATAGACGCATATCTCTCCTTCATTTAGGTTGGAGGAAAACAAACACAGGTTAGGCGTCCCTACCCTGTTCTAGATGGTATCCCTACTTAACCAAATCCCAACCTAACAAAGGTGTCAGCAATGAATGACCCCCAAGGGAAGTCACCCACTCTAAGTCTCTTGGTGAAAACCTAAAATTCTCCAGTCATGACCCCTCACTGCCTACCCATCCGCTCTCTAAAGGGTCCTCAGGTCTCTGCTCTAACTCCACCCAGGGGTGCTGTCCCTAATACAAAACAGTCAACAACATTTGAGACGCCCCTTGCGAAACGCCTCTCACGTGGTGCAACTTCAGGCTTTTTCCATGATGCTTTGTATTGGGCCTCAGACGTTAGAGTTGACCTTGCTTCTCAGTCTCTTCTCCGGCCCGCTGATACCCCTTAAACATTCCAGAACCCTCCTCCATGTCTGGGCCGTCTACTGAACAGACCTCTATTCATTCACTTATAATTGGATCCCCCCTTTCCTGTTGCAGACAGATATCTGCCGCCAAGAACCCAACTCTCATAGACTTCTAAAAAGGCTTGCAACATTTCTCAGCCCAGACATGTACGTGTAAATCAATGCTAAAACATTTCAGGCCTACAATATTTCACATTATGATTATAGCATTCAATTTCTTCATTTAATTAAAGCATGTTAAAACTCTTATTCTATTATTTAGAAAACATTACTCTAAATCATGGCCCATTAATGCAATGACCAAAAACGTTAAACAATCTGTGTCGTGAAAAGAAACACCTTCCCTTTTAGCTCCAACTCTGGCCCTGAGGCCTACCACGTTCTGCGTTTTACCACAGACCATCTTATATGTTAACAGCTACACGACATAGATTCAAAATAATCACGTCTAATAAAATCATATAATGTCACACATTTCTGTATTAGTTCCACTTCTACTTAAATCTCTATATTAGCTATACATTTAGAATATAATTTCAGATACTATTAGCACTCATGGCATTTCTCATCATGACTTGTGCTTACTATAGGTAAGTGTGATGTACTCATACATTTATATCAGTTTGCGCTCTCTCAGTTCCCCCCTTTGATGACCTCTCGGGGTCATCACTAACATTTAAACTGCAGTTATTGCTGGCATTCTCTGCGCTTCCAGAGCTCTCAGGCTCCTGTACTGATTATCTTGTATGGCAGCCAATCTCTGCAACTGTTCTCTTTGGGCCCTTTCTGACCTTCTTGCTCTGTACCATTTGAATACCCTCACCAATCCCCACAATATTATCCCACAGATCAATATTATGATGATAGGCTTTAGGATATACCAAATAAAGCTTTTGCCTAAGGTGGAAAACCACCCTCCAACTGTACTCATTCCGTGGCCCACCTTTTCCCAGACATTTTCTCTACTCAAGTCTTCGATCTCTTTGTGTATATTAGTTATGTTCTTAATAACTTTCTCAAGGGGTTTTGAAAGGTCTGGAATGTAAGTGCAACATTCCTGAACCTTCAAAGCCTTACAGACTCCGCCCTCTTTTGCTAATAAGACATCTAATGCAAGCCGATTTTGAAGAACCATAGCCCTTATCGATTGCATCTCTCCTTCTACCAGCATTAAGGACTGAGCAGTGCTGGCAGACAACCTGTCGACAACTGTTGCCAGTCGTCTAATTTTAACATCATTAAGGATTATTCCCAAAAGAGGGAACATAGCTCCAAAGACATCTCCAACCATTTCTGCATCGCCTAAATCTCTCCTTCCCCTCGATGATGTCTGGCCCTCAATGATCAATAAGTCTTGTGCATGATATATTTTGGGGAAGACAATTGCCAAGTAACATGATCCATACCAGTTGTCAGGTAGTCTCACGTAAGCATTTCTTCCACATACAAAATACACATTTGGAATTACTTGCATTCCCTTCAGGAAATCCTTAGTGTAGTACTCTAAATTAAAAGCATGTTCACAGTCAACTTCACCCACGTATACATTTTCATAATACGTTTTGGCTCGGTGAAGACATAACTTTCCTTTCTGCGCTTTATCTAAAGCTATTGGACCACTACTACCCTTTCTCTTATGTGACTTCTCTTCCTCGGTCCAATCTAATTTCCCTTGTCCTGATTTTTTCAAAATCTTTTGTCTCCTGTAACGATCATCCACCTGCCCTATGAACTTTTTCTCGACTTCTGACACCTTGCATGTCAGATTATTTCTACGGGCATGTGAAGTATCTAAGGTAATCCAAGGAATGAAGAACTTGGCCAATCTGTCTTCACTCTTCCAGTAATCCCATTTATTCATCTGCTTATAATTCGGGACTTCTGGCAACACAGAATCATAATTGGAGAAATAGTATTCAAAACTATCTCTCTCATAAAATATACTAAGCAATAAGCTACATGTAATGCCATATGTCAGAGGGAGGTGATGATATCGAATTCCTTCATCTACAGACGCAGGCAACTGCATGCAGACGTAGCAATCCTTAACCTCCATGGCATCCACGTATTCATACAAAAGTTTAGCATAAGCATTTGACCTAAAGTCTCCTTGGGACTCGTCTACATGTAACCTGCGGGCTTCTGCAGCCAATAACGCTTTCTCTTGAGTGTTTTCCCTTTTCTCACCTGCAACAGTGGGTGTAAGTGTTACTACAGAATTCGCATCAGTTACCTTTACCTCTTCCTCATGTCCCTTTACATAAGAAATTGTTACCACTAAAGCTATTAATATTATCACTCCTACTATTAGTGTACCTATTATACATTTAGCTCTGCGGTTCGGGGTGCCGGCCTCCATTTCGTCAGACAATCTAGCTTTTCCCTTTCTCTTTGCAAAAAAGTTCTTTTCCTCTCGTTCCTTTACAGTCTCTTTCAATCCTTTTTTGTCTTTAGAATCCACACAGCTGGAGGCTGACAGCCTTTTTCGCAAAAAAGTCCTTTCACAGTTCAAAAAGACAACCCTAGCCCTTCTCCATCCACTCAAGGGGTTCCCTAAAATTCTCTGCTTCCTGGGCGCTAGGTAATCTTCTTTTCTTCTGCTTGCTTTATTTACAAAGTCCTTTAACAATCGACTATTAGATTTGTGGTTGCAGCTTCAATAGCATAGTTCAATATTTCCATGCGAAGAGTATGCTCTTCATGTGCTGTTATCGTGGTACCAAAGTCGGGGAATTTCAATTCTGTAAGAAACATGTGTTTTAACTTGCTGAGGCGGGGAGGTCTGGGGAGCACGAATGTTAGTGACCCTTCTTGTTCGACACCGGGTACCAACAGTTGTATTTCCACGGTGATAATGGGCTCAGAACTGGACACCACCACCGCTCGGATCCTCCCTGTCTCCGGTTTCACAGACATTTGTCGCCAGATATGTCCACTCAGGTGTGGAGTATCTTCTGTTAGGCACACGCACTCTTCTTGACCTTCTTCGGTCTGGTGCTTCAGCGCCCTGAGCACCTTCTTCTGGGTCTGAGTCTTCTGATATCGGAGGAAGGGTTGCTTCTGGAGTTGACCTCAGGCTAGAACTTCTTCTTTGCGGCCAATTTGCTTCTCCACGTGCCCTTCTACTCCTTCTCCTTCTGGTCTGTTCTCGCTCTCTTTCAGACCTGTCAGGGTCAGACTCGTACTCCCAGCTGTCTTCTCCTTCTGTAGCGTCTTCTGTTTCGCTGTTGTACTGACCGTCCTCAGCTTGGTCAGACTCGTTCCCTGCTTCCACTGGCACCTCTACAGCTTGGCTAGCCCCCTCTATGGCTTCTTGGTCCTCAGCTGGACGTCCATCCGAGAGAGGAGCTGTTTCCAGAGGTGCTGGAACCCTTTTCGTATGCGACGCGTGTATCCAGTTGGGCAGGCCTCCCACCTTTACAGCTGTACTTGTGATCAGGATGACCTGGTAGGGCCCACGCCAACGAATATCCAAGCAGCTTCTTCTCACATGTTTCTTCACCAGGACCCAGTCCCCCGGATACAGGTCATGGCAAGGGCCCTGGCACGCTGGAACCTCTGCAGCCTGCACCTGAAGGGACACAGAACGCATGGCGTCAGACAGCCCCTTACAATAGTCCAGGATCATATCATCTGTGATATTTAACAGTGCAGTAGCTGGAATAGATGGCAGTCTCATTGCTCTCCCCATTAACACCTCATGTGGTGACAACCCTGTTCTTCTGTCTGGGGTACTACGAAGGCTCATGAGTACCAATGGCAGGGCGTCAGGCCAACTCAGGGTCGTTGAGGAGCAAACTTTCGCTATTCTGGACTTGATCGTGCCATTAATTTGTTCCACAATTCCTGAGGCTTCTGGTCGGTAACTGCAATGGAGCTTTTGGTCGATATTCAGTGCAACACAAATCATCTTCACAAGCTCGCTGTTAAAATGTGTTCCCCTATCTGATTCCAAAAAGGCCGGCACCCCGAACCGAGGGATAAGTTCTCTAAGCAGTAACTTAGCCACTGTGAGGGTGTCGCACCTACGTGTAGGGTATGCCTCAACCCATCTGGAGAACACACAAACAACCACCAAGACATAGCGGAGGCGGTTGCATCTTGGCATTTCAATGAAATCTATCTGCATTCTGTTGAATGGACCTCCAGACCTTCCTATGTGACTTAGTGCAACTGGTGTTCTTTTCCCTACATTCAGCTGCTGGCAGGTCACACAACGCTGGCACACTGCTTCTGCTGCTATTCTAAACTTAGGATTGTACCAAGTCTGTCTAAACACTCTCAGCATAGCATCTCTCCCTAAGTGTACGGGACCATGTATGAGTCTAGCCATTGGACTCACCATCTCGTTGGGCAACACTGCTCTGCCGTCTGCTGAGACCCAAAAATGAGTCTCACCCACTACACATCCTGCCTTTACCCATGTTTCCTTTTCTGAATCAGGAGCATTTTCTTGCATGGTTGACAATTCATCCCAAGTATCAACAGTTTCCAGTATCATGGCTAATTCAGTTCTCACATTTATTCCACCCACATCCACCTCTGTGAAAGAGTAACCTTGTTCTGCGCAATACCGCGCAACTTCATCAGCATATCTATTGCCTTTCGAAACAAAGTCCTCATTTTTGGTATGTGCGATGCACTTTACAACTGCGATACTTGCTGGACATTGCAATGCTTCTAACAACAAGCGCACAAACTCTCCATTGCGAATGGGAGAGCCTGAAGAAGTCATGAACCCTCTTTGAGACCATAACTGCCCGTAATCATGAACTACCCCAAACCCGTATTGGCTGTCGGTGTAGATGGTGACTCGAATTTGATTGCCTGCTAAGCAAGCACGTGTTAGGGCAATAATCTCGGCTACCTGAGCGGAGTGTACTCCTTCCAGGCACCCAGCTTCCACAACTCCTTCAATTGTACAAACAGCATAAGCTGCTCTCAACTGCCCAACTTCGTCTCTTACACATGAGCCATCGACAAAGAAAACTTCATCTGGGTCCGTCAGTGGCTCATCCACGATGTCGGGTCTGGGTTTGGTGCATAGTTCAGTCACATCGAGACAGTCATGGTCTGTATATTCATCATCATCATCAATATCATTTGGAAGTGGCATTAAGGTAGCAGGGTTCAAAACAGAGCATCTCTTGAGGGTCACGTTCTCTGCAGCAAGAATAACTTGCTCATAGCGCGTGAGCCTGCTATTGGTCAGATGCTGTGTTTTGGTCCTGGTCATCAACAGTTCAACAGAATGTGGCACGCACACCTCTAACGGGTGCCCCATAACGATATTTTCACATCTCTCAATGCTGACACCCGTTGCAGCAACGGATTTGAGACATCCGGGCAACGCTGCGGCTACTGGGTCTAAAGTAGCTGAAAAATAAGCAACTGGTCTACGGGCATTCCCATGGATTTGGACCAACACAGACAACGCACAACCTTCTCTCTCACAACAGTAAAGAAAGAATTGTTTATTGTAATCAGGCATTCCCAATGCCGGAGCACGACACAGGTCCTCTCTCAGCTGTAAGAATGCCATCAAACAGTCTTTGTCCCATGGTACCGGATCACTCACCTCTTTGTGCGTCAGTTTTTGCAAGGGCTTTGCTTTCAGTGAAAAGTTCACGATCCACTGTCGGCAATAACCCACCATCCCTAGGAACATCCTGACCTCTCTCTGTGTCTGAGGCGCGTTCATTTTCATGATCGCCTCTATCCTGTCTGGTGACACTTTTCGTTTGCCTTTCTCAATTCTGTGTCCTAAGTACTGTACTTCTGTCAGGCAGTACTGCAATTTTCCCGGGGACACCTTGTGCCCATTGGCAGCTAGGTGATTTAACAAAGCAATGGAATCTTCCCTGCAAGCTTCTTCTGTTTCTGACGCCACAAGGAGGTCGTCTATGTACTGGACCAGAACTGACTTCTGGGGCAGCACTAGACTTTCAAGATTTTTCTTCAGAAGCTGGTTAAAGATCGATGGACTCTCTGTATACCCCTGAGGGATACGACACCATGTTAGGACGCGATTTTCCAGCTTAAATGCGAAAAGAAAATGGCTATCTTCGTCCAAAGGGATCGAAAAGAAAGCCTGACAAAGATCTATCACAGTGAACCACTCAGCTTGGAATGGAATCTGAAACAGTATCACTGATGGATTCGGTACCACTGGACAACATGAAACGACTATGTTATTAATCTTTCGAAGGTCCTGCACTATCCGAAATTTCCCATTTGGTTTCTGCAGACCCATAATCGGGGAGTTACATGGACTACCCACGATTTCTTTCAGTATTCCCTGTTTAATCATGGACTCGATCACGGGTTTTATGCCTGCAATCGTTTCTGGAGTCAATTTATACTGGGGTGTTCTTGGGAACTCAGCATGCGGTTTCACTACAATTTTCACTGGGTCCACCCCTTTGACTAATCCAATCTCTTCCCCAGTGAAATCCCATACCTCTGATGCCACTGTCTCTCTCAAATCCCAGGGAAGCTCGTCTACTGTCAAAGTAGGGTACAGCTCCACACATATTCTTGAGTTTGCAACTTTGAAATCTGCATCATCATCATTAGTCAATACCTCCACTCCCTGGGGTGTACAATATATAGTACAATTCAATTTGCACAACAGGTCTCTTCCTAGCAGACACACAGGGCTTGAATCGCAAACCACAAATTGGTGCTCATCGCTGTACTTCCCTATTTTCACCTGTACCGGTTCTGTCAATTGGCTGGTTATTCTCCTGTTTGCGACCCCTACCACCTGTATGGTCTCTCCAGACATGGGCAGGTCTGGAACTGCAGCTGATCTGATCGTGGATCTAGTGGCTCCTGTGTCCACCAGAAATGTCGTAGGGCACCCTGCTACTTCTGCTTCCACATAGGGTCCCCTCTGATCTACCTCTAAGGCTGCCCCAAGGGTGCAGTCTTCTCTTTCCACTCTCTGTCCGGTTAATGGGTCCACATAATAGCATTCTTCACCTTCCACAAACAGGGGCATTTGTCTATAGGTCTTACCCATACTCCCTACTCGAGGAGGTTGCGGGAACTGGGCTCGGGGAGGAGCCCCCCCCCCTTTGAGCACCTTTCCTTGGTATGGCGTCGCCCCTCTCATAGGTGCGCTCTGGACCTCTTCCTCCTCTATCTCTTGCTCTCCTATCTCTACATTGTAAGGGCACTCGCGTTTCCAATGCCCCAACTCGTTGCACTGGTGACACCTAGTCGTTTTCTTCAAGGTAGCTATGTCTACTCTGGGTCTGAAGGTAGTACTCTCCTCATTACCCTTGTTCTGACTGTACTGCTTCTTACCTCCTGTACCTGTCCCTTGCTGCTGTTGTTGCGGTCCCCCCTTTCCTGCTGCCTGCAATTGTACCACCATCAGCTTCTCTTTTAGTTTCTTAGCCTTGGAGTCTACCTCATCACAGCAGTACCTGGCATATCTCAGTATTTCATCTAGGGGTCTACTTTGCCAACAAATCGAGTGTTGCTGAATCATTAAACTAATATCCGGTCTCAGTCCCAGGACGAACTTGGACACGAATTGCCCTATGTCCTTTGGATCCATTACATCCAAGCCGCTATACTGTTTAAACGCCTTCAGCAATCTCTCGTAATATTCATGGACTGTCTCTTTGGGTTCCTGTCTCGTTCTGTCTATTCTGACCCAATCTATGTCTTGCATTGGCACTTTTTCTTTCAGCCAAGTCATCACTCTCTCGAATTTTGCCATCACGATCTCGGACGGCCCATTAGTCCTAGCATCTCTCTCTGGCTCCGTTGTGGGCCACTCAGCGCTAACCTTGCATGCTGTCCACAGATCTCCTGGTACTACAATGTCAAACAGCGTGTTCAGATCTATCCATAGGACTTTTGAGATCTTTACAAACCTCTCGACCTGCTTGTACCACTCCACGGGGCTCTCTCGTAACTTGGGGAAAGATGTGGTAAAAGCAGCTAAATCTCCCCTACTCCAAGGGACATGTACATAGCTCCCATTGGCAACTTCACGCAAAGGGTAAGCTTCTATTCCCTGCTGTCCTGGTGTTATACCAATCATGCTTCTTCTGCCGGTCCCTTTCTTGGACCACCTCTCTTCCCATTTATCTAGTGCCCTCCATGTCCTTATTCCAGTAATCAGTTCCCTTATGTGTGTTTTCAGCCCAATCGTTCTCCTCTCATCTAGATCTCGATCTGAGTAATGTAGCCTGTGGTTACCCTGTAATGCTTTGGTTCTTGACAAGTCCACCATATATTTGCCTGCTAGTTCGACTAACTTCTCATGGACTGCTCTCGCCTTTCGTGTGATGTCCTTTGCCATATACAGTATTTCATCCTGTTCATACATTTCCATTCTTTCTAAAGGCAGGGTACCATCTACCATGTCATCCAGATCTGACCTTAAGCTGGAGACATCAAGTCTCTTGGCTTTTATCTCAGCTCGCAATATGTCTTTTGAAGGGGGCTCCCTGGTCTCCCTACCATCCCAACTTCGAGCTCTGCGTTTGGGCTCAGGAGAATTAATGGGTGGCCTCCCTTGCTCCCATCTCTCCAGGTCCCATGCTCGGCCATCCAATCTTGGAAGGTGATGGAACACGGGCCTTTTATCCCTACTCTCTCTCTGCCCACTCTCGTCTTCTTCTCTCCTCTCACCGCACATCTCTCTGTTATTTTCCCTCTGGTCGCTACACTCCCTTTGCCTCGTATCGCTCAGTATCCGATACGATCCTTCCTGGTTCCCCATATTCCCTGGGCTGCGCTCATTTCTGTCATCACAGGGACTATGGTGCGACCTCTCACAACTCCCATTCTGTTCTCTGGTGCCAGGCACACAGTGTGGACACTTAAAGCTGTTCCTGTACTCTTGCGCTCTCCTCTCCCCTTCACTGAGTATTGGGCACGCCACCCCTCCATTCCCGGGGCCCCCGTTTTCCAGGTCTGTTCTACCTCCATTTCGGGCCCAATGGGTGACTCCCCTACTCCCTCTACAGTCCCACTCCGGGCTACTCTCCCCAGCCCCGCAGTGAGTTCGTGCTCTGCTGTCCTGACTTTCCCTTTCTGCTTCTGCAGCATTGATGCACTTTTGAGCCTTCACTGCCTCATCCCACTGCTTCATGTACTCATTTAGTTCTTGAAAGGACTTTCGTCCAGATCCCCTCAAATCCATTGGCCATCTGGGGCCCCCAGGATCTCCTCCTGGGTCCCCTGCTGTGTGCATCGGGGTGCTCCACTCTCTGGGTATCGGCATCTGACTTGGGGAATTAGTGGTATCGTTCCTCCTTGCCTGCTCTGCTCTTTCTCTGTCTTTCCGCTTCCGTTCTTCCCCTTTTGCTCTCTCTTGGTCATATATCGATATTATAGGACCTATGGTAACAGGTACCTGTAGTGCATCTGGTAATGGGTAGGATGTGGCGCTTTCCGTTTCCGGCGCTCTTTGTACCACAAACCTACCGACTACCTGTTGCACCTGACTAGGCTGGAGCAACTCTTTCTTTGGCTCAGGATCCCACTCTGAACTGGGAAGCGGTCTATGCTCTCCTGCAATGCCCCCCTTTTCTCCTTCAGTATTCTCGACCTCTCCCCCTGCTCTATTATACGGGGGTGGCCTGTCTGTCAGTAATCTGTTTATCAGGCTGTCCTCTGTTTCGCTCTCATCATCTTCTTCTAGGGGGCTTTTATTTACTGGCGCCTCTAACACTGGGTACAGTTTATTTATTTCCAAATTATGCACTCTCCATCTTTTAGCATCCGCATCCCACCTGGCATCCTGTACTGCCCTTACCGAGCGTTTCACCCTTTCTTGTCGTCTGTTCATATTCCTTTCATGCGCTGCCCTAAGCCATGCCTCAAGGGCTTCAAACTGGGTTGGTCTAGGCAAGGGTCTCTTTGAGGTCATGACTGATTTCAATCGATGTAACACCTCTAATCTGAACGTCCCGTACTTCGGGAACGTCAGTTCCTCGTTTCCTTCAGTAATCTTACTCCACTCTGATATCCAAAGGATCGTATGCAACCCAACATTTACTGCCATATAACGAGCTGGCGTACCCTCCGGCGGGGCTTCTTCCCCTTCATACGATCCTCTCCTCTCTTTCTTAAACAGCGCTTTCAACCATTTAAAACACTTCATAATTATGCGCACAAAATCCAGCCTCGCTACTCTGTTTACTTCCTGATGACAATCCACCAATCCTGTCGCGGCTTTGCTAGCTTGGCCTATCACAGCGCGGTTTTTCTCCTGTCGGCCAATCACGTCGCGACCCTGTATGACGTGTTCGCTAGCTGGCCTATCACAGCGCGGTCTTTCTCCGGTCAGCCAATCACTGCGCGACACCACCTGACGTCTCTTTTCTCCGCTTCGCAGCAGCACCCCTCCTTTCTCAACTCGTCTCCCGGTTATGCATGCGTCCCATTCATACACTGAAAAATGACTACTTCCGACCAAGCGGTCACTTCTCTCGACTGTACGTCCACAGTCTATCTGTAATTGTCAACACAACTGACGAGATGTCTATCGTCTTTCTGATAGGTTACTTACACACACAGTAACTTCCGACCAGCGTCCGTTACTCACGCACTCACTCTTACGTTCCCCCTATCTCGGTCTCTCGGGTGATCAATGGTACCTCATGACCCCCTTCACACTAGTTGACAATTACTCTGGGTGTCCGATACACCCGAACCACTTAAGCTCTCCTTGAACTTAAGATTTCCACCGGTTGCGCGCGCTCACAACCTGTTCCACAGTCACTCTACAGACATTCAACTCCGCCAGACATTACAACATAGATACAATACAAAACACCGCAATCTAACACGCATAACCCTTTATACTCACTCTCTCTGATACTGCTGCTTTTTCTGTCTCACGTCATCCGGATCTTCATCTGCGGGCTGTTCTTCCGATCATCGATTTCTAGGGGCCTTGGGGTAAGCTAACCTGGCCTAGGTCACCGTCCTCAAGAAGGCAACCATCCTCTATAGCTACCAACTGAAAGGGCGAGATTTTGATCGATACCTTATCTCTATTGATCCAAACCTCGATCTGGTCGACTGAACCTTTATTGCCTGTCTTGGAAGGAAACAGTACACCTATCTGCAAATTAGTTCACCCAAGAAAGGACTCTACTCTCAAAGATCACGGACAACTTCTAGGTTTCAAAAGTTTATTGTAAAGATATAATGAGCTGCAAATACAAGCATCTCAGAATGAGATTCACGAGATACACAGGTCCAATTACATACATGTGCTCTCGAAAAGCCCTCAGACGAGCAACAGAAATCACTAACACAAGTTCTAAAAATAGCAAAGCTATCAGCATAGACGCATATCTCTCCTTCATTTAGGTTGGAGGAAAACAAACACAGGTTAGGCGTCCCTACCCTGTTCTAGATGGTATCCCTACTTAACCAAATCCCAACCTAACAAAGGTGTCAGCAATGAATGACCCCCAAGGGAAGTCACCCACTCTAAGTCTCTTGGTGAAAACCTAAAATTCTCCAGTCATGACCCCTCACTGCCTACCCATCCGCTCTCTAAAGGGTCCTCAGGTCTCTGCTCTAACTCCACCCAGGGGTGCTGTCCCTAATACAAAACAGTCAACAACATTTGAGACGCCCCTTGCGAAACGCCTCTCACGTGGTGCAACTTCAGGCTTTTTCCATGATGCTTTGTATTGGGCCTCAGACGTTAGAGTTGACCTTGCTTCTCAGTCTCTTCTCCGGCCCGCTGATACCCCTTAAACATTCCAGAACCCTCCTCCATGTCTGGGCCGTCTACTGAACAGACCTCTATTCATTCACTTATAATTGGATCCCCCCTTTCCTGTTGCAGACAGATATCTGCCGCCAAGAACCCAACTCTCATAGACTTCTAAAAAGGCTTGCAACATTTCTCAGCCCAGACATGTACGTGTAAATCAATGCTAAAACATTTCAGGCCTACAATATTTCACATTATGATTATAGCATTCAATTTCTTCATTTAATTAAAGCATGTTAAAACTCTTATTCTATTATTTAGAAAACATTACTCTAAATCATGGCCCATTAATGCAATGACCAAAAACGTTAAACAATCTGTGTCGTGAAAAGAAACACCTTCCCTTTTAGCTCCAACTCTGGCCCTGAGGCCTACCACGTTCTGCGTTTTACCACAGACCATCTTATATGTTAACAGCTACACGACATAGATTCAAAATAATCACGTCTAATAAAATCATATAATGTCACACATTTCTGTATTAGTTCCACTTCTACTTAAATCTCTATATTAGCTATACATTTAGAATATAATTTCAGATACTATTAGCACTCATGGCATTTCTCATCATGACTTGTGCTTACTATAGGTAAGTGTGATGTACTCATACATTTATATCAGTTTGCGCTCTCTCAGTGGAATGCATCATTGTCCACACACGCTGGCAAGGGAGCCCATTTCCATACTTAGTAAGAGAAGCGACCATGGACTAAGTGTTCTCCTATGTTGAACTTAAGGCTTCGAGGCACTTAAAACTTTGCTTACTCGATGAAAAGCCCACTTTCAGACTAATCTGTATTCTAAGAAAGGAGGAAGTCCTCGGTCAGATGTTTCCCCTGGGACTATTCTTGTGATACTTTCATTACATGGCTACGAATGAATATCCATATGCAAGGTTCCGTGTTGGTAAACAACCTTTACAACGCAACTTTTACCACGCAGTGCCTTTACAACGCAACTTTTACAACACAAACCATTACAACGCATTGCGCTGGGGGGCCCTCTAGGATAGGGAATAGGTTTAATGTACTATCCAACACCTTCCCTACTATCCACGGGGACTGGAGTTGGAATAGTAAATTAAACAATTCACTATCCAGCGCCTAAAAGCACTATGTGTTGTAATGGTATGCGTTGTAAAAACCGCGTTGTAAAGGCATGCGATGTAAAAGCATGCGTTGTAATGTCATACATCCTTCAGTGTTTGTTAGTAAACACACACTGTTTTCTTTAATGGGCGCCAGTTTGTTCTATCAATGAACTGACAAAGTTGTAATCAACAGTTCACTTTATTTGCCTTTTTAGGAGCTTTGACTCATTGTCGTTCCACAGTAGTTTGTTCATTATAGTCCATATGGTATAATTACAACAGGATTATCTTAATTGGTTGAGTCACTCAATGCATAGTGATAACAATTCTTTTTTTAGTATTTAGTGTCCCTTCTAACGGTTAAAGTGGGACACTTGACACATGTTTCGCTCATTACAGTCCGCATTACAAGAGCTTCTTCATGGCTTTCATCACATGCATTTTCTTGCACAAATAAAATGTCCTAATGCTCCGTATCACAGCACTGCTTGCCTTAATCCCTCTTGGCAGCTCATTCACCTGTAAAAGTAACTTTTTTCTAGGGTTCCATCTCGTGTTTGTGCCTGGCCAGGTGCATTCCAGGCAGACGGCAAGACATTGGTCAATCGGACTGTCACGCTTGAGACCTTGCAGGCTCGAAAAGAAGCTTCTTATCAAGGGACTGACCAGTCGGATTGGAAAAGCAGAATCTTTGCTGTTGGCACGATGAGTGCCAGGCTGGCAAGTCAAGATCCTGGTAAAGCTGGGCTTCGGCAGGCCAGGAGGGTAGGATCTAACAGGCCGGAAGGACAAGGTTCTAGGGCATTTACAGGTGAGGGTCCCAGCGGACTGGTAGCACAGGTTCAAGGTAACACGGACGATGACTCCCTGAAACGTTCTTAGTTTGAAGGATAAAGGCAAGGATCCGTGATGGTGAGCATGCCTGAGTACTACAGGTGAGGGCGGAATTCTGATGCCAGGGATCTGCAGCAAGCAGCAGGGAACAGGACTGCACAAGCAGGGAAGCTCTGTACACAGAGCAGCATTGCTAAGCTACAGGTTCTCCAACCTGGGGTTGAGCTGTCTGTTCAGGGTATTTGTGCATCTCTAGGTTAAGCCACCTGTGGTGTTGATAACACAGTTAATGCAGAATACTCGTCCTACAAGGCCTTCTAGGTTATTCTGGTGTTGCTTTCCAAGTGTCCACATCACCACAAACCCCCCTGACAATCAACACATGAACTGATTAGGAATTAATGGACATGGAGCGAGAAACACCTGTGTTCTCTTTGCCTGGTCCTCACCACTTCTTCCCTCACCCTTGGGTGCTGAAGGGGCAGATCAGATGCAGCCACACTGCAGCCTGTTCTTTGACAGTCAGTGTGGGTGAGTCCTACAAAGAGCAACATGTGGTGAACTGCACCATTTGTGATATTTACTCTGGTGTGGCCTAGCTGAACCCCCATCCTTTGTGTCGTTGAATTTTTATGAACTATGAATAGCAGGTGATGCACAAGATCTGATTGGTGGGTTTGCCTGGTGGCATCTTTGCCTCCTTCCTACCTGTTCTGTGAAGTGGAGATCACTCAGCTGAACCCCTTGATGCACAACTGCCTCTCCCCGCATTGTTCTCAGCCAGGTGCCAGCTGCAGCTTGTGAAGCTTCTGCCAGGAGCAGTTTGTATTGTTTCCTGCAGTGAAAAGGATCCCTCCAGCTTTCAGTGCTGAGAGTATGGAATCCACATGTGCTTTTTGCATGGTGAAGGGGCGTCGTATTTTTCCATTACCACCTGCCACGTTGGACTTACGTCAGATCTATCAGGAGGTACTAAAGATGCTTTTCAACTCACAATGTGCCATGAAATCTTGGGGCCACGTAGGCAATGCTCTTCTCTTACTCCTTCTCATCTAGACTGACCGGGGCCTTGGGTCCTGCCCTAGAGGTACTCCTTCTACAGTGTGTAATACTGTGCACAGCACACCTACACCTAGGATATGTGTAAAGGTAGGCAGTGATTTTGAATCACATAGTCCTTGAACTGTTTCCTCCTTTTCATATGCCATCTTCTTTAAATTGGGAACTGGATTGTGACTTTGAACAAAAACGTTTTAAGGCATGGCCAAAATGGGCTTTGGCCCAGGGCCCCGCCCTTTCATGGGGGCCTGATAGAGCCAGTTCTGTTCTGCAGAGACTCTTGCCCTGATGACCTTCAATAATTTTTAAGCAGATTGCTGCAAATACAGTTTTCCTTTAATTTATTTTTTCATGTGGGTGATGTGTGAGAGTCTATCACATACATTTTGCCCAGAAATGTTGTGTTTATGTTGCATGCAACATCCATTAAAACAAGTTTATTTTAGACCAAAACAGGACCTCACATATTCATGTCACAGAGATTATTTGCCGTAGTATTAGTGAGCTGCTGCAGTGCTAACAATATTGAAAACCCACATCACTATCCCTTAATATTAAGATGTCAACACATTTATAATTTGAACCAGTGTGCCTGTCCACTGTCCGCGACCTGGCCAAGGAGGGCATGAAAGAGCTGAAACTGGATCATAAATTCAAGGCTGTTCCGAACATGGGCCACAAAATACATTTGGCCCAGGGCTCCCAGAATCTGTGCCCTGGCTTTGAAGCTGTGTAATTACTGTTCTTGTTATCCTTTGCCCTGTTGGCTCCTTCTGTCTTCCTTTTATACCTCACTCCCATTTGTCTCTTTGGATAATAATAATAATAATAATAATAATAATAGGGGAATTTATAGAGCGCTGAGTTACGCACACCGGCGTGTCCCCGCGCTAGGGTGAGAGAGGCAGAGGCCGAAAGTTTAGCTGGAGGGCAGGCAGTCTATCGACATAAAGATACGTTTTTAATTTAGCACGGAACCTACTTTCTATTGGTTCTAAGCGTAGCTCCATCGGACGTTTATTCCAATGTTTTGCCGCTAGGTGCCTGAACAATCTACCTCCCATGCGGTCTTTCTTCACCTTGGGGATTCTCAACAGCCCCCCACCCGCAGATCTTAACGCATGGGTGGGTTCGTAGGATTCAATCAGGCTCTGCAATGGTCGAGGTGCTCTGCCATTCAAAATCCGATGGTGCAGAGAGCCTTGTACTCTACTCTGCTCCTCACTGGGAGCCAGTGCAGCTTCTGCAAGGCCTCCCTCGAGGACGCCCTTTTGGGCAGCCTGAGAATCAAGCGAGCTGCCGCATTCTGCAGCACTTGAAGGCGACCAAAACTCTTCCCAGGTGCCCCCAGGTACTGCAAGTTCTGATGCAAACTTTGTTTTCCCTGTTTTAATACCTGTACCCCATTTTATGTACACTGCTCCTGCACTGCCTGTGGACACGGCTGGACTGGGAACTGAAACCAGCCTTGGCAATCAGCTCGATAGGCCTCGAAGGATGCGAGTGGAAAGCACCACTCCTTCTGCCACTTTTGTTACAGGCAGCCAATATTGAGGCACTGCTGCAAAACCAGCCACCTGTAACAGGGGTACAAAACCGGCCCCGCCCTTCCAGCCCAAATCTATCTCTTTATCCCGCAGGGAATCACAATGCGGTCATTACAATGACTGTGTTATAATTCTGCATACCATTACTCCGCAAGTCGGAACAACGACTTGCGGAGGGGGGGCGCTGGATGTTGGAATAGTATAATTTACTATTCCAACTCCGGTCTGTGCGGACACTATAGAAGGTGTTGGATTTTAAATCCAACACCTCCTATCCCCACCCATTCCGCAAGTCATTGTTCTGACTTGCGGAGTAATGGTATGCGGAATCACAACGGTTCGTTGTATCAACCGTGTCGTGATTCCCTGCAGGGAAAAAGTTTTGTGGTAAACGTTGTTTACCTTCCAGCCCATCCGGGAAATGTCCAGTGCCTGCTTCATCCAGAGCTGCCCTGCTTGAGGAAAGTACATTTTATGGACGAATATTTCAACCACACAGCATAAAACTCACAAAATGAGCAAAGTGTGTCTTGCACGTTTCTTTAGCTCGGGCAGTATCCTAGACCTTTTGATTTTCCTAAACTTGTATTTACAGTTTACTTATAGGCCAGCCTTCTTTATCCATTAGTGTGTTATTATGTCTCACATTTTTGTTCTTCGTAGTACACCATTCACCATGTGCCAGTGGCTCATCCCACTTCAGCCATTTGCTAACCTCACTGTGATAGTGATGTTATTCTGCTTTTTCAGGAGTGTGTCACCACAACAAAAGTAGTTCCTTTCAGTGCCAGGGACTACTTGACAACAGCTGTTTCTGGTGGCTCAGTGGGCTAATGCATCCACTACAGAAATCTGTGTTTGACTTCACAGCTGCAAGATCAAATCCTAGCAGGTCCACTCAGCCTTTCATCCTTCTGATGTGTACCACTTAGTTGGGTAAGAGCAAACACCTGTTATTCAGGTCCATGATGCCCCATGGGGTGAACATGCACTTTATAAACACATGAAGTATGTGCCTTCTGAGCTCAAAACATATTTTTGCTTTACCTGGCAGCTCCCACAACAATAAAGATTTGCAAATACCGTGACGAAACAAAACCAGCACTGGGAAAGGCAAAAAATGGCATCCCCAACTAGACCTATTGGCTTTGTCAATGCTTGTTTCTTTTATGATGTTTCTGCTGAGGCAGTCCATTGAAATACAGCATGGCCCTGCCTGTGGCAGCTTACTTCACGCAGTTATGGTGGGGAAGGCAAACACCGTTCCGGAAGGTTCGTGAAGTAATCAGGGTGGTTGTGGTGCTTTCCATACTGTGGAAATGTAGCTTCTGCCCTGGCAAGCATATAAAGATGTATATGCAGTCTAGATATGAAATACAGGATAGCCAGACCGATATTGCCCAAACAGATGAAAATCCTGTGTTTTGCTTTACCTCAGCAGGGAAGTTATCCAAAAGCAGGACACCGCAAAAATAGAGAAGGGGTCGTAGTTTGGCACCTATCAGTGAAATGTCATTTTGGTGTTGAACTATGAATGGACGTCACAAGGCAAAGAATATACCTCTTTTTTCCTTCATGCTTTTTCCCCGCAGGGAATTACAATGCGGTTGTTACAACAACCGCTTTGTAACAACGCATACCATTACCCCGCAAAATGTAACAACAACTTGCTCGGGGGGGGGGGCTGGTTGTTGGCATAGTATAATTTACTATTCCAACTCCAGTATGTGCAACAGTAGGGAAGGTGTTGTATTTTACATCCAATACCTTCTAGCCCCCTCCGCAAATCGTTGTTCTGATTTGAGGAGTAGTGGTATGTGTTGTTACAATGCGGTCATTGTAACAACTGCGTTGTAATTCCCTGCGGGGAAAAGTATTTGTGGTAAACGATTTTTACCCAAGGCACACCACCATGTACACCAGTTGACCCGATTCAGGTGGGCCAGCTTTAGGGCAGTGCGACCGCACTGGACGTTGACATGGCTGGGGGAACTGACCACAGGGGTTCGCTGTATTTAACAATAACTTGAGATTTAAAATCACCTGCTGCGGATTTCCTCGTGCGCCACCACGAGTACGGAGGCCCTTTGTGAATCAGATCCTACAATTATATTGACCCGTTATATAGTAATGTCTTCCTTCCACAAACCCAATGCTTTATTATTCCTCTAATGGACATTAATGGGTTCTAGTGATCTGCGATGTAAAACCTAAACCTCTTATTGGTGCTCATGAGGAGTAAAAGGATGCAGGCTCAATAACCATCAGGGCCTCAGAGGAGTATGTCTTTATTTATTCTTTTGCTCTTCTGCTGATACCGACTGTTAACAAGTGACAATACTAGAGCCATCCATGCACCCACTCTCACTCTTACATCCATGCACTCGCTCTCACTCTTACATCCATGCACTCGCTCTCACTCTTACATCCATGCACTCGCTCTCACTCTTACATCCATGCACTCGCTCTCACTCTTACATCCATGCACTCGCTCTCACTCTTACATCCATGCACTCGCTCTCTCTCTTACATCCATGCACTCACTCTCACTCTTACATCCATGCACTTGCTCTCACTCTTACATTCATGCTCTCGCTCTCACTCTTACATCCATTCACTCGCTCTCACTCTTACATCCATGCTCTCACGCTTACATCCATGCACTCACTCTCATATCCATGCACTCGATCTCAATCTTACATCCATGCACTCTCTCACTCTTACATCCATGCACACACTCTCACTCTAACATCCAGGCACTCACCTTCACGCTTACATCCATGCACTCACTCTTACATCCATGCACCCACTCTCAATCTTACATCCATGCACTCGCTCCCACTCTTACATCCATGCACTCGCTCTCACTCTTACATCCATGCACTCACTCTCACTCTTACATCCATGCACTTGCTCTCACTCTTACATTCATGCTCTCGCTCTCACTCTTACATCCATTCACTCGCTCTCACTCTTACATCCATGCTCTCACTCTTACATCCATGCACTCACTCTCATATCCATGCACTCAATCTCAATCTTACATCCATGCACTCTCTCACTCTTACATCCATGCACACACACTCACTCTAACATCCAGGCACTCACCCTCACGCTTACATCCATGCACTCACTCTTACATCCATGCACTCGCTCTCACTCTTACATCCATGCACTGGCTCTCACTCTTACATCCATGCACTCACTCTCACTCTTACATCCATGCACTTGCTCTCACTCTTACATCCATGCACTCGCTCTCACTCTTACATCCATGCACTCGCTCTCACTCTTACATCCATGCACTCGCTCTCACTCTTACATCCATGCACTCGCTCTCACTCTTACATCCATGCACTCGCTCTCACTCTTACATCCATGCACTCACTCTCACTCTTACATCCATGCACTTGCTCTCACTCTTACATTCATGCTCTCGCTCTCACTCTTACATCCATTCACTCGCTCTCACTCTTACATCCATGCTCTCACTCTTACATCCATGCTCTCACTCTTACATCCATGCACCCACTCTCATATCCATGCACTCGATCTCAATCTTACATCCATGCACACACTCTCACTCTAACATCCAGGCACTCACCCTCACGCTTACATCCATGCACTCACTCTCACTCTTACATCCATGCACTCACTCTCACATCCATGCACTCTCTCTCACTCTTACATCCATGCACTCACTCTCACTCTTACATCCATGCACTCACTCTCACATCCATGCGCTCTCTCTCACTCTTACAGCAATGCACTCACTCTTACATCCATGCGCTCACTCTTACATCCATGCACTCGCTCTCACTCTTACATCCATGCACTTGCTCTCACTCTTACATCCATGCACTCGCTCTCACTCTTACATTCATGCACTCGCTCCGACTCTTACATTCATGCACTCGCTCTCACTCTTACATCCATGCACTCCCTCTCCCTCTTTTATCCATGCACTCACTCTTCCACCCACCTCACACCCATTCTCTTCCGCACCCCAACCAGCCTGTGACCCTTTTCCCACATTGAACCCTACGATGACCTTGCAGACTTGTGCCCTCATTTATAAATAATGACACACTATTTTTTAGAGACAGAAAGGCTTCTGTATTATCGGGCTGGAAAAGGCAGTTGTTTTTTTTACTTTTTTTTTTAATGTAAAGCAATGTCTGGTCACTTATCGTGAGGAGAAAGCCTTGCTATTTTTTGGTTGTAAAGAGCTTCGCTGTTTTGTCGTAGAATAAGGCCTAGCTAAATTTCAGTAGAAAAGGCCAAACTACATCTTGACTGTGAGGGCCGCAATCATGTTTTTTATCGAATGTCTTCCCTACTTATTGGTACTGGAGCGGCTCAGTACCTTGTAATGGAGAATGTCCCCAGTACATTGGGTAAAGAGAGGACTTTCTTCTCTCAAACACAGGAATGCCTCACTGTTTCTCGGTTCTAAAAGGTCTATGCATTTTGTTGTGTAGAATTGCCTTGGCACATTTTAGCCTAGAAAGGAATTTCTCCTTTTTGATACAGAAAGGCCTCCATACATTTTAGTACACGAAGGCCTCTACCTTTTTGGTAATGTAGGCCTTGCTGTTTTTTATTTTTTTTAGTTAACACACGCCTTTCTATACTTTGTTGTACAAGTGTTTGGTCATTTTCTGGTGGATCTCTGCCTCCAAATGAACAACACATAGTAAGGAGTTATTTGGCATGCGTAGTATATTCCAGTGCAGTAGTGCTAACCTGTGGTACTTGGGGATTTGCAACACCTACTCAGGCGGTCCGCAACTGCTTCAGATATTTAATAAAATAGCAGAATAGTGAACTCTATAAAAATGAAAAAGCTAAATTGTAAATTATAAAATGCTTTGCAACTATGCACTTGAAATTGGAAACTAAAAAAGTAAGTTGAAGCCATAATTATCATTATTGGGGTTTCCAGGAGCAGCAACAGTGCAGCAAACAGATTCTAGCAGGGAGGATTGGTGGCCACAATTGAAGCACTGATATGAACCAATAAAAAGAGAGCATAGCCTTAGAGCAAAAAAGCAGAGTTATCAGTTAAAGGCTAGCATATCACTTCATCTTTAAGAAATGAAAGTCGATTTTGAAACGCTCATACCTTCCCATTAAAATAAAAATTCCGATTTTTGCTTTTTTTGTGTGAACTAAACAACATATTACACAATTTGTTTACTGGTATGGTGTATGCTTGTTTCAGTCTTTTTCTGAGCTGTTTGCGGATTAAGTGGTTGAAGTTGTTTATGTGGTGTTTCCAGCTTGTGGCAGTGATCCACTGGGGGTCCCCAGAAGTCAAAAGGTTAAGAACTGCTTTCCCAGCGCTCCCCTCCCGGCCTTCCCACCATTGTTTGCCTGGTTGTGGGAGGGGTTTATGGCCCTGTCTACAGGAGGGAATGATGGATCAGCTTCCACATGACTTTGCAGTGCTGTCTCCCCTGCATTCCACCATTGTTTGCCTGGTTGTGGGAGGGGTGTATGGCCCTGTCTACAGGAGGGAATGATCGATCATCTTTATATATGACTTTGCAGTGCTGTCTTCCCCTGCATTCCACCATTGTGTGCCTGGTTGTGGGAGGGGTTTGTGTCCCTGTCTGCAGGAGGAAATGATGGATCAGTTTCCATATGACTTTGCAGTGTTCTAATTCCCCTGCATTGCACCATTATTTACCTGGTTGTGGGAGGGGCTTATGTCGCTGTTTATAGGAGGAAATGATGAATCATTTTTATAGGACTTTCCAGGGTCGTCCCTGGCATCACATCTTATGTTGACCTCCTAAGGGGAATTAATTAGATGCGAACAGGAAGCGCTTGCCAAACTCCCACATGCATTCCACCCCCAGCTTTAGCTGCTCTTTGAATGATAAAGGTTGAGTATTTGAGAGGTTCAGTCTCTGAGGCTCGGGTGAGCAAGCAGCCCCCCGCCCCCCACCCCTAACGTCTGATGCTGTCGGGTCCTTTACATATTGGACCCAGATGTGCAGCTGGCTGGCATCTGTTTTGCTTCCTTGGACCCACTGTAATATGTGGACTCTGCTTTGGTGAGCTGCCCAAGCTTTGAGCATCTTATTACAGTTTGCAGTGCATCTATCTCTGTGTGTTGCTGTGTAAGACTTGTGCAAAAGGTGATCTGAACGCACCCGCCTTCATATATGTAGAATATAAACTCCCTGATTTAACTAAGAGGCCTTCTGTCTGTTTTAGTGTTATTTTCAGTGGTGCTGGAACAATTTTCAGAGTGGGGTGCTACTATCAAAGTTAAGGCACTAAAGTTTTAGGGACTGTGAAAAATTCAAGTGTCACACGAACGACAAATGTAGCAAATGTATTTTGGTATGAGTGTATTACGCATGTGGTGGTGAAATTTGCGCACAGTGGTGCAAATATCTACCAAAACCATGGTATGGTAGTGCACTGCGATTTATTGACGGCGCACTTTCAAATGAAATGGCCACTACTTTTTCTACAGGTGTACAGTTTTACTGATAAAACAATACCGTGTACAAAGGATAATGTGTGCAAATTGATTTTTTGCGAATACTTATAATTTGTGTATCATCAAGTAAAGTGTCCAGATATGTTTTAATTCTATTAAAATCTTTGTTTCCATCACACTTCAGAATTAAAGTGTTTCATTTGTGCTTTCCTAACTGCATATATGTTCTGAAATATTTGCACAGTTAATTTACAGACATTCAAATTTGTTATGTAATAGAAATAATTTACACCGTACAGCCATTCCTATTGCACTCCCTGTACACCAGCAAGAAGGTCACATTTTCCACCTTATAATTGTTACAAGCACCAGTCTCCATGCTAAAAGAACAAGCAGCAATTTGTCAGAAAGTATAGCCTGACCTTTGACCTCTGGCCTTGAAGCACCCCAATGTGACAAGATAATTCACATTCTGAACTCCAGCATGGTTATTTTGGGGGTGCACATTTACTCCAAGAGCCTATGGTTATTTCTTTGTGTTTTTTAAACAAAAATATTTCTAAAACGATTTTCTTACTTTAATGTTTTTTCTTCGTCATTGTATTTCTTTTCCTCTAAGAATAATTACAGTTGGGTTAATTGATATATGGGGTGTTACGTTTGTTTTATTCACGGTATGTGGGAACATAAGTTTACTGTTATAATAAATATATCCATTGTACAATGTAATGCAGATGAGTAGATGTTTAATTCTTAGATGCCTCACCATAGCAACACAGAACCTTTTTTTCTGGAAAACAATTGTTTTTACATTTCTATAAGTCACAAACCAGCGTGCCTTTTATGAAATACAAATGATCAAAAAATATTCAAGTGGAACAATGAAAAAATAATAACCTGAGTGTAATTATAATCATCTTAAAGTATGATGATGCCTTTGTATAGGTACAAAGGGTTTTGCCGCTTTGTAGAGGAACTCCTGGTAAGGATAACAATGGGACACAAAATATTGCAGAATTCCGCATTATTCGAGATCGGATCCTTTGTGGGTGAAAGGGGAGGAGAGGAACCCGAGAATACCAGAAAAATGAAAAGCTCTGGGATGGAGGTGATGATAGAGGATGAAATGAGGAGAGGAAGAGGGATACAAGGGGCAAAGTTAAGTAAACAAAAAAAATTATGGTAAAATCCAAAAATATGGCTAATAGTGGAGCTATACAAATAATATAATGGTCTGCACGTGTTTCATAATGTATGTATGGCGTACATGTATGACACATGGGGCTTCTCGGCGCTTGGAAGTGGACAATCAGACCTTGGTTGAGTCTGCTCTCGTCTTAGTTCAAGTTCTGCCCTCTTCCTCCAGGTACACAGAGCAGGTGTCAAAGAAAAGAAGGTCACCTGGGTTCAGATACACAAGCGAGAATTTATTTGGCATTATATGATTGAGGACCATTTGGGGAAGTGTGGCTCAATGGTTAGAGCGGCAGACCCTGATGCAGAGGTCTGGCCCAGGAGCAGGGTTCAATTCCCACCTCGGCAGGTCTTGGGCTCAATTTCCTCAGACCTGATAATTCTCGCCTCGGTGCCTATTCTAATCATGGGTCCCACTCTGCAACTCTGGGCAATAGCTTGCTTAATCTCCACAACGGCCCCCACAACGCTAGGATGCCTGGCTTCACCTTCGGGGTGCCCAGGAGTGGGCACTTCACAGGGAAAAACCATGAAGGGTTCCACAACGATATGCGTACAAGCGCCTTGAGACCCCTTCGGGGGTGATATGTGCGCTATACAAGTACTACATTTACATTTGTACACACGTTTATTGACCAACTTAGAGAATCTCAATGTCACATGTGCCATGCCTGAGCAAGTATTTATTAGAATGGCTGAATGTAAAGAGGGGCTGTGACTCCCAAGGGACAAATCCTCAAGTGTGTACAACATAGCAAAGGTACTGAGCCTTAACCGGCCAAATGCCTAAATCTAAGTGGCGTGATAAAGTCACAATATCTAGGCTTTTGTGTATGGTCAGTTGTTTTTGGTAAAGTGAGTTAAAATGAAATCTGTACAGAAGTAAGTAGAGTTTGCCTAAGCCATTTACTCTGCACTGTGGTACTGAATGTGTGAAGCGTGAATCTGTATTAATTAATACCTTGCTTCAAATAGCATGTTATTTAGATATATTTATTTTCAATGTTAATTATTTTTCTATTTATTTATGTTTCAGGCTCTCGGTTTTATAGTATTTTTTTTAACATTTCCGTCTGTATTTATTTATTTTTATTGTGTGGCCATCTTATTGATATTTATCCATATTTATTTTGTCTTTTTGAGAATAATTGGAGTCATAAAATAGTATATTTCCAGATTTATTTAACTGATGAACATGCACTCATACATTGAAGCCTGTCACGTTTTAGCAAATTAAGCAGCTAAACATAACAAAACATTACACAGGTGAATATTACCGTTATACTTCGGCTATATGTTAACATATGTTTATATTTAAGGAAATCTCATTCCGTTTCTTAACTCCCCGTGCAGTCCATCTGCTCAGCTCTTGACCAAAATTCATGAAACAAAGATTGGCGAGTCACCCACAAGAAGCACACTTTTTCAGCATTTTTCCGCTTTTAAAAATAAATACAGACAGGAAACACATTGGTTTTGGTTTTATCTGCAAAAATCAGATAAAAACTGAAAACTGAGATCCTTATGTATATTATATTATATTTTTATTTAACCTTCTGGTTCCTGTGCGCGGAAATCTATGCAGTTCTTTTAGTGCCTACTAACCAGGCACCCAACATGCTCAGGCGTCTTTGTTTCGCTGTGTGTTGTACAGCCTGTGTGTGCAGAGGCGTCTTTGTGTTGGCCTTGGGCCACAAATGGGGGCTCGCATGTGGCATTTGCCTGCCTACAGTCTAGTTTAATGTACATTTTCTGAGCCTAATGGTCTCATTACGTTAACTCTCCCTTTACGCGTTTCATTGCAATGTATAATTTATGTTTTGATGTGGCCATGGGCTATGTTCAGTCAAACGTATACTTTAGTCCATGGGTCTATTTCCGTACCCTTGCTCTTTCTTGGAAAACACAGGCTTGTGCAACCACCACAAGCCTCCTTCGTCTCCCCGTCAGCTGTGCCCTTCTCGTTTGTTGGGTAAAGGCCTGATGCCTCAAAAAGGCAATACTGGGCAACCATCCATGGACCTGGGGTATCTACAGGCACTTTGGCAGTTTGAGAGGAAAGGGGTAAAATCATGTTTGGACACCAGTGTAGCCACATCCAGTTAAATGGGGTTATGGGCCAGGTCCCCAGCAGGTGGCGCCATAAGCAGGTGGCAAGAAACAGAAGACCTGGAATTGACTGGTACACTTTGAAGACTGAAGATTTGCCTGTGGGCTACTGTACCGTGGCTCGATTTTGCTACTGCAGGGCATTTAGGCTCTTCTGTGCTTAATCAATCCAGATTTGTATAGCTCGGCTCATCACCCAAGAGGGTATCCAGGCGCTGTGCTGCAGATGCTCAGTTACTATCACAAACAAGGGGGAACCCGGTAAGCCTATGGCATCTGGGTAAGTAACATATTATTCAAAAAAAGCGATGCCTTAGGTCTAATTAAAACAATCTATTTTTGAAAGAGCAATATAAATGATCTCCTCCTAAATGAAACGAATCATATTCACGAAACAAATTCTACCTCATTTATACACCTCCATACCCAATCCAGAACATAACACAAATTTCTAACTGGTATTTTATTTTTGCGTCAATTAGAAAAATTTACCACAAAGGTTTGTTGATTTACAAACCAATATTTAGATACAATAACAAACAAAACATATATATACACATCACTTTTTACACATATATATATATACACATACATTAACTTTTTTATATATCTTTTTCAAATATGTTAGCCCAAAATTTTTTGAAAAGAGGATCCTATATACATGTACTGCTAAGCATTCCTGTAAAACAAGATCTAACCAGAAATCAAAAGAGCAAGGAAGGTCTATATTGTTTCAACCTGTCTTCTTATTGTACTCTTTTTAAATATATATTTTCACAACGTACGTTTTTTAAACTGGTGTCTTCTCGTGGGTGTCGACGCGTTTCAGCCCATTGACTACGGGCCTCATCAGGACATGGGCTAATGATAATCCGTCGTAGTTTGTGTACTCCAACCGATTTGTCAAAAACCGAAGAACTTTCCCAGATGTACTGATAAGTAGCGAACAAGACTTTTGGCTCCTATTGTCAAAATTATTTGTAAAGTCCAACAAGCCACTAGGGGTATTCAGTTGGCCGCTCTCTCTAGTAGAACCGGACCGAACTGGAGTAGGATTCACCGGAGCAACTTAAGTGCTTTTTCTTTTATCGCGGGTATTTTAGCTGCAAAGTAGCGCTCGTTCGCTGTGGTGTTCAGTCGCACGCCATATTAGATCTGTGGCAGATGCTCAGTTACACAGCCAAGTTAGAGTCCTTTCCTGAATTCCAGCAGTGAGGGTGATGTCCGGAGGTAAAGAGGTGGGTTGTTCCAGGCCCTGGCTGCCAGGTAGGAGAAGAATGTAGGAGAAGATGCTCAGGAACACGCTGATGTCAAAGTGAAGTGCTTGTCATCCTTAATACAAATGTATTTGCCTAGGATCGCCCACCACCACATTCCACTGCAATGCATACCAGCAGATGGATAGACTCCCCTTGTAAGCCAGTTTGGTGCACTATGGTATAACAAAAGCGTTTGCAAGCACATGAAGTGGTCCCATAAATGCTCTGCTACACATAGTCTTGAATGCCTTTGTGGTTTGGCCCATGGTCTTTGAGCCAATCCTAAAATAATGTTTTGGTTCTAGCGGCTTCCTTTTAACCCCTTTAGTGCTGCCGTTGGACGTTGCGAGCACTACCTTCATAGTGCTGCGCACGGCCGACGCGGCCCCACCCGTTTCTTCAAACGTTCATCACTGGCGCAGAATGTTCGAAGCAACAAACGGGTTAATGATCACTATTTTGGTGCAGAAGTAAAAGATTTTTATGCTCATCTTTAGTCCAAACTATGGGACACATTTATGAAGGCAGCTACGAATGCATGAAGCAGCAATACAGGAGTGCCTCACTTACTCCTAAATGCCTTCATCTTCCTCTGGTGCCTAGAACTGTGCTTTAGTCAGTGCTTAATTTGAGCCAGTGGTTACCGGTGCTCGGCACCAGCACTTAATTGTCAGTACAAGTACTTATGACAGTCTGCCACATGGTGGCGTTGTTTGTCAAATTTAGAAAAGAGAACAACAACAGCTGTTTATTAATTCAACGTAAATTAAAAATGACTAACACTTGCCTCCCAAGCCATTCTTATAGCTTTGGGGGCCTGGAATAGTCTGATTTGTCACACTTGTAGGAATGTGATGTTGATTAGAAGTTGTGTCGGTACTGTCATTCGCAGCGGTGGTGGTGCAAGCTGCACTGGCTTCTTGATGAGGGCCCTGGCGTTTATTGTTTTACAAATAAAGTGCTGGCTGAAGTTACATGCTCTGAATTCATAGCCAGATGCTTAAGGTGATTTAAAAACACATCATGAGTGCTCAACTCCGGTTCCCTTTTCCAGAAGGCAGACACAACCGCAGCCTTAAAAGACCCCAGTCTGAAAATGACTAGGAGGGGAAGGGTCATGGAAAAATGCCTCACTGGCCAGCACATCTTTACACATGTGGTGAGCAGCCTCAAAACAATTGCATATTACATCATGTCTCTGCCATGTGTGATTCCCAGAAAACATGAAACATTCCTTGGTGGTTTCCAGAAGTGTGCAATGGCCTGTGCGGTGCATCACATGAGGCCAATGTTTATTTGTCAGACCTCTTGGTTGCCTGATGCTTTACTGAGTAATTAAGGGATCTGGGATGTAAATGAATATCGGTATTTAACACGTTGGCTGCGCCGCCGATTTTGCGGAAGTGCAGCACTTCTGCAAAACGGGCGGGGCCGCGTCGGCCATTGGCCGACGGCAGCACCAGCGAGGTAGCGTTGCCGTCGGCCAATGGCCGACGGCAGCATGGAAGGGGTTAAGTCATGCTGCTTAAAAAAACTTTCCTGTGAATTATGTCACTTTAGGGGTCAGAACCTAAGCAGGCATCATCAAACGAAGGAACATTCTGGAATGTCTGTTGCTGGCAATTGTCAGCAGTAGTGCAGGGCTGGATGCATTACTTAATTTGTTAAAAAAAAATGTAAGTGCCAGGACTCTCGTCAGGAGGCCACTGCCGCTTGCACCACACATTGCCCATGCTATGCTGCCAATGATAGTACCAACACAACTACTAACCATCACACTCCTGAAAATGTGGCATTCAAAGCTATAAGAATGGCTTAGGCAGCAGGAAAATAGTAATTTTTAATTTATATTGAATGAATTATTAACTGTTGCTGTTGTCATCTCTAAATTAGCCAGACAGCGCCACCTTTTGGCAGTGCATCACAAGTGCCGGTGTTGATAATTAAGTGCAGGTGCCGAGCACCGGAAATCACTGGCTGAAATTAAGCACTGGCTGGGTGAAGAGTTCTGATTTTCACACTGGAAGGCCCCCTGTAGCCTTGCCTGAAGAAGGTGCCTGTGCTCCCATGCAGAGGGGAAACATCCTTTACGACGCAACTTTTACCACGCAGCGCCTTTACAACGCAGGTTTTTCAACGCAAGTCATTACAACGCATTGCGCTGGGGGGCGCTCTAGGATAGGTAATAGTTTAATTTACTATCCAACACCTTCCCTACTATCCACGGGGACTGGAGTTGGAATAGTAAATTAAACTATTCACTATCCAGCATGCCCCATATGCAAGTCGTTGTAATGACTTGTATTGAAAAACCTGCGTTGTAAAAGCATGCGTGGTAAAAGCATGCATTGTAACAACGTACATCCATGCAGAGGCATACCACTTTCTGCATTCATGATTTATTATAGCGTGGATATTAGAACGCTTTATCTGCTGCTTCAAGCAGCCGTTGCAGTTGACCGGAGCAATAGGAAGGGCACAATACATCCGAAACGATCAGGAAAGGTGGAGTTAAAAGCTGCCAAGATGTAGGAACCAAATAATATTTGATTACAGCAAAAGGTCTGAGTGGAGAGTGAAAAAATTAAAAATCAAGTCAGCACAGAAGGACAATGCATGTACAACCGAGGTAGATGTTATGTTATTTAATAATGATAGGACTTATTGCATGCTGTCACCTGATATGGACATTCTGGTGCTGAGGGTGGGACTGACCTTCCACCCTTCTGACCACCAGAGCTAGATTTTAGGGATTAGGAGAAGTCATTGAGAAGCCGATCTAAGTGGATGGGAATTGATGTACTAAAGAAAACTAAGGTGATGGAAACCTCAGTGAACCAAGCAGAGAACTTTGAACTGAATTGTGCTGGGGATTGGATGGATCGAGAGAGGCGGGAACAAGGGGGAAGCAGAGAGATGACTCAGACAGTCACTCTTTGAATCCCTGACAAGCCTGAGATTAAAGAAGGAGCAAGGCCCAAGTAGAGGGAATTGCAGTAATCAAACAGAGACAGAATAACAGCCTGCACCACAGTACGTCAAGCTGACGACAGAAGGGATCGCATGGTTTTTAGAAGCCGACATTTGTGATGAGAACAGGATGAGTAGACATTGTAAGTCTGAGAGGGTGAAGAAAGAGTAGGATCAAAATGGAAACCCAGGATTCTCATCGAGAAGAAAGGAGCGGGAGCAGGAGCCAAATGAGGGATTGTGGGATATTTGCCAAAGACCAGAATATCTATTATACCGAAGCTTCATGGGTGTATCGAATCAAAGAGCCACAGATCAGGCGAAGGGAAAAAAAAACAAGTACTGGTTTCGAAGAGTATTTAATAAGTAGATCGAGGCGTCAGCTCTCTGCGAAAAGTGTGCAAGTGGGATAGCGATTGGAGCTCAAGGGGAATGTTTATCAAAGGTGTTGGTGTAGACAAAGCCCGTTCACCGAATGATGCTTGTCAAGAAACATACACTGGTTGTGAGCGATGTGGAGGTCCACGCAATGTTATGTTCTGTAGCTGAGAATTACGTGGCCTCTGGCACTATGTGTGGTCGTGATTTATCCTGGTGATTTTCTTTCTTGGGGTATCTCGGTCCCAAAACATATTTGTGAAGGTGGGTGACTTGCAGAGAATTGTTGTCCTCTCTGAGGACTTCCAAAAGAGATAGTTGGTCTCACAACTTTTCAACTTAAGATTTGTGAACGTTGAGTGTGTAGTGGGTGGTCTCTGTGTGATGTTTCACAGTGGGGGTTCAAGACTTTGTGCCTTATCCATGTCAGCTGTGGCGGTATTGTTGTACTAAGCGATGGATCTTGTAAAGACTAAGGGCCCGATTCACAGAACAAACTTAAGACAAAATCCTAAACTTACTACCATTTTGGTATTCACAGAAGGCACTTACTCATTTTGGTATTCACAGAAGGCACTTACTCATTTTGGTATGCACAGGAGGCACTTACTCATTTCGGTATTCACAGAAGTTAGGAGTCCTAACATTAGGACTCCTAAATGTCATCTATGAATACCGAAAGTCTTAAAGTTAGGATTTTTCTCAGTTTAGGAGTAGTAAAGTTAGGAGTCCTACCTTTACTACTCCTAAACTGAGAAGAATCCTAACTTTAAGACTTTCGGTATTCACAGAAGGCATTTAGGACTCCTAACGTCTGTGAATACCAAAATGAGTAAGTGCCTTCTGTGAACACCAAAATGGTAGTATTTTAGGATTTTGTCTTAAGTTAGTTCTGTGAATCGGGCCCTAAGGGCCTGATTTAGATCTTGGCGGACGGGTTACTCCGTCACAATGGACATCCGTCCTATCGAAATAAAAACCCCAAAGGATATAATGGGATTTATATTTTGGCGGATGGGATATCCGTCACCGTTGTGACAGAGTAACCCTCCTGCCGAGATCTAAATCTGGCCCAATGTACTGCATTAGTCCACTGTCTCTCCAGAGACTATTGAAAAAGAGGCCCTTGTAAATGCACACAACACCCTAGCTAAAGAGTAGCCCCGCCAATGTTTCTTTCTTGGTTGAGCCTCCAGTTCCTTCTAAGGAGGCAGAGGTCGTTCCCCCACCTCCCTGTGGAGGAGACACCTCTTTGAACTAAGAGTATAGGGGCTCTGGTCTAAGGCAGGTGGTATGTCCAGGTTTCTTGGGAGGGTTGTGACTGAGCTGTAAGTGTCTGATTGCATTAAAAGGGTCTGATATGCAATGCAATTTGCCCACCTAAGATCAACATAGGAATTTCCAATCCTGGATTCACAGAATCACCATAGGTAGAAACTTCCATGCAGGGGTGCAGTCCAGACTCGTGCATCCCCTGCAACGCTGGGTTGCCCCTCCCCCTTCAGGGGCCCCCAATCAGTCTAAAGCCAATGAATATTATGGAGGTGTGAGAATTTCAGGGCCCTTCTGCAGGGAGGCCCCATGATTTTGTGATTCACCACTACTTCCATTCGGAAACAGAACTTATAAATGCAAAAATTGTTCACAATGTGGATTTTTCCCATTTGCAACTTTAATTGCAGAGATATTTTTGCAGGAGTCCCTGCGTGTGTCCACCTGTAAGAGTTAGTGCACACGGGCTTGTAAGGTGGTTGATGTTCAGCAACAATTTGCAGGTTGCTTCATAGAAAAGCACAGAAACCTGCTCCTCTCAGGGCGGAAGTAAGCCAGTTTCCAGAGTGGAAATGGAAAGGGAACACACCATACTTTTATTGGGCTGCAGGGGGGAAGGCTTTTCCATCAGGAGAGACAATCTTGATAAATAAAAAAGTTCAATGTGCAAAGGCAAAACCTTTCTCTGTTTTTCCAAAATCTCAAAGATGTCTTCAGAAGTGGTTAATGGGAGGGGCTTCGGGTGTGGGCCAAACCAAGCGATCTCTGCCAGGGGTGACGATGCTTTCAAGTGCTCTGCGAAATAATTTTGGTCTGAAGTCCCCATCACTCTAATGATCCATGCTCTACTCTGTGTACTTGCCTATTTGTATACATCTCTCTCTCTCTCTCTCTTCTTGTAACCACTTCACAACTGCATGGCGCGTGCTCATCCATTCTTGCAGAGGGTTCTTATGTCCCTAGGGCCCGGGTCATAACATGTAAAACTATATACATCAATGCACATTGAAGAATACATTCTGGCCTTGCATGCCTTGCAGAAGAGGAGGATGAAAGGAAGCAGCTAGTGGGCACCTAGCAGTGTCTTGTGCCCTCTACTGCTGGTTGCTTACTCCGCGTTACGTGCACAACAGTGGTGTTTGAACCCAATGCACTGTGGGGCCTTCTTGCCAAATGTGAGGCGAGTCACCCAAGACTCAATTCAATTAAGCTTTATTCGACCATGAAAGTTACAGTCATAAGAGCACATATCACAATCATTAAATATTTAAGGTAAAAGTTCATAGTTAAAATATCCAAGTTAAAAGGAAGGATAAAATAGCAAAAACACCTCGTTAACCATTTAGTTTACATAAAATCCAAACATACAGGTACATGCATCATTGTAGTAATTTGCGATTTCTTAATTGCGATTTTTAAGGAATCGCAATTAAGAATTCGCAAATGCCTATGCATGTGGAAATCGCAGAAAAATGTGCAATTTCTAAACATTCCTTAATTGCGACTCGCAAATTGCGAGTCGCAATTAAGGAATCCCTCCCCATTCATTCCTATGGGCCTAGAGGCCCATAGGAATGAATGGGAAGACATTTTCACTCTGCAAATCGCAATTAGCGATTCGCAAACGGAGAATGCGAATTCAAGGGTGCAGGGAATGTCCAAAGGACACCCTGTTGCACCCCCTGAAATTGATATGTGCACCCATGTTACGCACACACATGTCCCAGAGGCATGTGTGTGCTTAACATGGGACTTTAAAAAATGCACTTTGATGCTTTTTTTAAAAAAAATCGCAATTTACCATCACATTTACCATCACCTTACATGTGATGGTAAATTGCGATTCTTAATTGCGAAATCGCAAATCTTTTTACTTTCTTGCATTGCATTTAAGGAATCGTAAATTGCGATTCCCTAAATGCAATCGCAATTTAAGAAATCGCAAATATTGCGATTTCTTAAATTGCGAGGGACTACTTATTTCATGCATTCCAAAAGCAATTTTTGCGATCGCAAACGGCCGATTTTTGCGATTCGCACCGTTTGCGATCGCAAAATGCTTTGATGCATGTGCCTGATAGGCTCATATATATCCCAGATATTCGCTGGCCTCAAACAGGTGTGTGTGTGGGGGGGGGGGGGGGGGGGGGGGGGGGTGGGGTGTGCTCTACGCAGCAGGTGCTACAGGGGTCTGCGCTATGCCTCTGAACGACCACCCCACGTTTTCCCACAAAGGTTGCCCCGACGCCCGTGAGACTGGTGTAAAGTATTTGTTCATTAGCGCCACTGCTGTTTGCCTTGAGTAGGCTCCAACTCCAGGAACACAGCTTCTTGGCGCATTTAAATGCCAAGCGCGCGTTGGATAATGCAGGGCGCTTAGCTGCGCCTTTAGGGTTGTTTGTGCCTGGCATCGGGCGCCTTTGAGCCGCGTTGTCGTCCTGGCCTCCATTGCCCTATTGAAGCCGGCTTGGCGTGTACCTGTTCCCACTCTCCGTGTGAACTCGTCCTCTGTGCCCGATGGGGACGAGGTGGTGGTGGGTGCCCACGTGTTTACATGGCAGTATTTTAAAACCACCCAAGTGGATCATTTTTAGATCAAAAGACGGAACCGTTTGACCGTAGATTAAAATCGGAGAGAGTGATATTTTAGGAGGAGCCCATTTGAAAATGTTTAAAAAGCTCTACCTTTTATGGCAAAGAATTTGCGAAGCTCTCTTTTAAATGGTGAGAATTGGCAGATATTTTGCTTCAGATGGGCAGGTACTATCCGGAACCCAGTACCCGCACTTCTTTAATTTGAGTGCGAGAATACCTGCACTTCTCAGCAGTCTGCAATTAATTTAATGGGAAAGTACTAACACTTCCTAGCAGTCTGCGATTAATTTAATGGGAGAGTACTGGCACTTCTTAGCAGTCTGCAATTCATTTAATGTGAGAGAACTGGCACTTCTCAGCAGTCTGTAATTTATTTAATGGGAGAGTACATGCACTTCTCAGCAGTCTGCAATTTATTTAATGGGAGAGTACCAGAACTTCTCAGCAGACTGCGATTCATTTAATGGGAGAGTACTGGCACTTCTCAGCAGTCTGCAATTCATTTAATGGGAGAGTACCAGCACTTCTCAGCAGTCTGTAATTTATTTAATGGGAGAGTACATGCACTTCTCAGCAGTCTGCAATTCATTTAATGGGAGAGTACCAGCACTTCTCAGCAGTCTGAAATTTATTTAATGGGAGAGTACTAGCACTTCTCAGCAGTCTGCAATTCATTGAATGGGTGAGTACTTGCACTTCTCAGCAGTCTGCAATTTATTTAATGGGAGAGTACCGGCACTTCTCAGCAGACTGCAATTCATTTAATGGGAGAGTACTGGCACTTCCCAGCAGTCTGCAATTCATTTAGCGGGAGAGTACCTGCACTTCTCAGCAGTTTGCCATTCATTTAATGGGAGAGTAACTGCACTTCTCAGCAGCCTGGAATACATTTAGCGGGAGAGTACCTGCACTTCTCAGCAGTTTGCCATTCATTTAATGGGAGAGTACCTGCACTTCTCAGCAGCCTGGAATTCATTTAGTGGGAGAGTACTGGCACTTCCCAGCAGTCTGCAATTCATTTAATGGGAGAGTACTGGCACTTCTCAGCAGTCTGCAATTCATTTAATGGGAAAGTACTAACACTTCCTAGCAGTCTGCGATTAATTTAATGGGAGAGTACTGGCACTTCTTAGCAGTCTGCAATTCATTTAATGTGCGAGAACTGGCACTTCTCAGCAGTCTGCAATTTATTTAATGGGAGAGTACCAGAACTTCTCAGCAGACTGCGATTCATTTAATGGGAGAGTACTGGCACTTCTCAGCAGTCTGCAATTCATTTAATGGGAGAGTACCAGCACTTCTCAGCAGTCTGTAATTTATTTAATGGGAGAGTACATGCACTTCTCAGCAGTCTGCAATTCATTTAATGGGAGAGTACCAGCACTTCTCAGCAGTCTGAAATTTATTTAATGGGAGAGTACTAGCACTTCTCAGCAGTCTGCAATTCATTTAATGGGAGAGTACTGGCACTTCCCAGCAGTCTGGAATTCATTTAGCGGGAGAGTACCTGCACTTCTCAGCAGTTTGCCATTCATTTAATGGGAGAGTACCAGCACTTATCTGGCGGAAACAGGTATTCTACAGAGTGAGTACCTGCGCTTCTACATTCCCATTTAAATCACTGCGAGGTGTGCACCATTAGGTAGTTACTGGAGTGTGGGGGGTGGTGAGCGAGACAGACGAGTCTGCCACATTTCCCAGCTTCTTTCTACAACACTCCCGTGAAGTCTCCCACATTTTTGCAGCATATATATTTTTGCCGTCACACTGTCACCTCGTGATTTATTTCCAATGTTATTGCCATGCGAATTTAAATGTGTCTCACCAGTCCCACTCCTTTCTTCATCCTAAAAGTGTTAGGTTTAAAATGATCTGACATACATGTGTACCCGCTACACACAAGTGACTTTACTTTCACTAGTGAGCATTCATTGAACTAGTGTAACATGAAAAGTGAAGCAACTAAGGGTGCTTCGCCTTCGTGTGACATTCTTTTCTCATCCACCACATTAGTCATCAATCACCTCTGTGCCGGGTAGTCTTCGAGAGGCAGCTGCATAAAATATCTCCCCCCCCCTCTGCTGACACTGGTGTTGCCAGAGCTTTAGTGGGCGGGTGCCCTTTGGTGTTCTGTAAAGGAGGTTCTGAGACGGGCCCCTTTCCCGCTTTCCATTTTTACTCTCCGACTCAAGAGTGAAAATAAAATCTCTGCCTTTGATGTAGCTTCAAAGAGACTGGTTTTAATTATTTCACAGTCTCAGCACAGAATTGAAGCATGTTCAATGTACTATACAACAAAGCCATTGTTGTTACTTATTTATCTTATGCGACTAACGACCATGTCAGAGCTTGTTTCAGGTGTAATGTCAGTTGTTGTATTGGATCTTGATGCAAAAACACAAAGAGGCAGCAAAATATAAGTCTGATGGCACACTATGCTAAGCACAGATGTTTAGGTTAGGTGTTTAAGCCATGCCCTTAATTGCATAGGCCACGCCCCTTTTGAAGAACACCCCCCCCCCACACACACACACTTTTTTCATCCTACTTAACCCCTTCACTGCGGCGGCTATTCCGCCGCAGTGCTAAGGGGGCGGGGCGGAAGAGCGGCGGGCGCATGCTGGTGACGTAACCGCTCCGTCACCAGCGTCGGTTGCGCTGTACTTATGACGGAGCGGTTCCGTCATGGCCCGTCCCGCTCAATAGAACGCTCAGCGCAGGTGCGGAATCCGCGCCGCGCAGGCGTGCCGAGCGGGCCATGACAGAACCACTCCGTCATCAGCACAGTGCGACCGCGGCTGATGACGGAGCGGTTCCGTCATCAGCAGGGAAGGGGTTAAAACACTAGGTGTTTCACACTCAGCTGTACTATGTTTATATATCTGTGAGGTACTGGGGAGGAGAAATGTACCTTTAAATGTGTTATTCTTATTTTTGCTCTTAGCCTTTACTTACGCTGAAAAAGTAAAACTACAATGCCCAGAATGCTAGGTCTTGCACTGGCTGAAAAAAATCAAGAGTTTACTGAACGTGTCTCACATGACTTGAAGTCACTTAAAAGCTATGGCCAGTAGCATAGCATTATCCCCTACACCCCCTGCAGAGCAGGTGGGACCCGGGCTCCAGGGGCCCCCCTCTGGCACTCTGCACAAGAGACGGGTCCCTGGCCTGAGCAGTAGCGGCTGAAATCACTCGTGGGGTGGGTGCTGGGGGAGGGGTGGGGGAGAGTGCGTGCGCGGGGGGAGTACGAATTTAAAATAAAAAATTTGCACTCCTACTCTTGCCGCCGGCGCTGGGTCACACGTCTCTGCTCCTAGCTCCTGCTCTCCTTGTGGGACAGGAAGCCAGGAACAGCCAGGCTCTCCTGACCAATCACAATGCTGCAATGCAGTGTTGTGATTGGTTCGTACCCAGGCTCCCCTGACCAATCACAACGCTTCATCGCAGCGTTGTGATTGGTTTCGAGCGTCCTGGTTTGAAGCTCAACCAAGGAATGGGGGCCTGGGCATGGCCTCCACACAGGCAGTAATGCAGCCTGCATGGAGAATGGGGTAAGTGTGCATGACTTGTTTCGGCGGCCTGATAGGGCCGACCAAACAGTCACTGCGCACTAAGGAGTGGGCAAACCACGCCTGCCCTTCTCCATGAGCAGAGCAGCCCTGAAACAAAGGAAACATAAAATGATAACTTGGTTATCATTTTATATTTCCTTTCCACTGCTCAAAAGCAGTGGGGCGACGCTCCTCCACCACAGCGGAGGAGCCGCCACTGGGCCTGACGGCTCCTGACCTGGGTCAGGGGTCCTCCATGTACTTTGCAGGGGGGCCTCAAGTTTCGTTATGCCACTTGGTACGACCACAACCACATGGAATCACATCCACGTGGGGTATACGCACATTGATTCAGGTGGTCAGTGAATCTAGCAACATGTTACATTTTGTTTTGCGTGCAAAGACCCCCCTCCCTTCTTTCTACCACAATCACAAGAAGCAACATCTGAGAAAGAAGTCAGTGAGAACTGATGTGCAGGGCTGGCGTTCATCCACCACTCCTGTTGGCTCCTCCTGTGCTGTCTGGTAGAGCTGTGCTCTTCTTATTGATATACAGGCCAAGCCATGCTGCTCTGGCTTCCAGTATCCACAGTTCTGGCCAAGCTTGCAATGGTTCCTTCGAGGTTCCGTAGCTGCACAGCCAGGGCTGTTGTTCCTCTTCTTTCTCCACTACAATAGCTACATAGCCAGAGAGCTGGAGAGGTGCTCCGAACTGACTCATAACTTGAACTGGAATGAACTTACAGACCTCCACTGAATCAGAGAGATTCCATATTTTAAGGCCTCCACCACCACACGCCTCACCAGGTTTGAAAGCAAAAAATCCACACTAAGGTGTCCATTAGGATAGCGGGCGGACTTTGTCCGCCCGCCACCCTAACGGAGATCGGGACCGCCCGCCATAAGAGCGGGGGTCCCGTTGGGGGTATTAGGATGTGCCCGCCATCCTATATGTTTTACATTGTAGCGGGCAGTGCTCTCTGCACCGCCCGCCACAATGCAAAACATAAGTTGACGCATTTACATATGCAAAGCGGCAGGCACCGCGCGGTGCATGCAGCTTTGCATATGTAAATGTGGGGGGGTACCATAGGTACCCCCCATGTGCCCACCCGACAGTGTTGGCAACCTGGGGCCCCTGCAGGGGGCCCCCGCAGCAATCTCCGCCTGCCTTTCCGTGGCAGCATTGCCACCGCGGAAAGGCCCCTACATTGTGCCATCGTAATATGGCTGGCGGTGTCCATTGGACACCGCCACCATATTAATCTATTACCGCCACGGTCGCAAGGCGACCACGGTGGTAAAGCGGCGGACAGTCTTTCCATCCGCCGCTGTCCCCTCCGCCATCCTAATCTGGCGGAGGGGAAAACGAGAGTGGTTGTCGGGCGGATTGCCTCCACCAGGGTGGCGGTGGCCACCGCCACTCTGGCGGAGGCAATCCGCCCGACATCCTAATGGACCCCTAAGGGTAGCGAGAAACACATCCACACAATCCGGCATCAGGTACATCCTGGAAAGTTATGGAAGGGCTCCTGTCTTGGCAGGTCCCCTCCATTCCCTAAGCAGGGCACAGCTGAAAGAGTCCTGTGAAGAGAGCTGTGGGGAACAGAACCTGTAACTGGCTGAACCTGCCAGCAGAGGTCAGAAGAGAGCCCGGTCCTCAAACTCCATGGGCTGAATTACACAAAATGACCTGGAGGGGGCAACGAGCTTTGTGCGCCTGCTTTATGCGCCCCTGGGCACTTTGGTATTACAGAGAGACTGTTGACGCTTGCTTGTATAATGCATATTATGCCTACGCATATGTAAGACTGGTGTGATCCTAAGGGACGTTCCCTCACTTGCACTGGGGCATGGCCACATGCAGACGAGGAAATACTTTGCCTTGGCTGGCCGGTCAGTTTCTGCAGTTGCGTTTTTAGCTCTTTTTACTGTGTCTCAGCGCCAGGATGCCCGTGGGGTTACAGCGCTCTTTATAAGTGTAAAATACATACATACATACTGTGTCGTATTATAGGGTATGCTCAGACGTGAGTCCCTTGCTCACTTTGCCACTGGATTCAAGCTAGCCGGGCTGAAGACGGCTGTAATGCCAGAAAAAGGTCCTCGGAAGCTTGTTTCCGGTCCAGGGAAGGCATGGCTTGGCAGTTCGGGTTGGACTGTTCCCATGAGGCACGGGGTCAGACTGATTTGTATATGGCCATGTCTGAACTGGGGTGGCAGAGTGGGCTAAAGAACGGTGATGGATTAAACCCAGATCTGTTGGCTGGGTGTGAGTGTTTGATTGGTTCAGATGCTCCGTCCATCACCACCCCCTTTTGTACCGTATTATAGACCTCGGCATAGAGGCAAAAAAATGCTTCCAGGAGGCCTCTGGCTTCTTATTTTGTCAAGAGCACCATGCAGTGGCTTGTTCCGTGGTGCACCTTTAACAGTGCACTGGCCACAGACCTGGTCAGTGCACACTATTTCAGAAAATGAGCTACCACTCTGGGCAGTTGTGAACTTTATTTTCAGAGCCACAAGTAAGTGGTCAGAGGGCTCCGATGGGAGTGGTTTGATTGCTACACGGGGCCAACCAGGAGCTCGCAGGTGAAAGGGACAAAAGACAGAAGCAGATAAGACTGCTGGTTCTTAAGGAACCCACATTGTGCTTTGAATGCTCCTGGTTGGAGCAGAGCAGTGCATTCCTAAGAATCCAGGATGCAACATCACTTGGGTAGTTCTGTTTTAACCATATTTGGAGAATAGCCCACGTCAGGTTAATTTAGAAAGATATTGTACCAAAGGTTTGAGCAATCATAGGTCCATGAGCAAGGTTGACACACTTTTATCAGGCAAGGTGGCAGCAACCTGGTCACAAGGTCACTCGGCGAGCAGCGCAGGAAGTAGGTTAACCATTAAGCATGGAAGAGAGCACACAAGTAAAGTGTTCACTGCTGAGATCTGCGTGCACTCTGCTGGTCACTGCTGAGATCTGTGTGCACTCTGCTGGTCACTGCTGAATTATATGTGCACTCTGCTGGTCACTGCTGCTGGGATCTATGTGCACTCTGCTGGTCACTGCTGAGATCTGTGTGCACTCTGCTGGTCACTGCTGAATTATATGTGCACTCTGCTGGTCACTGCTGCTGGGATCTATGTGCACTCTGCTGGTCACTGCTGAGATCTGTGTGCACTCTGCTGGTCACTGCTGAGATCTGTGTGCACTCTGCTGGTCACTGCTGAGATCTGTGTGCACTCTGCTGGTCACTGCTGAATTATATGTGCACTCTGCTGCTGACATCTGTGTGCACGCTGCTGGCCACTGCTGAGATCTATGTGCACTCTGCTGCTCACTGCTGAAATATATGTGCCCTCTGCTGCTCACTGCTGACATCTGTGTGCACTCTGCTGGTTACTGCTGAGGTCTATGTGCACTCTGTTGAAATCTGTGTGCACTCTGCTGGTCACTGCTGAGATCTGTGTGCACTCTGCTGCTTTGTGGTGAAATCTATGTGCACTCTGCTGGTCACTGCTGAGGTCTATGTGCACTCTGCTGGTCACTGCTAAGATCTGTGTGCACTCTGCTGGCCACTGCTGGGATCTGTGTGCACTCTGCTGGTCACTTCTGAGATCTGTGTGCACCCTGCTGCTTTTTGGTGAAATCTGTGTGCATTCTGCTGGTCACTGCTGAGGTCTAAGTGCACTCTACTGGTCACTGCTGAGATCTGTGTGTGCTCTTCTGGTCACTGCTGAGATCTATGTGTACTCTGCTGGTAACTGCTGAGATCTATGTGCACGAGATCTGTGTGCACTCTGCTGGCCACTGCTGAGATCTGTGTGCACTCTGGCGGTCACTGCTAAGATCTGTGTGCACTCTGCTGGCCACTGCTGGGATCTGTGTGCACTCTGCTGGTCACTTCTGAGATCTGTGTGCACTCTACTGCTCTGTGGTGGAATCTGTATGCACTCTGCTGGTCACTGCTGAGACCTATGAGCACTCTGCTGCTCATTGCTAAGATCTGTGTGCACTCTGCTGGCCACTGCTGACATCTATGTGTACTCTACTGCTCTGTGGTGAAATCTGTGTACACTCTGCTAGTCACTGCTGAGACCTATGAGCACTCTGCTGCTCACTGCTGAGACCTATGTGCACTCTGCTGAGATCTGTGTGCACTCTGCTGAGATCTGTGTGCACTCTGCTGAGACCTATGTGCACTCTGCTGAGATCTGTGTGCACTCTGCTGGCCACTGCTGGGATCTGTGTGCACTCTGCTGGTCACTGCTGAGATCTGTGTGCACTCTGCTGAGATCTAAGTGCACTCTGCTGAGATCTGTGTGCACTCTGCTGAGACCTATGTGCACTCTGCTGAGACCTATGTGCACTCTGCTGAGATCTGTGTGCACTCTGCTGAGATCTGTGTGCACTCTGCTGAGACCTATGTGCACTCTGCTGAGACCTATGTGCACTCTGCTGAGACCTATGTGCACTCTGCTGAGATCTGTGTGCACTCTGCTGAGATCTGTGTGCACTCTGCTGAGACCTATGTGCACTCTGCTGAGATCTGTGTGCACTCTGCTGGCCACTGCTGGGATCTGTGTGCACTCTGCTTGTCACTGCTGAGATCTGTGTGCACTCTGCTGAGATCTAAGTGCACTCTGCTGAGATCTGTGTGCACTCTGCTGAGACCTATGTGCACTCTGCTGAGACCTATGTGCACTCTGCTGAGATCTGTGTGCACTCTGCTGAGATCTGTGTGCACTCTGCTGAGACCTATGTGCACTCTGCTGAGACCCATGTGCACTCTGCTGAGATCTGTGTGCACTCTGCTGAGACCCATGTGCACTCTGCTGAGATCTGTGTGCACTCTGCTGAGATCTGTGTGCACTCTGTTGAGACCTATGTGCACTCTGCTGAGACCTATGTGCACTCTGCTGAGACCTATGTGCACTCTGCTGAGATCTGTGTGCACTCTGCTGAGATCTGTGTGCACTCTGCTGAGACCTATGTGCACTCTGCTGAGACCCATGTGCACTCTGCTGAGATCTGTGTGCACTCTGCTGAGACCTGTGTGCACTCTGCTGAGACCTATGTGCACTCTGCTGAGATCTGTGTGCACTCTGCTGAGATCTGTGTGCACTCTGCTGAGACCTATGTGCACTCTGCTGAGACCTATGTGCACTCTGCTGAGACCTATGTGCACTCTGCTGAGATCTGTGTGCACTCTGCTGAGATCTGTGTGCACTCTGCTGAGACCTATGTGCACTCTGCTGAGACCCATGTGCACTCTGCTGAGATCTGTGTGCACTCTGCTGAGACCTGTGTGCACTCTGCTGAGATCTATGTGCACTCTGCTGAGACCTGTGTGCACTCTGCTGAGATCTGTGTGCACTCTGCTGAGACCTATGTGCACTCTGCTGAGACCCATGTGCACTCTGCTGAGATCTGTGTGCACTCTGCTGAGACCTGTGTGCACTCTGCTGAGATCTATGTGCACTCTGCTGAGATCTGTGTGCACTCTGCTGAGATCTGTGTGCACTCTGCTGAGACCTATGTGCACTCTGCTGAGACCCATGTGCACTCTGCTGAGATCTGTGTGCACTCTGCTGAGACCTGTGTGCACTCTGCTGAGATCTATGTGCACTCTGCTGAGACCTGTGTGCACTCTGCTGAGATCTGTGTGCACTCTGCTGAGACCTATGTGCACTCTGCTGAGACCCATGTGCACTCTGCTGAGATCTGTGTGCACTCTGCTGAGATCTGTGTGCACTCTGCTGAGATCTGTGTGCACTCTGCTGAGACCTATGTGCACTCTGCTGAGACCTATGTGCACTCTGCTGAGACCTATGTGCACTCTGCTGAGATCTGTGTGCACTCTGCTGAGATCTGTGTGCACTCTGCTGAGACCTATGTGCACTCTGCTGAGACCCATGTGCACTCTGCTGAGATCTGTGTGCACTCTGCTGAGACCCGTGTGCACTCTGCTGAGATCTATGTGCACTCTGCTGAGACCTGTGTGCACTCTGCTGAGATCTGTGTGCACTCTGCTGAGACCTATGTGCACTCTGCTGAGACCCATGTGCACTCTGCTGAGATCTGTGTGCACTCTGCTGAGACCTGTGTGCACTCTGCTGAGATCTATGTGCACTCTGCTGAGATCTGTGTGCACTCTGCTGAGATCTGTGTGCACTCTGCTGAGACCTATGTGCACTCTGCTGAGACCCATGTGCACTCTGCTGAGATCTGTGTGCACTCTGCTGAGGCCTGTGTGCACTCTGCTGAGATCTATGTGCACTCTGCTGAGACCTGTGTGCACTCTGCTGAGATCTGTGTGCACTCTGCTGAGACCTATGTGCACTCTGCTGAGACCCATGTGCACTCTGCTGAGATCTGTGTGCACTCTGCTGAGACCTGTGTGCACTCTGCTGAGATCTATGTGCACTCTGCTGAGATCTGTGTGCACTCTGCTGAGATCTGTGTGCACTCTGCTGAGACCTATGTGCACTCTGCTGAGACCCATGTGCACTCTGCTGAGATCTGTGTGCACTCTGCTGAGACCTGTGTGCACTCTGCTGAGATCTATGTGCACTCTGCTGAGACCTGTGTGCACTCTGCTGAGATCTGTGTGCACTCTGCTGAGACCTATGTGCACTCTGCTGAGACCCATGTGCACTCTGCTGAGATCTGTGTGCACTCTGCTGAGACCTGTGTGCACTCTGCTGAGACCTATGTGCACTCTGCTGAGACCTGTGTGCACTCTGCTGAGATCTGTGTGCACTCTGCTGAGACCTATGTGCACTCTGCTGAGACCCATGTGCACTCTGCTGAGACCTGTGTGCACTCTGCTGAGACCTGTGTGCACTCTGCTGAGATCTATGTGCACTCTGCTGGTCTGTGGCGGCGGAGGGAGTGCCGTCAGGGCTTCCTCTTCCGATTTCATTCTTTCAAAGTTCATAAATGGAGGACCATTGAGACTAGTATTCACACAAATATAGAACAGAAAAGTTGTAGCTAAACTAATATTACAAATCAAAACATCTCAATTGGCATTTTTTTGAGAACGGACCTCCTTACCACAAGAACTCCTATTCTGACATCATCAAAATATCAATCAGTGTGGCAGAGCAGTAAGGGCATTTAACACATTAAAGAGACCTTACCACATCAAATGCCACCGGGATCCACATCATACTGCTCTGGCCCCACCTCAAATGTTGTGCTCTGATTTTCTTTTACTTTATCCTCCCACATACTTCTCCATCCCAGTCTCTATAAATATTATCTCACATGCTCTTCCAAGTACCACCATAATGGCTGCACAATGAGACCACACCCTCTGCACCCCCAGTACCAGCACCGTGCTCCTGAAATAGCACCCACGCTGCCCGTGTATCTGTAGTTACCTCTCAAACACTTGTTCAGGTGCCAGCATCATGGCTCCATCCCCAGCTCACTTATGTCCCATTCCAGTGTCAATGTGTTATTGTAGCAACCACTCAAAGCCAGGAGGATGTCTCAGCTCTTATTTACTTGCCAGCTCCAGCATCATTCCTCTAGCACACATCCACGTGTCTCGTGACAATTCCACTGCTTTACACACGTTATCCACCCTTTAGGTTAAGCATTTACAGCCAGTTACCACTGCTCATGCTTGATAATGGATTGAACTGGGATTTAGGAGACTCCACTGCAGAGCACCTACCTAGAGCATTCCTTTTAAAGTTGTTTAAAACCACACCCCCTGCAGGTACTCCCTCTACTGAACAATCTGGCAATTCACCTTCTATCCAATCTGCATCCACAGTTTAGTTGCACAGTCTTTTTTTCATTTCTATGGGTGAGCTATGTTCTTTTGTGTCTGCCTCCTATGGGCATTTCTCACTCCCATGCAGTAACATCAAAAAGAGAATAAAATGAAGTAGTTCTATAAGCATAACGCCACAGCCAGACTGGTCCTCGACATCTCCCGCCACATAACTCAACACCTCCGACAAATTCACTGGCTCCCAGTCAACAAGAGAATCACCTTCAAGCTCCTCACTCACGCCTACAATGCTCTCCACGACGCAGGACCAACATATGTAAACCATCGCCTCTAATTCCAAGAACCCTCCAGACAACTCCGCTCCACTCAACTTGCCCTGGGTACTGTCCCATGGATTCACAGGCCCAGAACTGGAGGAAGATCCTTCTCCTACCTCCCACCAAGACCTGGACCATCCTGTCCCTCCACCTCAGGCAATCCCCGGCTCAAAACTTGGCTCTTTGACTGAACCTCCATGCCTAGAGGGATGAGCAGCTCCCCGCACTTTACAAACTCCTGATTGATTGATCAATTGATTTAGCCCAAAGCTGATACAAAGGAGGTTAATATCAGAAGAGCTTCAGCTAAGATTTTGCGAGAGGAGGTGATGAAACTCATGCCTGATATTTTGGAAGTCATTCCATATTCTCATGAAAGTAAAAATCCCTCCTTGATGGCAAAAATGGATTGAGTTACGCACACAACACAATGCATGTATGTCTGCAGTTAGATGAAGTGTCAAGAAGAATCATTTGAGGCTATGTTTTTCATTTTTAAGAACAGAACGGAAAGCAAAGCAGCCAAATGGAGTTTTAAGAGTCCCTATCCAACCTGAGCATTAGTTGTAGTTAAGGAGAAGCTAAAGGCAAATTAAATAGAACATCAACCTGGTACCAATATGTCTCAGGCTTCCAAATGGAATGTATACTTTTTTATTTTTTATCAATGTACACATATCCAAAAAGAGATTTTTTTTAAGTAGTGAACATCATATCTACAAAAAGTTCAGTGTCTAGCCAAATGGAGCCCAGTAAAACTGTCAGGTACACAGGGCTTAGTATGTGCATGCGGTTTCCGGTGGTGACCCCCAGCATTCATTTTTGGGGACCATCACTTATTTCTCATCATCAGACTTTGAACTAGAACAAGAGAGAGAAAAACTAACAATAGTCAGAAAGGAGTAGGAAGTGAACAATATGAAAACAGCGACAAAGGGAGAAAGTAGAGGTATAAAGAACCTCCAATAGTGAAATAAAAAGACTGGTAGAGCATAGATTGGGCGACAGGAGAGGCATGATGTGGAGTGAAGACTAGGTACTTGTCAGTGATGGTGACGGGCTCCTAAGAAATAATTTGTGTCCCTGCACTTATTTCGTTTTATTTATTTATTTATTTATGTGTGTATGTATTTATTTATCTTTTCAAATGAAGCAGTTTGGGAGGTACACAGTCCTTATTTTTAGGTCGAGCCTGGGCAGCGCATGCGCTGCTCTGCGCGGCAGGCTGTATTTGAGTATGGACTTGAAGCTCTGTCCACTTTCCACCCATATTTTTTATTGGCTTTTGTCCTTGTCCTTTATACATGCTGGCTTCTGATTTGTTAATAGGCTTGTCAGTTTCTCCTTGGTACCACCTTGTTTTTATTTGTAACCTCCCATGAGGACTGGCCCTTTTACTTCTGTTGTTACATGGTATGTCTTACTTAGTGTGCAAGCACTATTTTCTTTAATGAGTTTCTCCTACTGCAGGCACGACATGCTTTCCTGCAACATTCAGCAAGCCGTGCGTGCTTTCACTTTCCAAGCAGCCCGGGACAATGATGGCTGCTTCTTTGAAATGAAATAGGTCATGCTTTTACATGAGTTTAAGCTATTGGCATTGTAAATGACAATGCCTTTTCTTTGTTTATTATCAAAACAGATAAATAAAAGGCATTGTCAATGAGAATGCCAATATCGTAAATTATTGCAAATGCGAGAACTATTGCATTACAAATTCTTGGTTTTTTTCTCTGTCTGGTTTACGATCAGTTTAATGAAAGATAACATTTTCGGAGATTATTTTTTAATTTCCTGAGTATCTTCCTGAACACCAGACTTTGCGTCGCTGCCATTCTAGACAGCTGTTTTACTGTGCATCTCTCAGAGGGTTAAACAAATTTAGTCGTGTGCCCCATGTAAATAATCTGAAAGGCAACCACGTCATAAGGTGTTGCTACAGGGCGTTTTCCTAAGCAGTGACGTGCCAGTAGGTCACGTGCTTGAGTTCTGTGTACAGTAATGGAAAGCACATGTCATACAGATGTGAGTGTCATAACCAGCGGCAGGCGGGAAAACGAGCATGATCGACTTCCTGTGCAGTGTTGTGCAAAGGAAATTTAGGAATGAGTTTTGCAATCTCTGACTCCATGCCTCCATTTCTTTCATTAAAACGAGCAGTTTTATAATGTCTCAGCCGTATTCTGGCGGATACCGTGAATACCAAAACCTTTGCTTCGAAAAAATTTGCAGCGGACATTCAAGACTGACCACAAAACAGACAGCCATCTTTGGTTTTATGAATAACAAGTAGCAAGGAACCTTCGGCCACTGCAGCATGGAGTAGCCACCGCACCTTCTGTGTGCCTTGGAGTACCTCCTGCAGCATCTGTGTGCCATGGAGTAGCCACAAAGCACCTGTGCCTCTGTGCCACTCTATGCCATTCCACTCTACGCCACTCTGCACTACTCCACTCCACAACACTTTGCTCCACTCTACGCCATTCCACTACTTGACACTCTACTCCACTCTATCCCACTCCTCCTTCGTCCACAGCAATATACTCCATGCCACTCCACTCCATTCTGTGACCCTTTGCTTCACCCTATGCCACTCTACTCTATGACACACGGTTCCACTCTACATCACTCTACTTCACTCTGCACCACTAGACACTCTAATCCACTATATGCCACTCCACTGTATGCCACTCCACTCTGACAATCAACTTCACTTTACAACACTCCACTCTTTGCCACTTTACACCACTCTGTGCCTCACCACTCTACGGCACTTTATTCTATGCAACTTAACTCTGCCACTCTACTCCATGTCACTCCACTCTACAACACTCTACACTACTCCACAACACTTTACTCCCTCTATATCACTCCACTTGATGCCACTCTACTCCACATCACTCCGCTCTATGACACTCCACTCCACTCTATTCCACTCTACCCCTCTCCACTCTGACACCTTACTCCTTTCTATGTTACTCTGCACCACTTCATTATATGACACTCTTCCCCTCCTCTCTAAGCCACTCTACGCAACTACACCTAACGCCACCCCACTCTATGCTACTCCAATCTACACCACTCTATACCATTCCACTCTTTGCCACTCCATTCTGACACTCTATGCCACTCTACGCCACTCTATGCCACTCTATGCGTACCCAGTCTGCACTACTACACTCTACTCAACGACTATTGACTCGACTCAACTCTCCGCCACTTTATACCACTCCACTCTACGTCACTCTACTTCACTCTGCACCACTAGACACTCTAATCCACTATATGCCACTCCACTGTATGCCACTCCACTCTGACAATCAACTTCACTTTACAACACTCCACTCTTTGCCACTTTACACCACTCTGTGCCACACCACTCTACGGCACTTTATTCTATACAACTTAACTCTGCCACTCTACTCTACAACACTCTACACTACTCCACAACACTTTACTCCCTCTGTACCACTCCACTTGATGCCACTCTACTCCACATCACTCCGCTCTATGACACTCCACTCCACTCTATTCCACTCTACCCCTCTCCACTCTGACACCTTACTCCTTTCTATGTTACTCTGCACCACTTCATTATATGACACTCTACTCCGCTCCTCTCTAAGCCACTCTACGCAACTACACCTAACGCCACTCCACTCTATGCTACTCCAATCTACACCACTCTATACCATTCCACTCTTTGCCACTCCATTCTGACACTCTATGCCACTCTACGCCACTCTATGCCACTCTATGCGTACCCAGTCTGCACTACTACACTCTACTCAACGACTATTGACTCGACTCAACTCTCCGCCACTTTATACCACTCCACTCTACGTCACTTAAATCTATGAAACTGTCCTCCACTCTACAAAGCTTTATGCTACTCCTCTCCACGCCCTTCTTTGCCACTCTGCCCCACTCTACACTACTTCACTCTATGACAGTCTATGGCACTCCATGCCAGTCCACTCTATGACACTCTACTTCACTCTACAACACTTCCCCTTACAACACTCCACTCTACATCGTTCCACTCCACGGCATTCCATTCTATAACACTCCATTCTATAACACTACTCCATTCTATGTTATACCGCCCTACAACACTCTACTCCACTCTAGACCCTCCACTCTGCACCACTCCTCTCCCATCTATGACACTTTATTCCACTCTACTCTACACACCACACCACTCTATTCCACTCTCCGACACTCCACTTTACGACACTCAAAGACACTCCGGGCCCGATTCACAGAACTAACTTAAGACAAAATCCTAAACTTACTACTTTTGATATTCACAGAAGTTAGGATTTTGTCTTAAGCTTGTCTTAAGACAAAATTAAGACAGACTTAAGACAGACTTAAGCTAGGATTTTGTCTTAAGTCTGTCTTAAGTCTGTTTTAAGACAAACTTAAGACAAAATCCTAACTTCTGTGAATACCAAAAGTAGTAAGTTTAGGATTTTGTCTTAAGTTAGTTCTGTGAATCGGCCCCCGTATTCCACTCTACAACACTTCCCCTTACAACACTCCACTCTACATCGTTCCACTCCACGGCATTCCATTCTATAACACTCCATTCTATAACACTACTCCATTCTATGTTACACCGCCCTACAACACTCTATTCCACTCTACGACACTCCACTTTACGACACTCAAAGACACTCCGGGCCCGATTCACAGAACTAACTTAAGACAAAATCCTAAACTTACTACTTTTGATATTCACAGAAGTTAGGATTTTGTCTTAAGCTTGTCTTAAGACAAAATTAAGACAGACTTAAGACAGACTTAAGCTAGGATTTTGTCTTAAGTCTGTCTTAAGTCTGTTTTAAGACAAACTTAAGACAAAATCCTAACTTCTGTGAATACCAAAAGTAGTAAGTTTAGGATTTTGTCTTAAGTTAGTTCTGTGAATCGGCCCCCGTATTCCACTCTACAACACTTCCCCTTACAACACTCCACTCTACATCGTTCCACTCCACGGCATTCCATTCTATAACACTCCATTCTATAACACTACTCCATTCTATGTTACACCGCCCTACAACACTCTATTCCACTCTACGACACTCCACTTTACGACACTCAAAGACACTCCGGGCCCGATTCACAGAACTAACTTAAGACAAAATCCTAAACTTACTACTTTTGATATTCACAGAAGTTAGGATTTTGTCTTAAGCTTGTCTTAAGACAAAATTAAGACAGACTTAAGACATACTTAAGCTAGGATTTTGTCTTAAGTCTGTCTTAAGTCTGTTTTAAGACAAACTTAAGACAAAATCCTAACTTCTGTGAATACCAAAAGTAGTAAGTTTAGGATTTTGTCTTAAGTTAGTTCTGTGAATCGGCCCCCGTATTCCACTCGACGCCACTCCATTCTAAGCTGCTCCGCTCTATAACACTACTCCACTCTACGCCACTCCACTCTGACACCTCAATCTGACACTCCAATCTATGCCACTCTACTCTACTCCACGCCACTCATTGAGACGCCACTCCACGCATGGCTAAAACTAAACACAGTGGCAAAGTTTTCCCATGTGCGAGGCTTTTTGACTTTGCCAATGCTTGTTAGAAAATGCTGAAGTGGTGGAGGAAAACCTTGAACGAGTGCAAGTTCACGGAAGTGTGGCATGAGCAAGATTGCTCAATTCGTTAAGTGCTTGCTACCACCATCTGTATGCGACCTGCACGTCCTAAGTTCAGATGCTCACAGGGTTCACTCAGCCTTTCACCCTTCCGAGGTTGATACCTTTAGTACCATTATGTTGCGTGATACAAACTCGATTAGAAATAGATTGCGTGCATTCATCAAAAAGAAGCTATGATATTATCATATTATTATTACTGAAACTGCATAAGTGAAGTTGTAGACCTGTAGAGCTAGTGTGCTTGAAGCGTGGGCAGCTTTGCTTGATCTTGTTTGTTTTGCTGTTCACCCTATGTGGGAAGGGTATGCCCAGACGTGGGTCCCATGCTCACTGCGCCACTGGAGTCAAGCTATCCTGGCTGAAGATGGCTGATAGCCCAAAGCTGGTCCTAGGATGCTTGATTCCGGTCTAGGGAAGACATGGCTTGGCAGTTCGGTCTGGACTGTTCCCATGTTGCACAGGGTCAAGACTGATTTGCATATGGCCATGTCTGAACTGGGGTGGCTTGGTGAGCAAAATAACGATGGATTATACCTCGATCTGTGACTGGGGGTGCAGCAGGCTGCGGACTGTATATCTCTTTTTTTCCAAATCCTTCCAGTTGAACTTTGAAAACAGGGGGCGTGGGCAAGAATCAGCTCATGCCGGTGACGTTTCTTGGCAGAAGGAATGAGGCCACAAGGCTGCAGGGTACAGACCTCCCTCTGAACAGGAGTGGTGTCTCCAACCCTGGCCTTCAGGCAGCGTGTGGAGATACTGCCCAGCCAGGGCCTTGAGAATACTGTCTCCAGCCCTGGGGGTGGAGGAGCTCGAAATACTTTTCTGCTAGGAGATTAATGGGAAATGAAAGTGACGAGGAAAGCTATGTAGACATTTCATAGCAGGAGGCTTCTTCCTCGGGGCTTCCTGCAGCCTGGGATGTTGCAAGAAGTAGTGTGTCAGAGAAATGTTGCACATAATTTCCTATACAAGGTTCAAGGTTTTCTAACCTGATGTTAGCTGAAGCAGATACCCTGGGACAGATTTACTAAGAAGTCACGCAACGCAGCTCTGCGCTGTTTGAAAAGGAGAAAGGGAGAAAGCAGAACAGCGCCATATCCACAAAGATGTGGCGCTGTTCTCATCTTGTGATGCGCTGACGCACTTTTGGCAGCTATGTGCCAAAGCAGACACGCTTGTGCAAGGTTGTCTGCATTCTCTATAGCAAAGATTTTGCACTGGAAGGGGTCCCTTCGATTAAAAAAAACATGGTTTAAAGTGTTTCCTACTTTGTATGTTTGCTGTACAATGCAGCACACAAGCAATGTTGAAAAAACAATGACAAATGGAAGCATTTCTCCTCCTTATACCTGCCTCATGAGGCATAGGATTTTGGACACATCCCTGTGTGTGATTCTTTGAAGCTAGGGATTTCCATCAAAATCCACGAGTGGTCATTGGAACACCCATTCACCACCCAGTGAGCACCCCCTTGAATCAAAGTAACACAAGGCAGTGCATTGGACAACTTTGTGTTATTTTATGGTACTATCCCACACAAAGACAGATTTGTTTTGGATAGTAACTCCCAATGTAACACTTTGCTTCAGATTTGTGTAACACATGCATAACAAGTCAAACATTAGTAAATCTGGGCCTTCCTCCACTTCTTCCCCTTGTTTTGTCGCGGTACATCACTTTAGACAAGCAGGGTAATGAATGAGAAAACTTCAAAGTAAAAGCCAAATGCAGTGGCCACTTAACTTCCTGTCATTAGGGACATTGGTCCAGTCCTGACTTAACATAACACATGTATTTGTAAAGCACACGTTCACCCCAGCAACGGGGCATCTTGGCGCTGAAATACCGGATGTATATTGTTACCCAACTCAATGGTATTCATTTTATCGACCTCAAATAGATGAAAGGCTGAGTGGACCTGCTGGGATTTGAACCTGTGACCATCCTCTAGGACGAGGTATGGGGTTAGAAACTCGGAAACAATACAACACAGCAATTATCAATCACATCATCAATGTCCAGGGAGTAGAATCAATTTTAATAAATATACAGCCTGATTCATGAAACGAAAATCGACTCGCAAAGGGCCAGATTCTGAGAATCTGGCCCTTTGCGAGCGCAATTATTGCATTTGGGATTCATCATCCCAAATGCAATAATCGCTATTACAGAATTCGCTATTGTGCGAGGAATTGCATTTAAGGAATCTCTATTAGAGATTCCTTAAATGCAATTCATCAACCAATTTTAAATTGCTAATTCGCAATTTCGGGCCGCTATTTACCGAGAGGTCAGACCTCTCGGTAAATAGCAAAAACTTAGAAAAATGCTTTTAAAAGCATTTTTCTAAGTTGCATGTTGCACACACACATGTCCTTTGGACATGTGTGTGCGCAACACCTGTTCCAATTTGCATTTAAGGGATGCTACAGGGTGTCCTTTGGGCACCCCTGGCACCCTTTAAATCGCTATCTTATTTGTGAGTAGCAAATTGCTACTCGCAAATAAGGAATAACTCCCCATTCATTCCTATGGGCCTTTTGGCCCATAGGAATGAATGGGGAGTTATTCCTTATTTGCGAGTAGCAATTTGCTACTCGCAAATAAGGAATGTGTAGGAATCGCTATTTATTTAGCAATTCCTACATGAATACCGTTTTGCGAGTCTCTAATAACGATTCCTTATGAATCTCTATTAGAGACTCGCAAAACGGTACCTTGATGAATCAGGCTGTTTGTTCTTTTAAGTACCAGTAGGTTAAAACAAATCTTAAAACTCTATGGCTGAGATATAGTCATATGTATATAACCGTATGTTTTTAGGTGCTTTTATCAATGTCATAATAAGGGGCTACTTAGTTGTCGACTCATACAATTTTAGGGCTCTCAAATATTTTCTATATTGTTTCCACTGCTCAAATATAGATGTTAAAAATATCGATTTTGTTTTAATGTAATTATGTTTGTATTTATTTTGTATGTGTGTGATGCATGTATTTTTGGTGTAAGATTTGTGTGTGTGATGCATGTATTTTTGGTGTAAGATTTGTTTTTATTATCTGTGTAAAAATGTTGGTGGTTATTACTTTTTTTGTTCTAATTTTGCATTTTTGGTTCCATAGTGGGATGTGGGTTTATAGGGGAATTGGGTGAGAATTGCCTCAAATTGTAAAGCGCTCTGACATCCTTCGGGATCAAGTTTGCGCTATATAAAACTTTATAAATAAAAAATTAAATAAAACAATGCTCCATTCAGTAGCTTAGTCAAGTCCCACTGGACAAGTGAACTGACACTTGTTGGTTTCTTGTCCAACATGTATGCACATTGGCTGCAGCACAATCTCAAAAGCACTAGATTGAAGTGTTTGATCTTGCATCTATTCTACCAGCCCTTGGGGACATCAGCACAGCATATAATTGACAAGACCTAAGCTATTTTAGCAGCTCAGGCCCAGTTGCCCAAAACCTGGCAAAGGGCCTAAAGGCCTCCTCCGCCACGGTGCCATTCCCACATGACATAAGTTGGGTTAGAACCTGATTCAGCCTATGCCCCGCTTGCCTTCAGGAATCCACGGCTTGAGATGTGACTGACTGTGCCCCAAAGCTGACAGCCTTCCTGACAGCTGATTATTTCCCCGGGCTTCTACACAACATGTACTTGGCTATTACCCATCTCGCTGCCAAGGCAGACACAAAGGCTCACACCAGGGTGAAAGAAAGGAAAGTAGAGGCTCTCTCAGCCTGGAAAGATAGAAAATTAGAAATGTTCTGCACCTGAACAGCAGAGGCTCATCCTTAAGGGCAGAGGGGCCACTCCCCATACCTTTTAGACATAAGAGTGTCTATCGGGCTTAGCAAAGGTCAGCCTGACAGGCACTGTTCATTGTCAGGCTGGGCGGCCTCTAGCTGGACATGCACTCAATGTGCAGGCTCCTGGCTGCCTGAGCTGAACTTTGCTGGGCTGAGGATGTCAGAACTCCTGTGGGCGTGACCTCCTCAGCTCGGCAAAGGTCCTCAAGGCCTCCGCCCTCATGATGAGGGACAGTGTCTGTGATAGTCTTGTACCTTGGCGCTTCAGTTTCAAGCCCTGAAGTGCCCATGGCCGAGTGTCGATCAGTGACACCTCGTCGGAGTGGGGTCATCATTCTCACCGACCCCATTCCACTCTGTTACGAGGTCGGGTCTGCTGCCTCTCCTCATTGGCTGACCTAAGGTCAGCCGATGAGGGAAGGCGGCAGCCCCAACCCTCCTGGTACTTCCAATGGTTCCTTCCCAGAGAGCTGTAGCCGGTAAGTGTTTTAATTGATTGTTTGGTGCATACATGTATGTTTGAATGTATGTGTATTTGAGAGTATTGTAGTGTGTGTGTGTGCATGTCTGTGAATGTATGGGTGTAAGTGAGTTTGCATGTGTGTGTGTGTGCACCCTCTGCCACTCTGTAAGCTGTACTTACCTGCCACCACTGCACCTGAATACCTTCAAAGCTGAAAAAGTAGCTAAGCAGACAATTTTATAAAAACCTTAATGCCTGAAATGTGTTTCCTAGAGTTCCCCTCACAGAACTACAATCAGAATGTGCTTGCGTCTCCCTACGGTACCTCACATAGATTCAATCTCAATGTGTTCCCACCATCCACAACCCGCATGTAGGACTCTCAAACCAGGGATTGACTGTCACTCATTTTATTTTGTCCTGCTGCGACAACTTGGCGTGGCAGTTCTGCTCACAGAGCAGGGCAGGGGGAAGAGTGGTGGGCACACTGAAGTTTGCATGACACTTTGGCTGGCCCCAGTCATGCGCACTTAATATGTCCTCCGCCCAGGCTGCTTCACAGCCTGGGTTGGGAACATGCCTGGGCCCCCAGTCCCCATCTGAGCACTGATCCACGGCGCTTAGACCAATCCGAACGCTGCAGTGTAGTGTTATGATTGTCTCAGGGGAGCCTGGATGTGCTTCCTGTTCGGCGACTTCGGCCAGGCACGGAGAAGAGCCGACATGGAAGAGACGCAGCAGGAGGTAAGTGTAGACCCCCCATTGCCTCCCTCACCACCACCACCACCCCAGATCTGTGCCGGCGCCCCACTGTCCAATGGTTCTAGCTCTGCCTCGCCACCCCCCCCAGAAAGGGCCAATAGAATAAATGGCCAATCCAGCTCTGCCTGTCACCTGACGTCACGGGGGCTGTTATTAGCCTTTTCATGGCCCCAGGTTGGGTAATCAAGAACAGCTGTATGCCAGCCCAGCCCCACAGCTCAAGCGATAGTCACTCGTGTAGCAACATTTTGGAGCCTGGGAGTTCTGCTTTAATTAAAGGGCAACTCCACCCTCAGACTATATTCTTAGCCACAAAAAGGGGAAGAAGTACCTCATCCATCATCCTGCAAGTACGTCATCCTGCAATTACTTTGAAAGATTCCCTGCACAGATTAAAAGGTTTATAGATGAAAACCATGTGTAAAGCTCCCCCCCCCCAAATCAATGCTTTTTACACGGCATAGTCAATCTCAGCCCCACCCTGTATTGCCACCTCCACAGGAGCAGGTGTGCGATTGGAATAGACCAAAGCAGGGGTTGGGGTCAAATTACAGTCAGTAGACCCCAGCCATCCCCTACTTTCTTAACAGGGCTAAACTATCATATTGTAAAGACGCTACCCAGTTAGTGTTTCATATCTTGAGTGTGTTACACAAACTTAAATCAACGTTTAGTGAAAATAAAGCCTTTTTAAATGGTGCTACTTACCTTAATAGAAATACCCGTGAAAACCAATATTAGAAATCATTGTTTCAAATGTAATATATTTTTTGAGACAGTTTATAGAATTTCTTTATAGTTTATGGACAAATCGGTTAAAAGAGAAGTGAAAGCCAGCATACAATTTATATTTGTAGACTTTTTTTCCACATACTTTCATATTTGAAACAAAAGATATTCGGAAAATAAATGCAAAAAGGTGAAGCAACCAAGCAAAAAAGTTTTTTTCATAATTAATGGCGATAAACTTATTTCAACCATAATCGCCTGCAGGAGGTAATCTAAACTCAGCTTCGTGAACTTCTTTTTTTCCTCCATTGTAAATCTTTTTGGAGACAACTCCCACACTGCATTCTCGAGTTAGACATAACCTGTAGTTTAGCAGTGTACAGCCAAAGGAAAATTATAGAAATACATCTTTTTAAAAACATCTATTTTTAAATGATCATGTTTGAATGGTTTTGCCAAGTTCGGGATTGTATCCTATACATTGCAATTTTCTTCTTTGATGAGAATATTTAAAGGGAAGAATGGGGTATCCTAAATGTAGGGCTGTCGTGTGGTTGTAGCCGACTGCAGTCTGCCGCTGGGTGGAACATGGTGGTATACTGTAATTGTAGCACTGGCTTTAGCTTTCAAGGCACTCCTAAGAGTCATTTGGAGAATTTGAGGCGATTTAGTCCAACCATCAATTTTCTGGTCGAATCTAAATGGCGGCTGCTGCTCTCTTGATGCTGGAAAGGAAGACAGGCCCTTGGACCGTGTAGTGAAAGATGCACTGTCCGCATCCTCCAGATTAGCTTGGAGGAAAGGTTTGGTCACTTTACCTCAATCCACGCCTGGAAACAAAAGTTTATTTTCCAGATCACATTATTATTGCCTTGTATTTAATACTACCACCAAGGGATAAAGAATTGCTTTAGAAGATTGGAAAAGAGTGGATCTTAGGTACAAAAGTCAGAATTCATATCACTATCATTCCATCATCACTGCATGGGCTTCGGGACCAGTATGGCGTGAGCGTCGTGTCCGCCAGCGGAAACTGTGTGTAGTGATGATATTAATGCAATTCATGCTTCTTAGTCTTGTAATGGGAGATCCTGCTTCCAGTACAGAAATCTTAGCAGTCCCAGAACGACCTATTCCCAGCAGTGAGGAAGAAGTGTTGCTCCAGTGGAGACTTCTTTTGGAACACCTGATTGGCAGCTTTTCACCCCATCATTCTGTTCGCTCAAGTCTGGAGCGCGAGCAGAGTGGCCACCTGTGGGACTGCCGGCTGCTGTCGTTTCTCATCTACCTCCCCTGCATGTTGTGCTGGCAGCTAGGGGGCTTCTGTAGGTCTACCACCCTGGCCACCTGGCCACACAGATGGTGCTGGACATGTGGTCAAAAGGTTTCAGTAGAACGTGCCTGAGTCACTCCTTCCTCAAGAATGATGCTGTCAAACCTCAACCTACTGCTCATTTCCTCGCTGAGGCCTCTTCCTCTTATTCTTCATCTGTCCTACCACCTGCTTGGGTAAGGGTCAGTCTGCCACCTGCTTGGGTAAGAGTGAGGATCTCTGGTTCCTACCACCTAGGACTTGAGAACTGACTCTACAGATCACCCCTTCATAGGTCACCTTGTACAGAGGCGACATTTTACTCATCCTTACCCCAGCGGCGGCTGGTATGGCTAGTGGGTGGTGAGGCAGGTGGCTCGAGGGTCGTGCGGAGGTGTGGGGGGCAGGGGTGGGTGATAGCGCATAATAAAAAAAATTACTTACCTTCCCGTCAGGTCCCACGTCTCCACTCCTCCTCCTCTTCTTCGAAAGCATAGCCAGGCCGCACTGACCAATTACAATGCTGCAATTCAGTGTTGTGATTGGTAGGCATCCAGGTTCCCCTAACCAATCACAAGGCTGCAATGCAGCTTCGTGATTGGTTGTGAGCATCCTGGTTGGACGCTCAACCAGGGAATGAGATCCCGGGCTTGTCACTATGCAGGCTGTAATGCCGTCTGCATGGAGAAGGGAAAAGTGTGCATGACTGGTTTAGGCCGCCCGAGAGGGCCGACCAAACAGTCATTGTACACTTGAGTGGGCAAATCACTTCGCCTCTGCCCTGCTCCGAGAGCAGAGCAGCCCCGCCCACCCGTCCAGAAAACATAACATGATAATACCTGAAAGATATTATCATGTTATGTTTCCTCTTCGCGCATTGATCCAAAGCAGTTGGGCGATGCACTTCCACCTTAGCGGAGGAGCTGCCAGGACAGCATTTGTGCAGTCACCATGTATCTTGGTGCATCAACACTGCTGTTCCAAGCACATTGCTTACTATATACTACATGCTAATCTGCTACATGAATGCCTCTCCCCTTCCACTGCTGCTGCTGTTTCTTGCTCTCTGGTGCACTTCAGCAGATACTTTGTTTTAATATTGACCTAGGAAAGATACTTTTCAGACAATGCCATTCTGTAAAGGCAATGCACTCACCACGTCATGTGCCACTGTTTGGCTGACCAAATGCTAATATCTTTTTGCTCTTATGTAACTTTAAATGGTAGTCCTGCAGTGCTTGCCCTTGCGTTTTACACTTTGGTGTAGCCACAGGTAATTCTCAGTTGTCTTGCAGTGTATTGTAATTCAATTCAGGTGGAGAAGTGTGGCTCACTGGTTAGAGGAGGCAGACCTGGAAGCAGAGGTCAGCCCGGGACCAGGGTTCAATTCCCGGCTCGGCGGGGTCTTGAGTCTTAAAATGTCCATGGACTCGACAATTCTCGCTCCGGTGCCTAATCTCCACAACGGCCCCTCGCGGCGGGATGCCTGGCTTTCACCTTGTGGATACCCTGCCGGGGTTATCTCACAGGGGAATACCAGGACGGGTTCCCTAAGCAAGCGCTTAGAAACCAGTGGGGATTTGCGCTATACAAATCCATGTACATTTACATTTACATTCATATTGCGTGTGCTACCCCTGACAATGCACTGAAATGCTTTAAGGCAGGTAGCACGCTACTCCGGAACCCAAGGTTATTGGTTAATCCAGTGCTCTTTCTGAATTATCTTCTTATGGTGGGGGTACATATGTTCACTTTGGAATACAGCTGTGTAAAAAAGACACAGTAGAGTGAATCCACCAAAGAGATCCCTTTGTCTCGTATGGAATGATTCTGGCTGCATCACAAATCCCTGTACCCTGTAGTGCTCACATCCCAGAAATGGATATGAGGGAAGGTGGCGAGGCATTGCTAAGCATATGACATTTTTACTGGGACAAGGCAACAATACACATATGGACAAAAAGGTTTAGAGTAAATGAAAGGTAATGGCAAAACTGTGGTACTTGATGAACGTGATTTTGTTTTTTAAAAGCAATCTTCTCCCTTGTGCTTTAAACAGGGATCTGTCTTCAATGGTCTAGAGCTCACTCATTGTCATAGTTGTCCTCCCACTGAAAACATATTTTCAAACATTTTACCCTCCATTCTTGCAAAAATAATGTCTAAACGTATGCTCTCTAGTGTTCATAAGATACACAGCTCTGCTACCAAGACTTGTTCATTTTCTTACGCATATAAATAAAATCTTCTAAGTCTCATTTTCTCTGTACACATCAATTATAACCCCGGGCGTAGTGGGGCTACGCGGAGGGCCACGGAGTTTAACAAAAACTCCGCGGAGCTCCGATACTCCACCCGCCTCCCACCTCCCACCCCCCTATTTACAATTGCTTAAAACTTAAATAAAACGAAGTTAAAAGTAAATTAAAACCGCTTACCTTGGCTGCGGCGTCCCTGGGCTGCCCTCCTCTTCTCAATTGCCGTCTCTGGGAAATCTGCACATGCACTTACGTGCGCATGTACATTTCTCACGAGGTATGCGCATGCGCGCGCATGCGCAGATTCCCCAGAGAAGGCGATGAAGAGGAGGAGGGCAGCCCGTGGACGTCGCAGCCAAGGTAAGTGGTTTTAATTTACTTTAAAGTTGCTTACATGAGCACTAGCTACATTACACAAGGTCACATTAATTTTTTTAGCCATAGGAGGATTACTTGATTTGCCCAGAATCACAGGGTGTTGAACTGATGCATAAACTCGAATGTGGACTGGTTCCCCAGTTCCAAAGTTGGTAGCTCTGGCCATAACGCCATATCCTCGCCTATTGGCCTTGCATTGGCTTTTAGTGATGCTGTTCAGCATCTTAAATGCTATACAGCATGGTTTAGAAGGAAAAAGATGCACTGGTACATGGCCATGGACCCAAGTTATTTTGTAGCCATGCACATGCCTACCAAATGGTGCAGGTACTTTTTTCTCTTTTAACCCCTTGCCTGCTCATGACGGGCTGAGCTCGTCATGAGTTGTGCCGCTCGCACGCTGATGACGAGCTGAGCTCGTCATGTAACGCGGCTTTTAGAAAAAAGCCGCACAGCGCAAAAATAACCGCCGCACGCATGCGGTTAAATGTGTGACACAGCACTGGGGTAGAACAGCATCAGAGGGGCTTCTGTGACTCTTTAATGACTTGACACAGCACTGGGGTAGAACAGTACCAGAGGGGACCCTGGGGCTCTTCAAAGGTGTGACACAGCACTGGGGGAGAACAGTACCAGAGGGGACCCTGGGGCTCTTCAAAGGTGTGACACAGCACTGGGGGAGAACAGTACCAGAGGGGACCCTGGGGCTCTTCAAAGGTGTGACACAGCACTGGGGGAGAACAGTACCAGAGGGGACCCTGGGGCTCTTCAAAGGTGTGACACAGCACTGGGGGAGAACAGTACCAGAGGGGCTCCTGGGACTCTTCAAAGGTGTGACACAGCACTGGGGTAGAACAGTACCAGAGGGGACCCTGGGGCTCTTCAAAGGTGTGACACAGCACTGGGGTAGAACAGTACCAGAGGGGACCCTGGGGCTCTTCAAAGGTGTGACACAGCACTGGGGGAGAACAGTACCAGAGGGGCTCCTGGGACTCTTCAAAGGTGTGACACAGCACTGGGGGAGAACAGTACCAGAGGGGCTCCTGGGACTCTTCAAAGGTGTGACACAGCACTGGGGTAGAACAGTACCAGAGGGGACCCTGGGGCTCTTCAAAGGTGTGACACAGCACTGGGGGAGAACAGTACCAGAGGGGACCCTGGGGCTCTTCAAAGGTGTGACACAGCACTGGGGGAGAACAGTACCAGAGGGGACCCTGGGACTCTTCAAAGGTGTGACACAGCACTGGGGGAGAACAGTACCAGAGGGGACCCTGGGGCTCTTCAAAGGCGTGACACAGCACTGGGGGAGAACAGTACCAGAGGGGACCCTGGGGCTCTTCAAAGGTGTGACACAGCACTGGGGGAGAACAGTACCAGAGGGGACCCCGGGGCTCTTCAAAGGTGTGACACAGCACTGGGGGAGAACAGTACCAGAGGGGCTCCTGGGACTCTTTAAATGCCATGGGGGGGGGGTTAGAGCATTCAGAGCAGAGATAATTGCCATGAACAGGACAATGTACCTATTGTTTGACCATAGACAGAAACCATGCACCCTAGTAGACCTCAATCACATGCTCCAGAAAACACATGAGGTCAGCAGGAAGCAGAGAGGGCTTGCCAGGTGAAGGCTCTGCTGGTCAGACCCCCACAGGCCCCCAATGTCCAACATCACAGCCCACTTGACTCTGCCACTCATCTGGAGGATGCTGGCATGGCGTGTCTTTCATTTCCAGGCACTATGAGTATACCTGACAGGCACAATGTATTACATTTCTAATGCCTTGCACATAAACAGCCACATGCTTACTGGCAGCTAGAGAGAAAACAGCACAGGACACTGTCTTCCTAGCAGAGTTTGCAATCTTGAGTACTAGTAAAGCGAGGTTTCCTGGGAACAGGATGAGGTTAGGCACCACAGTTGCTGGGAATCAGACACTTGTGCACCATATGATTCCCTGTGGTCACTGACCACACTTCCTTTTTTTGTTTTTTCATCTGAAAGGTATGTTTAGTCCTCTGAAAGGACAGAAGCTGAGCAAACAGAAGTCATATTTAGCTGATAGAGGTCAACAAGACGGTAATTTCCGGCTGGCGAGATGTTTGTTATCTGCCGATACCTTGCAAAAATGCCCTCAGCTGGGATCTTAAAGGAAAACACAGTCATCCTGTTTCCGGACCCCTTGTTCTAACTTGAGGAGAAATCAACATTTGAAGATTATTACAGCTCCCATGAAAATCCACCCTATGCTGTCTGGAATCAGTAGCATCAATTTGGTGCATTATTGCAAAAGCTGTGCTGTGCTATATATTACAGGTAATACAAGTGCACAGGTGAGTAGAGCCCATTTTATCATAATAATGAATTATTGAAACAAAGGGCCCATTAGGATGGCGGTAGCCACCGCCGGCCTGGCGGGGGCAATCTGCCCGCCATCCTCAGCTAAATGACCCCCGCCATATTAGTATGGCAGGGGGACCGCGGCGGATGGAAACACCGTCCACCGCTTTTCTACCCCGTTCGCTTTGCGACTGGGGCGGAAAAGGTCCAATATGGTGGCAGTGTCTAATAGACACCGCCAGCCATATTAGCATGGGATGTTTGAGATGCCTCGCCGCCACGGAAAGGCATGCGGTCCTCACTTTGAGGGCCCTCTGCGGGCCCCCAGAGTGAAGGAGAGGTGGGGGTGCACACGGGGGGGTACCTGTGGTACCCCCTGCATTTACATAAACAAAGCGGTGCCTGTTTCTTTGTTTATATAAATGCGTTACATGCATTTTTAGCATTGTGGTGGCCGGTGCTCTCAGCACCGCCCGCCACAATGCTAAAAATGCCCTACGGGCATGAATGTGTGCAACATGGCTCTTTTAAAAAAAGCAAAAAAAGTGCATTTTCAAAGGAATTCGCTAATTACCACCAAGGTAATTAGCGATTCCTTAAGGCTAAAGGGCACTTTCTTTTGTGCTACTTACATTGCATTTAAGGAATCACAATTTACGATTCCTTAAATGCAATCGCAAAATAAGTCATCGCAATTTTGCGAGTAGGTTTAATCTTACAAACATTGCTCAGAGCCAAATTGCGATCGCAAAGGCTGAAATTCTGTGAATTGCGGCGTTTGCGGTTGCTATTTGGTTTCCTACATCTGGGCCTAAGTATCCTAAGAGTAACCTTCCCTTGAGCTGTTCCTGCCTCAAAGGATGGCCTTTGTGCCAGCATCGACTATTGGGGCCAATTATTGCAACAGGATCTACCTAGGTCCACCTGCCATGATGAAGGACTCGTTCCAAAGACCTCGAAATCGCAGGACAGGCTCATCCGTGGATGAAGTCCAGTCGAAGATCTTAGACCTTATGCTTACGTCCTTCACACTCAAGCCTGTGTCTTTTTCTACCAGTGTCCTTAGGTACATACGATGCATGCATGTGAAGTTCTAGTATTTGACATGATTGTCAGAAAAGCACACAGCTTGTCCACAGGGAGCCAGCACCGCACGTAGTATAGCTAACTAAATGTAGTGTGAATTTGGTGGCCATGGAGGTGAGGCGTAAACTCCAAGCTGCTTGCTTTTGACAATAAATACCACTCACTGCAAAAAGGAGCATTATTATTGTTGTTGACCCACCATGTCCTTTCTCATTAAAAAAACACATCATGGCACACAGGATGTGTGCATTAAGGCCTGCTTGCCACAGTGGCCTTTGGAGAAAGGTGCAAGGCAGGAGTCAAAAGTTGAGTGGACTTTGGGTCTCAGTTTGTCTCAATGTGGCATATTCAGATTGGAATGATAATGCGAGGACCCTCCTTATCCCCAGCCTCTGTTCCGAGCCTAAAGAGTTGTCTCTTCCATCCTTCAGAATTATTTCCTTAGGCCTTATGTCTGCCTCTCTTTAATCACTCATCAGGTCGAGAAATATTCTAAAATAACAACACTGTCTCGAAGCCATTGAACTATGAATGCATTAACATCAGCCATTTATTCTGGGCACAAGGACTTTGAAAATAGTAGGCCTGGGCGGTAAATTCCGTTACGCTTGCGGAATTTGGGTAATTTTGCGTTCCGCGGAGAACGCGGAATTGACAAAAATTCCACGATCCGCTGAATTTTTTGCTTGTTCGGGCTTTCAAAATGCGTGTTCGCAAGATATTACTCCCCGAGCATGCAAACAGCGTTCGCGAACAGGAAAAAAGCATCGCGAACAAGCAATTCCGCGTGTTCGCAGAGATTTTTACATTTTGGCAGAGCTTTGTGTAGCGCAACTACGTAAATTCCACCCACCCCTAGAAAATAGAAGTTATTATCACCCCCTATTGCCTGCCACAATATAAAACACGTTATTAACCTCAAGATATTGGCCATTTGTATCATGCAGACAATAGGCACATTCAAAACAATAGGAGTTATTTTACCCCCTCTCTCTATTACTCGTGTGATGGCAGGAAACAAATTGTGCCCATCTGAAGATCTGCAAGGGAATTATATGACATGCATACATCCGTTTTTTAGGTATTTGCATCTAAGAGGTGCCCTCCTTCCCCACATCAGAGACATAAAGGACGGGAACGATTTTAATCATCCACTTTAGAGGAAATTGCTAATGGGAGATATGAAGAACACAAGAACTACTTGCTATATAATGCTCCAGATACTTCTCCAAAACTGAGAGCGGTTTAGAAGAAGGATGTGGGGTCCTGGAAGACGGAAGAGTGGTAGGAAGCCAGGATGGCCGTGTGAGATGTTGGGGTGGCACACCAGTTCCACATAATCCACCCCCCATACCTCCACCGAGTATATATCATCCATTATAGACTCTGGGTGTGTGGGAGAACACTGCGCCCCACTTGTCTAGGACCTGGAGGGTGATGGACAGGTCTCATCCATACAATATGGGAGTGACCGCCAATTGAGCAGTTTTGGAATATAGTTTGTTGTGACTTAGGAAAAGTGACAAGGTGGAAGATTGGTTATGGCACAACCACACATAAGTAGTGACACTGATACCAAAAGATATAACATGTGGTTGATTCATCTTGGCGTTGTTTCGGTGAAGAGATATTGGCAAACATTGGAGAGAAAGCACAAGGATGCCAGCATAAGCATGTTAGATATGGGGGGATTGGATAGAATTCCGGGGTACCTCTAGCCCCACTCTGATTGTGGACAACTCTGTAACAAACATAAAGCTGCACTGGGATGAACTGTTGTCACCTTTGGTGTAATCTTTCGTCAATGATCACTCTGATCGCTTTCAAGGAAAGTGCTCCATGGTATTATGTGCATTTTATCTGAATTGTTATATCAATCCAAGAACTCAAATAAAAATTGTTTATATAATATTACTTATTTTGTCAGCCTCAGGAATATAGAAGTTTGACCTGATCCTTCTGGCTTTGTACCGTACTTAGAGAATGTTGATCTCCGCTGTTGGCACGCAACCCATTAAGTTATTTTACCTGAGAACATCTGAGATGCTGTGTTTTTTCTCTCTGTCATTCATGCTCTACTTGACCAGGTGGAGTTGAGTAAAATCAGCATTTCAGACAACGCATCGTTGTATAGGTGTGGCAGCCTGCTCCATTCATGATGCTTTCTCTACAGTAAGTGTGGGTGACACATTTCACCCAAAGGCGAAATTTGTGGAATTCACGTGTATCTCACTCTTTCCACCCTGGCGGACTGCGGTGCTCTCCACTTAAAGTTTGCAATAACTCTGATTGGGTTCTCACCATTGCAGGCATTCCGATTGGCTGTAGCACCCATTAGACTGGGCTATCCCCTGAAACTGGAATGAAAGGTTCTGTCCCCTGCGTTTTCTGAAACTTTGCAGGAGGCTGGAACATCCCACCATGGTGGAACGGAGTGGTCCACACATGGGCCAGGGTGATCTTGAAGAGCATAGGGGCAGATTGCATAAGCCAGCAGAACTGAGTTCTGTTCTTATGCTGAACAGGCTTAGCACCTCATGCACCATCTTTTCTGTAGAGTGCTGCACGCCAGCATTCAGCCCTCCACTGGTCATATGTGGAACGGGCTAATGCAGGATTTTTAAAGAACTTACCATTAAAATGAACCAGTCCTTCTCATTATATCTAATAAAATGTTGGCTACATTTGACTCCCTTTGGTACATTTCCATTGGTGTTGAGCGAGGGGAAAGGGGAGTGGGACATTGCAACACTGCTGTCGACCCTTCGCACATGTGCATTGCACATACACCCCGGATGCAGAGTAGTCCGGGGTTGGTGGCTTCACTTTCCTTCCATCTTCATCTGTGTTCTTCAGTTGGGATTCTGCCAGCCTCGCTCTATGAAGGATGTTTTTGCCACTGTCATGCTTTTTTAGGAGCCCATTATAAATATTCCAGCTCATTACATTTCATTGGGTGCAGTCAACATTGTATATGTAATTTTGACTGCTTTTGATAGCCCCCGGCTGAGGTTTGAGAGTGGGTTTTTAATAGGGTGAGCTGGGTTTCAGGGAACGGCAGTGGCTCGGTTGGGAGGAGAGGGGCCGGAAGGAGTTAGATGTTTGTTTGGAATAAAGTCATTACATTTATCAAATGCACAATGCAGGAAATGCCACAGCTGGGGCTAATCATGCCAGAACCCCGTGGAGCTCATGGACGTGCAGAATGTGAGGCTTGGCGTGGAAGATGCAGTATAATGGTCTAACATAGATTTGAAACTTAGGGCCTTAAGCTTATTTTTATTTTGCTCCTCTTGCCTTCTGTAGGGGGATCTTTCAAACGAAAGACCTTTTAGGAAGCCTTCATGTCAAATCACCTGCCCCCTAAAGCAGAACCCCAAGTGGTCGTACACTGATGTCCTCAGAGATTTGTGTTTTTAATTGCCTTTAGTGGATCTTTCAGCAAGTATGACTCAACTATCCCACCAACGAGGTGAGCTGAAGCATCTCCACCAACCCTCCAAGGAAGTGAGCAGGAGCCTCTCCATCAGCCCACCAATCAGGTGAGCTGAAGCCTCTCCACCAGCCCACCAATCAGGTGAGCTGAAGTGTCTCCACCAGCCCACCAATTAGGTGAGCTGAAGCCTCTCCACCAGCCCACCAATGAGGTGAGCTGAAGCCTCTCCACCAACCCTCCAATGAGGTGAGCTGAAGTGTCTCTACCAGCCCACCAATGAGGTGAGGTGAGCTGAAGCCTCTCCACCAGCCCACCAATGAGGTCAGCTGAAGTGTCTCCACCTGTGTGCGCATTGCTAGGAAGCACGTTAGGCGGGATGAACGCCATACATATTTAATTCTGGACATGCCTCAACCAGATCTGAAGACCAGTTTTAGCAAATAGCCCACCATGAATTTGCCTGAAGATACATTTTGATTCTGTGCTGTCTCTGATTTCGAAAGTTGTGTCCTTTAGAATCAGGCCCCACAATTTGGGAATGGGAGAGACATATTCAAGAGTCAGGAAAGACACCATTGTCTTAAATCCAGTACTATTCCACCTACAGTCCTTTCCACCTACTGGCGTCCATCCTTTATGCCCTCTGTTATGTTATGTTATATTGATTTGTGTAGCACACTAATCACCGGGTCGGTTTCCAGCCGCTTGCCTGCCTATCTGACCAGTCAACCAAAGTTTTTTTTATTAGCAGTATATAACACGTGGATCCGGATGCAGGTACGGCTTCTCCTTTAGGGCGGAGGAGCGTCGCCCACTGCTTTTTTGCAGTGCGAGAAGCAGAAACATAAAATGGTAAAAGTACCATTTTATGTTTCTGCTTCTCGCACTGTGAGAATGCAGAAGGGTATGCCTGGTTGGGGCCAGGCGGGTGGGAGGGTTGGGGGCAGGCGGGTGGGAGGGTTGGGGAGGAGTGGCTTGCCCAATGTTGCGAGTTCTGACTGTTTGGTCGGCCCTCTGGGGCCAACCAAACAAGTCATGCGCACTCTCCCTTTTCTTCATGTCGACTGCATGCATCCTACATGGAGAAAGTGGTCTCCCCATAGGTGCCCGGCTGGGCGGCGTCCCCACCAATCACAACGCTGCCATTGCAGCATTGTGATTGGCTGAGGGGAGGAGAGGGAGGCTGCCTGCTTCCTGTTCAGCAGGCGAACAGGAAAATGGTACCCGGGCAGGAGCTGCAATGTCGTAAGACCCGGGAAGGTAAGTTTCTTTAAATAAAATATTATTTAACCACCCACCCCCACGCAGCCCCCCCCTCCAAAAAACCCACCCACGAGTAACGCGATGAATGCATGACGTAAGAGTCATGCAAAATGGTGAAAAATTGGTCTTCTCTCCCTTCCTCTCGTGCCAATTAGAAAAAACTAAAATAAAACCTGCGATTGATTCAGCATTATACAAGACCAATATCCAGTTTCCTGTTGGCACTGTTTACAACAGTATCACATTCCTCCTCTGACAGTCCCTGCATTACTGTTACCAGTTGATGTTTATAAGTTGCTTCTGTCTGCCAATTTGGAGCTCAGAGGAGATAACTTGATGTCTGGTCCTGGTCATCCAACTTTTGCAATTTATTCCCAGAACGGAAACAGGAGATGAACTGGAGGGCAATTCTGAGAAAACAAGCACTTGATAATATTAATGTCTTGTTCATATTTTGCTTCTGTTTGGCACGTGTAGCTCGGCAAAGGGTTAAGAACTAACAGAAGAACACGTTGTGAATTGTACTGTTGCCCAGATAAAGTCAGGCCAGAGAGCCTTTCATGCACAGCCTAAAATAAAGTTATTGCTATTAGACATAAGGCATTTAACAAAGAAAGGAATGGTAGGTTTCTTAACAAAATGTGAAAACTATTTAGCTAATATGTGTGGTCAACACAGGGATGAAGGTTAAGGGAAATCACTTAAAAAATGTACAATATCATGTGAAGAGGGATAAAGTCAATGTAATGCTACTTGTTTTGCCCAAAGCAGTGGTATACATGAGAGGAAGGGGAAACCAGGAAGTTTAAGCAGTGGCGGCTCCTCTGCTTAGGCGAAGGAGTGCTGCCCTACTGCTCTTTGAGCAGTGGAACAAGGAAAAATTAAATGATAATAACACTATGTTATGATCATTTTATTTCTCCGTTCTAAGGCAGGTTTACGGGGCATGGCTTGGCTGTCATCGCAGCCAGCAGGGGAGGAGTGATTGAGGCAACTAAGTGCGCATGACTGTTTGGCTGGCCGACTTGGGCCAACCAAATTGTCATGCGCACCTTGCATGTTCTCTACCGGCTGTACTGTACAGCCTGGGTAGAGAACATGCACAAGGTCCCACTCTCTTTTTGATTTGATTGCCAAACCGCGGCACTCAGACCAATCACAACGTTGCCACCATGGTGACAGCAGGGTCGTGATTGGCTTAGGGGAGTCTGTGTGTACTTCCTGCTTCAAGCAGGAACAGAAGAGGATGGCGGCGAAGTGGTGACCGGCACTAAGGTAAGTAACTTTTTTAATTATTTTTCTATCTCCACCCACCCATTTTACTCATTGCCAGCCGCCACTGAGCTTAAGTATCAGAAAGAGAGGCACATCCATTCAGATGTTTAGAACTAGATTAATTAGAAGAATTCCTGTTTCAAATGGGCTTATCAGCCTGCTGTGTTACAGCTGCTTTTTTTTAAATATCCCTTCTCTTATCCATTGTTTCGCGTACCTAATCTGTCTTGCTTCTAGTACGAACAAGGGTTTTCCAATTCCAGTTGAAATCTTTGCCATTTCTAAATGTCCAGAATGCAGGTGTTCGTGGAACTAAATTCCCTAATTCTGGCTCACCTTTGCGTCTTCTGGACTTAAAGCCTCGCAAGTCCCTGCTCTAAATCTTTGCTGTGAGACACTTATTTCCAAGAGCCTCCTAAGGGTTTGTTCTTTTCCACTTTGGGCACATGTAGGTAGAAAAGGCTTTCATAGTGTTGGATGAGGGGCTGCTGTTTTCATCAGGAAAAAATTATGTTGTATGTTTTAATTTCACAATAGAGTTTAATACTGTGCTGTGCAGTGCATCACCCTGGAAAAGAGGGCTTTGGGATTAAGTAAGTGATGGATTTGTGTTGGAGAGTCACGCATCATCTCTGCCTAATACTTGGTTGAGGGCCTGTTGACGTGTTTCCTTTTGGTCCTCTTAGGGGCTATGCTGCTGACCTAGATGGCATGGTTTCTAAAAGAAGAGGCCATATGTCTGCCAAGAAGGTACAGTAGAGCATGTAACGCAGCCATCACCCATAGAGCCTACTGCATTGAGGCATACTCTCCATCCACTATCATGCTTTACATAGATGATCGATATTGAACCAGGTCCTGAAGACTGGAACATGGCAATGGGGCTCAATATAGAAAAGAACTATCCTGACTATTGGCAATTGAAATAAATATACAATTGCTACCTTGACAACCTGAGTTTCTAGAGATAGATTGCTTTAAATGTAGCTGCCTACATTCTGTTCTACCTTCACCGGTGTAAGAAGATTGTCCGTGACCTCAAGCTATAAACTTTAATTTCTGCAAGCCGAGTTGTGTGAGTTGGTTAATGTTATAAACTCCTCAATCTCAATAGGATTTAGTTTTAGGAAGATTATTGCTATCCACCAGAGGAAAAGAAATAAATTATCTGTTGGACAAGTGTGAGGAGACACACCGAAAACCAGCCGTGTGTCATCGGCATACATGTAAAAGTGAACCCCTGCCCCATGGAGTAGCTTGGTGAGGGACTGCACTTACATGTTAAAGAAAAAGGGAAAAGAAGAATCAATTCTTCCTGGACAACACAGCTGAGACAGTGGTGGTGGTCTAGAGCTGAAAGGATTAAGCGTACAGATTGTTGTCTGTCCTCATATGGACCAAGAAGGTCAAAACAATGAGTAGTAGTAACAGATGTAATATAGTCATTGTATGAATAAAAAATCACAATAAAAACACAAAATTAATATTATTTGAATTAGATAAAATACATACATAAAACGAATGTTAAATCAGAAAATTGTCAACCAGCGATACAGTTTTCCTTGTCTCATAAAGTAAATAAAACATCTTACAAGGGGCAGGTGTCCAGAGAGACATTTCAGCAATCAAGTAAAGATAATCAGATGTATATCTTTCGTTCTTTAAAGACTATTTAAACTTGTGGTTTTGGTCAAAATAAGCGTCCACTGTCATCCAAATCAATTTCATCTACCTAACATTTTGTTGGACTAATCATTAAATGTATTACATGTTATGCTTTAAAATTTAGAACGTTTATTCTTTACCCTGATGTTGGCACTCCTAGTGGTTTACGCTCCTGGAGAGGTGTATGTCACTCTCTGTTTAGAGAGAGTTTTAAGTTCAGATGAAGTCTGGACCATCAGTAGTTTATGTAGGGAGCAGAGTTCATTTGTATTGGTGTTCACTTTGCCCTAATCAGGCCAGTTAAGAGAAACTAGTAATCCAGATCAGATTTATTATTAGGTCTTGGATAGTTACAGTATGTTTAGCACATTCTAGAGAGTAGTTGTGATCTGTACCTCCAGATATTTTAGTTTTGGGCTATGTCAAAGTTGTGTGGGACATAACGGCTTGATTGACACAACTTCCAATTGCACCAGTTGATTCTGTACCAGGATCTTTTGTGAAAGCCACATTTCCATATGATGAGTATGATGCACATTACAGGAATTATAGATAAAATGTACTATATAATAATAAATTAACAAAGCCATAACATTATATAGCAGAGAAACATATATCACTTACATTATAATTAAGGCTCCCAGTTTCCAGTTTTTACTGATTTTGACAGATAAATACAGATTAAAAATCGTCTAATTTCCTGTCTGTAAGTAGTTGGATAAATATGGAAAACAGGTTTTATTTTGGACTGTTATGACTACTGTCAATCATGAGTGTTAGGCCAATAGCATTGCAGATTGAGAGGCAGCAGAGTTAAAAAACAATTAAAAAACGATTTCCAAATGAAGCTTAAATAGCTGAAGCAGTACAGTGGATTAAGCTGTTGTACAGTGCAAATGGTATCAACTGACTGTACTATACTGAAACTGGCTAAAACCCATTGGACATTCAAACAAGAGTAAACGTTTGTTGGTTAATTGAATGTGGAAATATACCCGCGGCGGCTTCATTTTTTAACAGTCACACAAAAAAAATGGGTAAATACAGATAAAGTGAGCAAAAACTAAATATGATTTAACACATTAAGAAATGTCAAAAAAATAAATACCATAAAACCGGGAGCCGCAATTATAAAGCAGTAAAGCTTTATGGATTTTTTGTTGAGCTCTCTACTGTACATATCAGGAAAGTTACAATTTGGCACAGAATAAAACTTAATTATTTTGTTTAACAAAGTTCAGCTGTTACAGAGAAACCCAGTGGAACAGACCTATCAATTGTTTGTGGAGCTTGAGAAAGAAAGCTCTGTTAGTTTCTGGCTGAATAAAAAACACATTGAATTGACATTTCTGCAAGTATTACATACAGTAATGTATCCTTGAAGTGTAGGTGGTCTGCAATGGAATTCTTGACTGTGTAGGGCAGGAAGTATTGTCCCTGAGGCTTGACTAGCAGAAGAGTAAGTGGAGAAGGAGAGGGCAGGGGACGAGGAGTACATTCTTGGTGCAGAATTTAACTCTTTTGTCCATGAGCTCAGGGCACTAGCTACCAGAGCAGTTTAATTAATATTAATGAAATCATTAGTGCAATATCTGTGGCATCGTGCTTGATGTCATGAGCAATGCAAGAGGGAAGTTATGATTGTGCTACTAGCCATAGTTGGTGATGAATGTCAGGAATTGTTAGGGTTTGGTCCATAACCTTAGACTCCATTAAACTAAAGGTTCTAATGGGAATATTAATGTTTTTATAATTATTGTGTGCCCAGTTTATCCGCAAAATATTGTGCACAATGTCTACTGTCAAATTAAGGGATTGATTTAGATCCCATTATATCCAATGGGATTTATATTTTGGCAAACGGGATATCCGGCACCGTTGTGAGGGAGTAACCCATCTGTCAAGATCTAATCAAGCCGTAAGTCTGCTATCGAGGCAATTGCTCTGATTATCGGGCACGCTGCCATGCAAGCCACATATGTGTTCTTCGAGATTGAACGTCAACTTATTAAATTATAATACACTTTACTATTATGGACTTTGAATCTATCTGTCCTGTTGTCACCAGAAATGTAATTCTATGACCAATATTTCCAAAAATGGAATACACTATGGTGGGTAATAATGCCATCTTTTGTTTTCTCCCATCAGCCGCTGAAGACAGATTTCTGGGTAACAGCTGGCATGGAAAATCCAGGCGAAGCCCCCTGCAGGCACTCTACGACAGCGACCAGGTGGGTGCACCAGAACATGGCTGAGTCATTTGGGAGAAGGAAATCTTCTGTTTCTGATGTGGTCACATGAGCAGCTCGCCTGTAGGAACATCTGGAAATAAATAGATGCAGGTCTTAAGATGACTGCTGGTTTCCACCTGACCATGTGTTCTTGTTTCAGATGGGGGCATGCAGCTGTGATAGGGGGGATTGACCGGCCCAGAAAGGTTCAACTATCGGCTAGGTTCAGTGCTGATTGCTAGATTTGTAACAGAATGACTGCCTGGGCCCAAAGCTTTGCTCAGATGCCCTTTGCCGATGCTATCGAAGGTCAGGATGCTGAATACAAGGATGCTAGTCTTGATTACACCTCATGCCTCTTTAATCTACCACCAGACATGCCATCCCACTCCCTTTGTCGATTTTTTCCACTTTCTTTTCATCCTTCTTTCCACCTTATGTGTTTCTCTCTATCTCTATCCTTCTCTTTCTCTTTCTCTTTCTCTCTCGCTTTCTCTTTCTCTCTCTCCTTATTTCTCTCTTTTTCTCTGTCCTTATTTCTCTCTTTTTTGCTTTCTCTCTTTCTCTTCTCTTTCTTTCTCTTTTTCTCTTTCTCTTTCTCTCAAAAAGTGCTGGTGGGCTCCACATGCAACTGCTGCCTCTGTATTCCAACATCCTAGACTTTCATTCCTTTTATTTCACGGTTGTGGGTTCTTTTTTCTTCTCTGCTTTCTCCCTTCATCACAGTTTTGCAATTTTTCTCCTTCTCTTCCTCCTTTCTTCCCCTTTGTCTATCTTTCTGTGTCTTACTCTGGGTAAAGTCTCTGATGAGAAATAAATGCTGGTCTTCGAAAATGAGTGGCAGAGCCCACCACATGTAAACACCGGCACAAATTAAGTACTACAGGTTTCCTACTGTCTAAACAAGAGGTTTTTGGGGGCCTTGGCCAAGACATTTATTACCCATTCTCTAATATTTCAGGGTTGCATGATGCCAAACAATACTAAATTAAATGTGCACTGCGCCAGGAATAGCCTCTCAGATGGATGTGTATGAAGACCAGGGCTAGCCTCTCTGAGGGATGTGTATGAAGACCAGAGCTAGCCGCTGAGAGGGATGTGTATGAAGACCAGGGCTAGCCGCTGAGAGGGATGTGTATGAAGACCAGAGCTAGCCGCTGAGAGGGATGTGTATGAAGACCAGAGCCAGCCTCTCTGAGGGATGTGTATGAAGACCAGAGCTAGCCGCTGAGAGGGAGGTGTATGAAGACCAGAGCTAGCCGCTGAGAGGGATGTGTATGAAGACCAGAGCTAGCCGCTGAGAGGGATGTGTATGAAGACCAGAGCTAGCCGCTGAGAGGGATGTGTATGAAGACCAGAGCTAGCCGCTGAGAGGGACGTGTATGAAGACCAGAGCTAGCCGCTGAGAGGGATGTGTATGAAGACCAGAGCTAGCCGCTGAGAGGGATGTGTATGAAGACCAGAGCTAGCCGCTGAGAGGGATGTGTATGAAGACCAGAGCTAGCCGCTGAGAGGGACGTGTATGAAGACCAGAGCTAGCCGCTGAGAGGGATGTGTATGAAGACCAGAGCTAGCCGCTGAGAGGGATGTGTATGAAGACCAGAGCTAGCCGCTGAGAGGGATGTGTATGAAGACCAGGGCTAGCCGCTGAGAGGGATGTGTATGAAGACCAGAGCTAGCCGCTGAGAGGGATGTGTATGAAGACCAGAGCTAGCCACTGAGAGGGATGTGTATGAAGACCAGAGCTAGCCGCTGAGAGGGATGTGTATGAAGACCAGAGCTAGCCGCTGAGAGGGATCTGTATGAAGACCAGAGCTAGCCGCTGAGAGGGATGTGTATGAAGACCAGAGCTAGCCGCTGAGAGGGATGTGTATGAAGACCAGGGCTAGCCGCTGAGAGGGATGTGTATGAAGACCAGAGCTAGCCGCTAAGAGGGATGTGTATGAAGACCAGAGCTAGCCGCTGAGAGGGATCTGTATGAAGACCAGAGCTAGCCGCTGAGAGGGATGTGTATGAAGACCAGAGCTAGCCGCTGAGAGGGATGTGTATGAAGACCAGAGCTAGCCGCTGAGAGGGATGTGTATGAAGACCAGAGCTAGCCGCTGAGAGGCATGTGTATGAAGACCAGAGCTAGCCACTGAGAGGGATGTGTATGAAGACCAGAGCTAGCCGCTAAGAGGTATGTGTATGAAGACCAGAGCTAGCCGCTGAGAGGGATCTGTATGAAGACCAGAGCTAGCCGCTGAGAGGGATGTGTATGAAGACCAGAGCTAGCCGCTGAGAGGGATGTGTATGAAGACCAGGGCTAGCCTCTCTGAGGGATGTGTATGAAGACCAGAGCTAGCCTCTCTGAGGGATGTGTATGAAGACCAGAGCTAGCCGCTGAGAGGGATGTGTATGAAGACCAGAGCTAGCCGCTGAGAGGGATGTGTATGAAGACCAGAGCTAGCCGCTGAGAGGGATGTGTATGAAGACCAGAGCTAGCCGCTGAGAGGGATGTGTATGAAGACCAGAGCTCGCCGCTAAGAGGGATATGTATGAAGACCAGAGCTAGCCGCTGAGAGGGATGTGTATGAAGACCAGAGCTAGCCGCTAAGAGGGATGTGTATGAAGACCAGAGCTAGCCGCTGAGAGGGATGTGTATGAAGACCAGAGCTAGCCGCTGAGAGGGATGTGTATGAAGACCAGAGCTAGCCGCAGAGAGGGATGTGTATGAAGACCAGAGCTAGCCGCTGAGAGGGATCTGTATGAAGACCAGAGCTAGCCGCTGAGAGGGATGTGTATGAAGACCAGAGCTAGCCGCTGAGAGGGATGTGTATGAAGACCAGAGCTAGCCGCTGAGAGGGATGTGTATGAAGACCAGAGCTAGCCGCTGAGAGGGATGTGTATGAAGACCAGAGCTAGCCGCTGAGAGGGATGTGTATGAAGACCAGAGCTAGCCGCTGAGAGGGATGTGTATGAAGACCAGAGCTAGCCGCTGAGAGGGATGTGTATGAAGACCAGAGCTAGCCGCTGAGAGGGATGTGTATGAAGACCAGAGCTAGCCGCTGAGAGGGATGTGTATGAAGACCAGAGCTAGCCGCTGAGAGGGATGTGTATGAAGACCAGAGCTAGCCGCTGAGAGGGATGTGTATGAAGACCAGAGCTAGCCGCTGAGAGGGATGTGTATGAAGACCAGAGCTAGCCGCTGAGAGGGATGTGTATGAAGACCAGAGCTAGCCGCTGAGAGGGATGTGTATGAAGACCAGAGCTAGCCGCTGAGAGGGATCTGTATGAAGACCAGAGCTAGCCGCTGAGAGGGATGTGTATGAAAACCAGAGCTAGCCGCTGAGAGGGATGTGTATGAAGACCAGAGCTAGCCACTGAGAGGGATCTGTATGAAGACCAGAGCTAGCCGCTGAGAGGGATGTGTATGAAGACCAGAGCTAGCCGCTGAGAGGGATGTGTATGAAGACCAGAGCTAGCCGCTGAGAGGGATCTGTATGAAGACCAGAGCTAGCCGCTGAGAGGGATCTGTATGAAGACCAGAGCTAGCCGCTGAGAGGGATGTGTATGAAGACCAGAGCTAGCCGCTGAGAGGGATGTGTATGACACCAGAGCTAGCCGCTAAGAGGGATGTGTATGAAGACCAGAGCTAGCCGCTGAGAGGGATCTGTATGAAGACCAGAGCTAGCCGCTGAGAGGGATGTGCACGCACTGTACCAGTCTGCAGGGGATGAGAGGGCAGTCAACAGCATCACCTGAATAGAGCGAGCTCACCAAGGGATGGTGAAGCACAAAGGTATACACTAATGCTTCTAAGTTTCAAATAAGGTCATGTTCTAACTTAAAAAAAATACAAGCAGGTGTCTGCATGAGAAGAAGCGAAACACCTTTCAAGAGCCTACAGATTTGAACAGCTCACCATCACACACTGGAATATCCTGTGGGCCATGTTGGTCTGAGCAAGAAAGCATGGCTGAAACAAGTTATGGTTTTGCTAATGCATTTTTACATAGTCTATCAATTTAAACTTTTAGAAAGGGTTCTAGTTCTTCAAACTCTGTAATCAAGTAGATAGGATTTCAAAAGAATGTGTGCGATGATAAAAGGTGAACAAGAAGCGGAAACAGTAGTTGCTTATTGCAAGGTAAGTTGCATCCTGTCTTAGATGCGGCCAAGGAAGTTCCTTGTCTTAGCATAGTGTAAAATGCCTATTCAGCTCATCCTAATACATCGCTTGTTTGAAACAGTTTCTGCCTATTTATATTGATACTAAGCATTTTAACAGGATAAAATGCAAAGTTAATTTTTGGTGGCACTTGATAATAGGTATAAATCATTACCTATTCAATAAATGTAACACTCTTTTTATCACCCTTAGGAGACTGAATGTTTGAGTTAGACCTGCAGGGACTGAAACTATGCTTTACTGGTTAAATGCAGATGTTTGCAGAATGTGTATAACACACTGAACCCTCTACTATGATAGTGACATGGAACCTACTGTTTACCAAAGGATCCCTGCAAAAAATCACTAAAACCCCCTGCCGTATGTTATTAGGATTCAAACCCTACATGCAGTGCTATGTACCAAGCGCATCAACTTATTAAAATATTTCATGCAGATCAGCAGTGAGACCAGGTGTTTACAAACGTACCTGCAGTCACTGGATTAACCGCCCGAAGTAACGTGTCTGTATGTTCATGGGAGTGTTGCTAGGTACACATAGATAACTGTAGCTGAGTAACCACTGCCTTACAGCCTACTTGCAAAGTGTGTGGAATAGATTTGGGTGGTAAATGCTGCTCCGCTAGTGGGGTTCACAAAGTTTTATCCACTCTGTGTTATGCTTGTAGGCGCGGTGTTCCTGCAAAACTTCGCCAACCGCCACATGGTGGAGTTTTTTCCTCACACATGACTCGCCAAGGGTAAGTTGACCAGTGAGAATTGGCGTCCCTTAGCGCCATTTTCAGAAGCTAGCACGACATCTGGTCTCAATAAGGGTAGTTGCGACCTTCTGCAATGAGAAAACTGCTGCTCGAGTAGAAAATCTACTTGAGAGGCAGCAACGAAGCCGCGCCCTCTAGCACACCACATGGTGCCATTCGTGCTGTTTTTTCAGCACGGAACAAGCTCCTGGAGCTAAAAATCATTACAAAATGCCGATTTCGCCCTCTTACGGAATTCCTCGGAATCTTGCAGAGTTTTCATGTAACTCAGCGGAATTCCGCAGCGTAAACTTTGCTAGTTCCAACCTACTCAAGCCTGGAACACTCAACCACTGAGCCACTACCCTTCAGGTCCTGACAGCTTCAACACAGCTCTTAAACAGCTGTTTCAAACTTCTGGAACCACTAGTTAGTGCTAGAGATTGAGCTATTAAGTGTGCAGAAGGTGCAACACCAGTACCCAGAGGCCTGAGACACCTATTGAACACTGGTTATGGCTTTGTTTTACTTACCACAGAGTAGCCAGGGGACCCATTTTCCTTGCTTGCACTGTGACCCATTGAACTTTTGCTATGCGACTGCTGAATCCATAATTTATGCTGCTGGTTGCAGGCGGTGGGCACTGACACTTATTTTTGGGATCCTGCACTTACTATGTCACTAAAATCAAGCTTTACCTGGCTGATGAGCCCATAATAAGGGCGCAACCGGCCCTGGGTTGCTTGTTTTCCATTCAGGGAGGACCTAGCCTGGCAGTTTGGGCTGGGCTGTTTCCATTGGAGCAGGGTCAAGGCTGATTTGCATATGGCTGGGTCCAAACTGAGGAGGCATGGTGGGTGAAAATCGATGGATTGAGCTGTGGCCATAGCTATCGCCAGTGGCTGAGATTAAATCAAGCTTTCCATCCATCACTTTTTGTTTTGAAACTCGTTTGTGGGGACCAAGGGCCCGATTCACAGAAGTAACTTAAGACAAAATCCTAAAATACTACCATTATGGTATTAAAAGAAGGCACTTACTCATTTCCGTATTCTCAGAAGTTAGGAGTCCTAACTTTACTACTCCTAAACTGACAAAAATCCTAAATTTAAGACTTTCGGTATTCACAGAAGGCATTTAGGAGTCCTAAAGTTAGGACTCCTAACTTCTGTGAATACCGAAATTAAGTGCCTTCTGTGAATACCAAAATGAGTAAGTGCCTTCTGTGAATACCAACATGGTAGTATTTTAGGATTTTGTCTTACGTTAGTTCTGTGAATCGGGCTCCTGTCTTTTTTTTATCAGGAGACTTTGGCTTAGAACTAGTGAGAAGTAGAAATGGGAGAAATAAGGAAGAGAAAGATAATTTTCTTGTGGCAGAGAAAGCAGGGATGAAAAGGGACCAAGCCAGTGTGATAAAAAGTAAACAAATGTATGGAGGTGGAATAGACGGGCATAAAATAATGTGGAATTAAGACCAGGTCTGTATGCACAACCTTGGCATTCAGCAGCAACGGGAGCAGGCGCTCAAGAACATTTTTAGGTCCTTGCACTTTTTTGTTGTTAACAAATTATGCACTGACCCTACTTCTGGACTTCGCATTACCGCCTGTCCGATTTTATCCAGCTGTTGTGATTTCAGCCAAGCATCGAACAGAAACTAAAAGGTGGACTAATCTGTGCAGCTCTGGAGCCCTGCGTAGTGACTTCTGGGCGCTGTACAAAGTAAATACCGAGGCCTGAGCCGCATTACTCCGGAGTGGCTGCTTCTTTTGCCCTGTGTTTATATTTGGTCGGCTCCATTCTGGGCTCTGCGGTGAGGGGTCACATCACTCCCCCTCTCCCCCCGTGCGGATGGATTCCTCCAGCAGCGGCCCCTTTGATGGGCCGGCTCCTCTAATTAGCAGGGCCGCGGCAGGTGGAAGGGATTACCGGGCGGTGCCTGCTGCTTGCGGCCTCTGAATGCCAGCCCCGGGGCTCTCACTCGAGCTCTGCCCCGCCAGCAGCGAGGTCAAACGGAAACCACTCATAGTAAGGCACTGACTTTCCTCTGCGCCATGAAATGGGTCACAGTTTGAGGGGGGACTTGTCCTGCCCAATCTTTTTAACTCCCCTCTCCAGGCCATGATGGATTCACTGTGTGGACCATGTTTCTCTGAAAGGAAACACGGGGCCCGATTCACAAAGGGCCTCCGCACGGAGAGGAGGCCCCGCAGCCGTGGGGGAGTCTCTGCACTCGGGTGGAGGCCCCGCAGCTGTGGGGGAGTCTCTGCACTCGGGTGGAGGCCCCGCAGCCGTGGGGGAGTCTCCGCACCCGGGCTGGAGGCCCTGAAGCCGTGGGGGAGTCTCTGCACTCGGGTGGAGGCCCCGCAACCGTGGGGGAGTCTCTGCACTCGGGTGGAGGCCCCGCAGCCGTGGGGGAGTCTCTGCACTCGGGGTGGAGGCCCCGCAGCCGTGGGGGAGTCTCTGCACTCGGGCGGAGGCCCCGCAGCTGTGGGGGAGTCTCTGCACTCGAGTGGAGGCCCCGCCGCCGTGGGGGAGTCTCCGCACTCAGGCGGAGGCCCCGCAGCTGTGGGGGAGTCTCCGCACCCGGGCGGAAGCCCTGCAGCCGTGGGAGAGTCTCCGCACTCGAGCGGAGGCCCTGCAGCCGTGGGGGAGTCTCTGCGCTCGGGCAGAGGCCCCGCAGCTGTGGGGGAGTCTCTGCACTCGAGTGGAGGCCCCGCCGCCGTGGGGGAGTCTCCGCACTCAGGCGGAGGCCCCGCAGCTGTGGGGGAGTCTCCGCACCCGGGCGGAAGCCCTGCAGCCGTGGGAGAGTCTCCGCACTCGAGCGGAGGCCCTGCAGCCGTGGGGGAGTCTCTGCGCTCGGGCAGAGGCCCCGCAGCCGTGGGGGAGTCTCTGCATTTGGGGTGGAGGCCCCGCAGCCGTGGGGGAATCTCTGCACTCGGGCGGAGGCCCTGCAGCCGTGGGGGAGTCTTCGCACTCGGGGCGAAGGCCTCGCTGTTGTGGGGAGTATCCCCACTCTGGGAGGGGGCCTCACAGTCCTGGGGGAGTCTCCGCAGCCACAGGAGAATCCACACTAGTGCAAAGGCCTCAAAGTCATGGGGAGTCTCCCCACTCAGGGCGGGGGCCTCACAGTTGTGGGGGGAGTCTCTGCACTCAGGGCGGAGGCCTCGCAGTCATGGGGTAACCTCCGCTGGAGTCTCCGCACTCGGGCGGAGGCCTCACAGTCATGGGGGAGTTTCAGCAGGAGAATCCACACTCGGGCGGAGGCCTCACAGTCATGTGGGACACTCCGCTGGAGTCTCTGCACTTGATCAGAGGCCTCACAGTCCTGGGGGAGTCTCCGCGGGAGAATCCACATTTGGGCGAAGGCCTCACATTTGTGGGTAGTCTCTGCACGCGACGTGGGGGCCTCACAGACATGGGGGAGTCTATGCGGGAGAATCCACACTTGGGTGAAGGCCTCGCAGTTGTGGAGGAGTCTCCACACTTGGGGCGGAGGCCTCATAGTCATGGGGGAGTCTCAGCACCCGGGCAGTGGCCTCGCAGTCATAGCGGAACCTCAGCACTCGGGGCAGAGGCCCCACAGTTGTGAGGGAGTCTCTGTAGAAGAGTCCACACTCAGGGCGTACGCCCCACAGTCGAGGGGGAGTCTCTGCTGGAGTCTCCACAGTCAGGGCGGAGACCCCGCAGGCGTGGGCGAGTATCTACATTTGGGTCGAAGGCCTCACATTCGTGTCGGAATCTCAGAACTCGGGGCAGACGCCTGGCAGTTGTGAGGGAGTCTCCGCACTCGGGGCGGGTGCCTCACAGTCATGGGAGCCTGTGCACTTTGGGCGGGGGCCTCACAGTCCTGGGGTAGTCTCCGCGGGAGAATCCACACTTGGGCGAAGGCCTCACTGTCATGGGGGAATCTTAGGACTTGGGGTGGTGGCCTCGCAGTTGTGAGGGTGTCTTCGCACTTGGGGCGGGGGCCTCACACTCATGGGGAGTCTCTGCACTCGGGCAGAATCTGCAGAATGAGAATTCTCATTGCGAAGATTTCGCCCTGAGTGCAGAGACTCCCAACTGCAGGGTCTCCGCCACGAGGGGGGAGGCCTTTTTGTGAATCCGGGCCTATGTGTTTTCATTCATAGATTCACAATGATGTGTACAGTGCTTCAGACAGAGAACACTTTCTCCAAGATGCTCTCAGTTCACAGGTAAGTGAGTGAGGAAGTGTGAGATACCTTGCTCAACCACTCAGTGTGCCTGTATAGAGTACGACCCCTAAGGGTTAGCGAAACAAACGTGATATAATGTCTCAATACACTGATGTACAACCTATGCTAACCCTGTAACAGAATTGCTAATGTGCTCTTGTATAAAAATAAAAAAATAAAAAAAAGAATATGATCCCCAAATCCAGAGCAGCCTATGTAGTGCCCTGATGACTTACCGGTAATCTTCATTACTCTTAGACCTACTTGTTATTGTCACAGTCATTATAATATGAAGTGAGCGTGCCTAAATCCTTTGATGTATGTTGGAATGTGAGCCCTGCGAGCCTCTTCTGGGCACTATAACAAGGCTCGCATTCCAGCATTCTCTATGTTATATGCAAACCGCTAGAGGATCAAGGGAGGGAGGACAGGTCATAATGACTGTGACAAGTACGAGTAGACCCAGAAGTAATGAAGAATACAGTTATGGACAATTTCCCTTATCCCAGTCACTACTGTTTGAGGAATTCCGAAGCAATTTCATGGCCTTTAGCACAAACAGAAAACTCAGGAAGCCACCAATACCACAACCGTGAGTAATTTTCTGATGTCAAGGTTAAGCAGAGCACATCTCATCCAAAGGAGAACCCCCAGACCCAATGTCCTGGAGATGGCAATGGTGAATGGGGGTAAAAGAGGAAGCCCAGATGGCAGCACAATATGTCTCAGCTAAGGGGACATCCTGAACCTCTGCCAGGAAGTGACCATATTCCTGATAGATCTCAGGATGAGGAGGCTCTCCCACGGATAAACCAAAGCAATAGTGGACCAAAACCAAAGGCAGATAGGTAGAGAAGAAGCTTTGTGACCCAACCTGACAATTCCAATATTTATTTATTATTTATTTATTTTATCGATTTTTAGAGCGCGCAAATACCCGAAGGTGTCTCGGCGCTAAGTTGCTAGACTCTCTGGCGGGAGGGTGAGATTTTAGGCTGAAAACAGCCAAGTTTTCAGATTTTTTCTGAAGTTGAGCAGGGTTGGAGCACATTTGATGTGGAGGGGTAGTGTGTTCCATAATTTGGCTGTGCCAACCGTGAAGCGTTTGTCTCCCCAGTTGACCCTCCTAGTACGGGGGACTATTAGCAGGTGAGCCGAAGATGAGCGTAGTGCCCTGGGATGTTCAAGCGGGCGAAAAGCTTGTCTTAAGTATAGCGGTCCATGATTGTGGATAGCCTTGTAGGCTATACATAACGCTTTAAATTTAATGCGGCTCCTCAAAGGCAGCCAGTGTAGCTGTCGGATGTAGGGGGAGACAGGTGCAAATTTGGGAATAGATAGCAGGGTCCTAGCCGCTGCATTTTGCACTGTCTGCAATTTATTGAGGACTTTTTGTTGTGCATTAAGAAATAGGGCATTGCAGTAGTCAGTTTTAGAAAAAACTAATGTACTGACTAATGTTTTGCCTGCAGATGATGGTAGATAGGGAATAAGTTTTTTGATCCTTTTTAGAATGAAGAAAGATGAGGAAACCACCGAATTGGCATGCTGCTGGAATGACAGCTTGTTGTCAAAGACAACCCCCAGATTTCGCACTTTAGATACCGGTTCCGGAGGATGTCCCATCTGGTGTGGCCACCATTGTGGAGACCAGGACGGCTGTAGTCTCCCGAATGTCATCACCTCTGTCTTATCAGAGTTAAGCTTCAGACAGTTTGATGACATCCAGGAGCTTATCGCATTCATTCCGGATTGGAAATTCGCAGCTACAGCGGAACCATCGTCGTAAATGGACAACACCAACTGGGTGTCGTCAGCGTATGTGGTGAGGAGGATTCCGTGCGATTTGATGACCCTCGCCAAGTCCGACACGTATATATTGAACAGTGTCGGGCTTAGCGAGGATCCCTGGGGTACACCACAAGGCAGAGAAAATGTCTGGGAGGTGTATTGGCCCAGCTTCACAGATTGTGAGCGGTTTGACAAAAATGAGGCGAGAAGCTCCTTAGCTTTCCCTTTTATCCCTATAGCTGCGACACGGTCGATCAAGGTAACGTGGTCGACCGTGTCGAAGGCGGCGGACAAGTCTAAGAGTATTAGGATTGCAGCTCCTCCATTGTCCATAGTGGACCGTATCTCGTCCGCAGCTTTCAGGAGCGCAGTCTCCGTGCCATGTCCCTGGCGGAACCCAAACTGGGTGTCATCCAGTAGGTTGTTGTTGTGAATAAAGGTTGACAACTGGAGATTCATGATTTTTTCAAAAATCTTAGCCGGGAATGGGAGGCATGAAATGGGCCTATAGCTGGCTGGCAGGGAAGGGTCTAGAGTGGGCTTTTTGATTAAAGGCTTGATAATGGCTTCCTTCCATACTGAGGGGTAGGTGCCGGATGTAAACATTGCATTGCAGATAGTAGTTAGTGGAGGGGACAAGAATAAATGTATGTACTTATGAGTTTTATAGGTCACAATTACCCTCCCAGGCATTTTGGAGCTACTCACCACTAAGCAATAAAGAGCTCTAAGAAAAGTAATTAACCAAGTTTTTAAGGATTTCCTAAATGCCAGGTTATTAGGGTTGATAAACAAATGAAGAGGCAAAGAATTCCATATTGTAGTGATTGAATGAGAAAACGATCAACCATCCTCCGTAAGTTTGCAATTTTGATGCAAAAGTGCTGGTCCTACTTGAATATTCCATTGAAATTTGTTGGACTGTAGGGATAATCTGGAATGTCAAAGCAGGAAGATAAAACTCTTTACATTTTGTTTAAAATGCATTCCAATGACTGTCAAATGCTAATCATCTATGTTGGGTTTGGTTGTACATCCACATTCAAAATACAAATGTAATTAAAACTCTGTGCAGTGATTCAGTACAATTAAGTCTATGTTTTCCACTCCTTTCTTCAGTTTCAAAGCACCGAAGTATAAGGATGCAGTAAATGAATAATGCCAACAAGTTTCATTCTTCGATGCATTTTGTGAAGATCAAATGTAACTAACAATAGCAGAGATAGGGAAGTCTACTGGGGCCATATCCGAATCTACACTGTCTTCTCTTCCATCAGGCCTTAATAAGAATTAATCACACTAGCAACTCTCTGAGTGACTACATTTGTGCTGCACAAATTCAGAACACATAAGATATAGTGTTCTAGGTCCAATTCAGTCACGCCTGGGGGTTCAATATTTCAGGCCATTGCAGAATTTCCATTGGGTGTAATCTCACCTCCTTTCAGTAATATTGTCTTATGCTTATTACATGAAATTTGTGAAATCCCATCACACAGATCTTAGCCCTTGGTCGTTTATACATAATTTGCATTTATAGCCCATAAAAATGCCCACGCCACCCGATCAAATGCTTTTTCAGCATCTAAAAACACCAATCCAACATTTTTATGGAGTACAGCACCATAGTCTAAAACAGCAATCACCCGATGTAGATGATTAACAGTACTACGGCCTGGAAGAAATGTGATGGGCCAGGAGTCCGCATTTGTCTATATCACTAGGGGTACACGGCAGGGATGCCCATGCTCGCCGCTATTATTTGCTGTCTACATTGAACCATTGCTGCAGATGTTAGAAAGCTCCCAGGGTATACAATCTAAGGCTATCGGGGATAATTCTGTGCGTGTCTTAGCTTATGCGGATGACATCGCGGTTGTGACATCTGACCCGGAACAAGCATTGGGGGAAATTGAAACCTTAACACGTGAATTTGGTAAAGTTTCTGGGTATAAACTGAACATTGCTAAAACCCAGGTCGTGTGCACCATTGGGCTATGTCCTAATGACATGCGTGTTACTCCTGAAGCAAAGTATCTTGGAATCAAAATTAGGATGTCGCTCCTAGAATTAGTCACAGTGAATTGGACTGATACTTTACAGTCTGTTAAGCGCCAGTTGGAGAGGTTTGAATGTTTACATTTGACACTAGTAGGGCAGCGAAATGTTTTTAAAATGTGTATTTTACCCAGGGTACTGTATTATTTCCGTACCGTACCACTTGAGCTGCCACGTCCACAATTAATGAAGCTTCAATCTATAACCGGTAGATTTTTATGGAGCTGGAAATCCCCTCGCCAAGCGTCCAAATTTATGCCATTGCCGCTCTCAAAAGGTGGTTGGGGAGTCCTGAATGTTGTTATTTATTATCTAGCCTGCCTTTTGCAAAACACGAATTTTTTGATTTGTGGGGGTGAGATACAGGTATTTGATAGCCCTAACATTTACTCAATGCTATTAGGTTGTCAATCTCGACAATTGTTGCTACGCTTTCTTGAGCCAAGTTATTATAAAAGAACAAGATTTAAGACTATATTAACAGCATTTAAAGGCTGGAGGGCGGTTCGCAAAATAGTTTCCCCTTAATCGCATCAATCCTTACACACCTTTTGATTCAACTGAATTACTACCTTCTATATTTTGGGATAGTAAGATGAAGACGTGGGCGGATAAAGGTATTAGATGTTTAGGAAATATGATATATGCTGGTACTATGGTTACATTCGATGATCTAAAGGTAAAATATGGGATACCGCAGAGTGATTTCTTTAAATATTTACAAGTGCGAGATTTTATTTTAAAACATCGGCCTATGCTATCCAATGGGACTAATGCCCTGCTAGAAGTTTTGAATAAACCGGTTAAGATAGGGATTTTATATAACTGCTTGCTGAGTCAACAAAGCGATGATATTGCTATACAAGAGGGGAAATGGAACAACAGATTGGGTATTTCTGACCAGTTGATTCAAGTATCTATTGACATGGCTGCAAAGATTATGCTGACAGCTAATTTACGTTCTCAACACTATAAAATGCTATTTAATTTATACCATACACCGGCCAAGATGATGAAGTGGGGCAATATATATAATGGGAAATGTTATCGGTGCCAAGCTGATAAAGCAGACATTGTACATATATTTTTTGATTGCAGAGTTTTGAACTCTTTTTTCACTTCCATTGCCCAATTTTTGTCAACTATTTTAAATTCTGATGTGCTGATATCTAGAGAAATGATGATGTTTGGACTCTGCAAAGACATGGCCAGTATGCCACTTTATTATCAAAATCGGTATTTCTTGTTCATGGCTATGTCAGTTGCTCGATTATGTATCGCTTCCATGTGGTTGAAAACTGAGGCACCGTCATATGAGATGTGGCGGGCAAAGTTTTATAACATATTTAATTTAGAATTTAATTTATATCGTATTAGATTAGTGAAGAAAAAACAACTGGGGTATAGGATCTGGCAACCTATGATCCAAGTTAGGATGTAATAGTTGCTCACTCTCATGGTTATGATATATATGTACTTTTGAATAGGATTAATGTATATACTTTTTTGTATTTGTTTTGATCATGCTATGAACTGCATAATAAATAAAAAAAAAATAATAATAATAACATTTGTGAAATCCCACTACAATGCTACTTCACATAAATACGCACTGTTCATGGCAAACATTCTTACAAGCCCCTTGCGCCACCCTTATGTCACTTTTCCCATATTAACAAGCATTTGCAATGCAATAGGTCTCGCATTAGGAAAGTTTGAGCTATTGGTATTGTAAATGGCAAAGTTTTTATTTATGTTTCTTTTTTTTTAAATAGCTAAATTAATAGCTTCGTCATTTACAATGCCAATAGTTATAACTTTCGCAAATGTGATACCTATAGTATTTGTAATGCAATATGTTTTGTATTTACAAACCGCGAGAGGACAAAAAAAAGCTCCGGACCACCGCCTCCTCCCAGGCCTTCAAAAGGGACCTCAAAGTTCTCCTCCTCCAGAGACACCTCCAAAAGTAATTCACGTCCTCTTGCTATTTGTGAGGAAGACTTCCCACTACTGATAATTTCTACTTTCCATGACCATGGAAGTGCCTTCCCAGTGTATGCCTGTGATTGGAGGGTCTGCCTTTTTGCAGTATTTTCCATGTACTGGTGTTCGGTGCCCTTTTGTAACATGCACACACCACTCTGCCCTTGCAACACACGGCTGCTACCTCTCACATGTCTTTACCTTTGATACTTGCACAAGTGCCACCTTGCCCATGTAACGCTTGTTCCTGAGCCTGAGTGTCTAGCACTTATTGCAGGACTATACCTCTAATTATACTCTGTTTTCTCTTATAACTGCACACTTGTCACTTTCATTTCCTCTTGTGCACTTTTGACTACCTCATGTATTTTGGTTGCTCACAATTTTTACTCAAGTATTTTGTTTGCTCACGATTGTCACTATTACCTTTACTACCTCATGTATTTTGGTTGCTCACAATTTTTCCTCTTGTGCACTTTTGACTACCTCATGTATTTTGGTTGCTCACAATTTTTACTCAAGTATTTTGTTTGCTCACGATTGTCACTATTACCTTTACTACCTCATGTATTTTGGTTGCTCACAATTTTTACTCAAGTATTTTGTTTGCTCACCATTGTCACTATTACCTTTACTACCTCATGTATTTTTGGTTGCTCATAGTTTTTACTACCTCATGTATTTTGTTTGCTCACAATTGTCACTATTACCTTATGTAAGTAACGTATGTTTTTGCAACCTGTTCTTTTGTAATGTTTCTCATTATGTTTCATTTCTGTTCCTAATGTGAAGTGCTCTGACGCCTTCGGGTAAAGTCCGCGCTATATAAAAATGCATAAATACATGAATACATAAATACCACCTTCGGGTAAAGTCCGCGCTATATAAAAATGCATAAATACATAAATAAATAAATACCGCCTTCGGGTAAAGTCCGCGCTATATAAAAATGCATAAATAACTAAATAAATAAATACCGCAAATCACCGCCGTCACTCTGCCGGCCTGCGACCAGGAAGTCAGGCAGGCCGGCGTGACAACCGGAAACAGGAAGTAGGAGGGCGGGAGCCTACCCCGCCTCCCAGAGAAGAGCCGCGATTGGAGCCGTGTTTGGAGCACCGGAGCAGACAGGAGCCTACCCTGCGCCCCGGTGCCGAAGGAGGGAAGAAGAGTCCTGCTGCCGGGCCCTGCAGCTGAGGAGAGCCGCCGCACGAAGGAAGCCGGTGAGTGGGTTGCTGAGCTGCGGGGGGGGGGGGAGAGAGGGAGAGAGAGCATGTGTGTGCGCGCGCGCGCGTGGGGGGGGGCGCGGGCTGTGTATGTGTGTGTGCGTGTGTGCGTGTGTGTATGTGTCTTGGAGTGCGTGTGTGTGACTGTGGGGGAGGGGGTGTGTGTGTGTGAGCGAGTGTCTGTCTGCGCGCGCATGTGTATGGCGCGGGACGCGGCGTGCGCGTTCGCGCACACGAATCCAAGCAATCCAAGCTCGTACACCCTCTTGTCCTCCTTCCCCCCACACTGATCGCTATTGGTCTCCAGCTGGACAAATGCATCCTTGCGGATGCATTGCCAGCGAGACCCAAAAAGGATGCAAAAGTGGCGTGAGAATTTGTAAATCTGCACCCAAGTGCATAGGAGCAACGCAAATGACCAGAACGCAAATAGCTGCTGTTTAAGATGACACGCGTGTTTTTTCTCTTTCCTTTTTGTAGTGTTAAATGCATCCTCACTTCCAAAATGGACACGTGAACTCATTTTGTTCTAAAAGATAGTGCCAAATGCTGGATTCCCTTTTCGAGGAACTGCACATAATTTCACCTGATTTTTCTAAAATGTTGCAAATTTTGCTAAAGCAAATTCCCCTAATTTCACCCACTTCTACATTATACTTGGATAATGGTGCTACGGGGCGTAATTCACCCCCGTTAATAAGGGTTCGAGTTCGGGTATTAGGTGAGCCTAATGGCAGTCAGACAATAAAATGCTGGTGAGATACTCCAAATATGTGAGAAAAGTGCTGGTCGCACTCACCAAAAGAGGCGTCGCCAGCATTTTACATCTATTTTTATTTCACAAGGGCACATTTGGGTTTCTCCACCGGTTGTGTCTTTCTCAAATGGATAAAAGGAGTAGTAGGAAGAAGTGCTATGAAGTGGCTCAGTGGTCCAGGTTCACACGGAGCCTTCTCCCACAATGCATCATATTCACTACTCTCGTCCCTTCCGGCTTCCCCAAGGGCCTCAGCTAAGGGTTAAGCGTGGCCATAGATGTGGACTCAAGTGGCCCTTAAGTACATTCACTTCGGTTTAAAACAAATCAAAACTTAAAGCTCCATCCTAGTGAAAAAGTAATACATTTTTGGCACAATTTTTGAAACATATTATATTCATGTATGTTATGTTGTTATGCTATTGGCATTTATAACGCGCACTGCTACGCGAAGAGTGTCCCGGCGCGAAACCAAATACGGACGTAGATCTGTGGATGGTGTATATGTTCACGTGCACACTTTTATACGTTTGAAGTCAACAACAACAGGTATATTAACCTACTGATTTATCTTAAGCGGTATATCTATTCACTATATGTATTGGTTGGTAAAATATACTTGTGGGGCAATGCACCTGCTGCGGAGATCTGTCTATTAGGTTGGTCTCCACATCCTGGTAAAATAGTTCTGGTTGTTCATGCGCCTCCTGCAGAGCTCTGCATGCAGTTTGCAGGTACCAAGTTTGAATCCCTCCAAGAGAACTCCCTGAATTGATCTGAAAGTTGATGCGAGATTCAGATGTGCCCCATCGGCCACTCTTTCGAGCCCTGGTGCAATAGCTCAGTGAGTGCAGCACCCTCTAAAAAGACCCGGATTTGATGTACATTGTTGTTCTGTTTGCATTTTGCTCACACTTACTTTGAAAATGCTGTGCCTTTTTTGATTGATTTAGAAAGTGCATCCTCGCTAACTTTGATTGAGGTAAAATGTGTCATGGAAGGGGCCTGACAGCCTTCAGCTGTGCTCCCAAACTTATAACCTCTTAGACCCAGGCCCAACCAGGATACTTCACTACCCAAGTTTGGGCCTGATTTAGATGTTGGTGGGCGAGTTACTCCCAGTGCTTAATTTGTAAAATAATAGGTGCCAGGGTTGTGACCAGGAGGCCACTGCAGCTTGCACCACCCATCGCCCTTGTCATTGCTGCCAAAACAACTACTAACCACCTCTCGCCTGCAAGTTCAGACAGTTCAGATTATTCCGGGTTCCCAAAGCTACAGGAATGGCTGGGGAGGCAGGTATTAGTCATTTTGTATGTATATTGGAGTAATAAACAACTGTTGTTCTGCTCATCTCTAAATTAGATGTGCAGCGCCACCATGTGGCAGACTGTAGTTTTGACAATTAAGTGAGGTGCCAGCACCGGAAACCACAGGGTAAAATTAAGCACTGGTTATTCTGTCACAATGGTGTCGGATATCCCGTCCGCCAAAATGTAAATGCCATTATTTCCTATGGGTTTTATATTTCAGCAGACAGGATATCGTCCTTGTTGTGACAGAGTAAACTGTCTGTCAATATCTAAATCAGGCAGTACCATTGTTCTAGTACATATTATGGACATTTGTTTTCTTGTTAATCTCAGACGTGGGCACTGAGTCACGTGTGGTATTCCACCCCAGCAACGAATCCCTCCCGCTGACACCCTTGCACCCTCAGAGTGCATGTCAGCGGGGTCCACCGTGTATACCACATTAGAAACCTAGATAGAAGGACCAGTCAAGAAGATGATAACAGGACAAACCAACACGGAGGGAGGGAGAAAGGGAGAGGGATGGGTTGGATGTATGGATAGATGGGTGGGTGGATGGATATGGGTTTGGGGGTTGCGTTCTGGTGGGTGTGAGATGGATGAGTGGATGGATGGATATGGGTTTAGTTGGATAGGTGGATGGCTATGGGTTTGGGTGGATGGATGGATGGATGGATGGATATGGGCTTGGGTGGGTGGGTGTGTGGGTGGATGGGTGAGGGGATGGATGTATGCATATGGGTTTGGATGGGTGCGTGGATGGGTGGGATATGCAAATGGTTTGACAACTCAAAAAATACATGGAAAAAATGCAAGAAAGAGAGGGAAAAGTCCCAAAGAAAGGTAACAAAAGAAAGCGAAAATATGAGATGAAGGACGGTGGAGAAAAATAGTAAACAAGTAGACGACGTGTCACAACGGGTGTTTATGGCTGTAGAGCTGAGGATACGTCATCCCGAGAGGAGTGAAGATGTTCCTTGCAGACATGGACTCGCGGTCTGTGTCCCAGAGCCCAGCGGGCGGCCCTTTGGAGATGTGCAGTGAATGCATCCTCTCTGCAGCCTCCGACCCTCTCGCATTACCCTCACCCTGTCGAGTTCCAGGCGTGTAACCATAGCCTCTAATTGTCAGGGTGAGGCACATATCTGGAAACCCTACCCAAGCCGAGACAGGCTGCGTCTGTGATCAGGGCCGGACTAGAAACCAAAACCGGCCCTGGCAAAGTGCTCGGCATCCCCAACACCCTCCCTCCCCACCCCCCCTTCCTCATCCCTCCCCCCCCCTGGGTTGGGGGTGCCGCCGAGCTCTTTGCTGCAAAAACAGCCCTGTAACAAAAACAGCCCCCAGGTGCCCAAAACCGGCCCCCACCCGTGCGGCGCACCGGGGAATTGCCCGGTGCCCGCTACGGCCAGTCCGGACCTGTCTGTGATGCTGCGAGGTCGGGGACAGACAGGAGGGGTCTCGCGTTACCGGAAGCAGGCCGGCCGTGCGGCAACCCATTGAAGTCTGCGAAGGGGGGGTGAGGGGGCAGGAGTAGAGGGGGTCTCATGTTAGCATCTGCCGTGGAAAGGTCTCAGCACAGCTGCTAAATTCATCATCCCTAGCAAACCCAGCATTTGTAAGAGGCTCATTTTAGCAGATTTTATTTTTATTTTTTGCAGTTTTATATAGCGTGAACTTGGCCCAAGGGCATTAGAGCCCTTTACTTGAGTACCACATTATATTACACACGGTTATATTTTATATTTTACATTGTTTTATTGCATGCGGAGCTTAAGTGGTTTGCCCACGATCACAGAATGTTGAGCAGTCGCCGGGACTCGAGTCTGGTTTCTCACTTCTAAGGGGGACAGCTCTGGCCGTTGGGTCAAGCACCTCGAAATATGAGGGCTCCTGCCTGTAGGGGCATGTGCCAAACCCTTGACGTGTATTTTCCAAGGTAGTTCGCACCCTGCCCTCCGAGGACATACCTTCAACTTTCAGGAGACAAACTGAAATGCAAGCATGACTTGAGCAGTGGAGCGCTGTCTTCCTTTTTTCTCAGATTTGTTTGCATGTTGTGTGAAAGGGGTGTGGCCTATCAATCAATCAAGTGGTATTTGTATAGCGTGGCTAATCACCCCATGGGGTATCCAGGCCCTGTGTTGCAGTTAAGAACATATGTCATTTAGGGTTCGCAGGTGCGACCCCTCGTGACCCTTGGCACTGCCTTTGTGACCCCTGGCCTCAGAGGTAGCAAAATCAGTGCCAGAAGCACAGGGGCAACTCATCGACTTTACTTGTTTTTTTGCCAGTTTGTTACAACGTGAATAGTAAATACTGCTACATTATTCACTATTGGTGTAAAAAGGAGTGGAGTACAATTAGCTGGAATATAACCCCTCACTGGCAGCTGAGGCAGGTAAAAAGTGCTTTTAAATGTTTGTTGTGTGAATGGTCGTGGGTGAGAGTGTATTTACATGAGAGAGAGTGTGTGTGAATGTGTGTGTATATGGAGGGGGCGCTGGAATTATGCGATTGTGCATCTGGTAATTTATGCACAAATATAGATTTGATGCATCCGCCACATAATCCCTCATCTGCTACATATTCTGCAGATTTAACAACAAAAATCTTTCCTAGCTCAAACGGTTCAAAAGTTACTAAAATGCAGCAACATGTTTTGCCGCACAATGGAAGGCTCTTTTCAAAAGTTGACTGGTCACCTTTCTGTAGCTTATTATTGTGTTTGGGTGTTAAACTGGTACTAATGAGTTGCAACTATTCTTCATACACTAATAACACCTTTAGAAATGACAAAGTAATGAAGTAATATTGTCTCAAAATGTGTCACATTATGGTCCAATTTTACCTTTTCTTGCTGTATAATTTGGCCCTCCCCTGCTGCATAATTCCAATTGCCGTGTATACGTAAGCGTATGTGTGAGTGAAAGTAAAGGTCAAATGGCATTTCTGCTACCCCATACATTTTGCTGAATTAATGTTTATGCCAAAGAAGTGTAACTAGGAATCCTTTCCAGCAACGCGGCCTATATATTAAAGGTGTAGGAGGCAGAAGCACTACAGCTTTAAAAACAAGCATTTGTAGGGCAATAGGTCTCATATTTATACGAGTTTCGTAAATGTGACACCTATTGCATTACAAATGCTAGTTTGTAAAAATGGCCCATGCGGCGATTTAACTTTTAATATCGTCCGCGCCCTTTCTTTAGACGAGCCATGTCTAAAGAAAGGGGTGTGGCCGCCATTAAGATGAAAGCGGTGTAAGGGGTGGTTTTACCAAAAAAAGCCTTCTTTTGACAAGTTGACAACATTGTTGTCTTTTTTTTGTATACGCGCCCTATGTCACACTTTCACTTTAATGGCGGCCATGCCCCTTTCCTTAGACTTGGCTCAGTTGACCTGTTTGCTGCTTTGAACATTATGCACCAGTGGGGAGCGTTCTAGTAAGCAGGTGGGCTCAAAGGACGTGCACAGCACTACGGAGGTAGTGCTCGCGACGGACAGGAGCAGCAAACGGGTTAAGGAAATGGGTGCTGCCGCCATAAATGCAAAAGATACACATGGGCTCCAGTAAACAAAAATATAATAATAATTAAGCGTGGCAGCTATACTTAAAGCAGAGCGAGCTGCTAAAATAAAGAAAGAAAGAAACATGCCCACTATAGTTAAAGCAGACCGCCATAAGTAAATAAAATAAAAGCGGGCGGTGTGCTGTGATGTAGTGGCTGGAATGGGGCAAATCATTAAACAATATAGTGCTCACAGCCAAGATAAAGCAGACAATGTAACAAGACAAGTAAAAGGTCCAGTTGTTATGGAAGGTAACAAATGCTGACAAGGAGGTGCCAAGGAGGGACTAACAAGCCTAATAACGACTCGCAAGCAAGCTTTTATGAAGGACAATGACACAAGCCAATTAAAAATATGGGCGTGGAGTGGGCGGGCCTTCAAAACCATCCTCCAATACTGCATGCCTCGCAGCAGCGCATGCGCAGCCCAGGCTCGACCTAAAAGGCAAATAGGTATTGCAAGGTGAAGTAAAATGTGTGAAAAATAAACCGGAAATTGGATATCTGTCATCGAATACCTTAAGTGATTTTTACAGTCATTGTTGAAAAATGGATGAGTGTTTTTATTCGTAAAGTTAAGGACATGAATGTCGAACCCCATAGGGACCCTTTTTGAGATACTTTTCAAAGTCGTTTTTTAGTTGCTGCCAGGTATGGCACCCCACAGGACCCACCCTTATTCGAGCCCTACTTGAAACGGAAAGTGAGCAAAGAGTGGGGAGAGGAGTTGGCCTAACGGCTAGGGCGGTCGACCTCGGAACTGGGGAACTGGGTTAGAGTCTCGGCAATGACGCTCAACATCTGTGATTCTGGGCAAATCAATTAATCTCCCAGTGCCTACAAAAATGAATGTGTCCTCATGCTATGTACAGCGCTCTGATATCCGATTCGGGTCAAGTTCGAGCTATATAAAACTCTGTACAAAAAAAGAAAAAAGACCTACATTTTTGTAAATGGCTGAAATCCCAGCTCTCTTCTCCTTCGACCCTTTTTCCTCCTTAGACGTTTTTTGCTCACTCTTTGAAACTGTACCCTCTGTAAACTTTGTGTTTAACTATCAATGAGTTACACTTTGAAAAACAAGACTTTACAGAAAGTAGGAATTCAAGTAATAGCTTCTGGCAGTTCCAGAATCTCAAACATGAATGAACTGCATACATGTTTTTTCTCAGAGTGTTGACAAACCTAATCTCCCAGTTTGAGGAAGAAAGTGTTATCACTGTGTGGTGAATTTTTCCCCCCAGCTATTTCATCATCATTGGGAAGGCTCTAGTTAGATTACACTTGAACTGATTTATTTCACAGGGCTGGCGGGATTGCTCAATGAGCTGAACACTCGTCGCTGACAAATGCAGTGTTGTGGACCTTTCACTAGGCCTTTGCCATGGTGCCACTGTGAACTTTAATCTGGGATTGTCCCTCCCAAATTACTTACTTTTACTTTACACTTAGATAGTGCCCAGAATACCCTAATGGCCTCAAAGAAAACCAGGGTGTTATTTGTTCCTAAGCACTACAAGTGGTGCACCTAAGGGAGGTTCAAGGAATTATTCAGTTGAAGGGTCCTGCAGACATATGCACACTGGTTAGTTGCTGCACCTGGGAATGGTACAAGGGTTTATTCACCTGCAGGGACCGTAGCTGGATATTCGGTGCAACCCTAGGTACCTGCAGGGACTGTATATTTGGTGCACCCCTAGGCATCTATGTGAATGTGCACTGATCGAAGTCGGGCTAAGATCTTAGGCGCTCATACAGACATAAATGGGTTCCTAAGGTAGCCGCCCTTCCAAGAACACCACCCCAGTGGTAGTACTATGTTTCGCTAGGTTTCCCTGCGGTGCTCACAGTGCCTTGTGGAGGGATTTGCCTGAGGTCTATTGTGCCTGTGCACTGGGATGTATACAAGGATGTATCCAAGGCTCTCACTAAACGTATGGTAAGGAATCTATAACTAACTAATGTTTCTTACAGATATATCATTACCAAAGGTAAGTAACTTGTGCATCAGGGCACGCTACCTATAGAACAGTGGAAGTCTAGTTTTGGAAATGCACAATGACATCACATGGACTGTTGTCACAGGAAGTGATGTCACAACTCTATTATTGTTTCTTGGCAGTTTTGTAGCGTACAAGCAGTAATCAGTATGGCATTTCGGAGCATTTGATAATGTGGGTTTATCAATCCCTTCACTGAGAATGTCCATAACCCACAGTCAAAACTGAGATACAGAAATACCTGGGGAGCTCCATCCGCCCGCATCACTCCATTCCCGGTGAAGATAGATATGACACTTAGGGGAGGGGCGTCCATGTGTCATGGCCACTCCTAGGCTCAGGCTTCAAATATTAACTTATTTTAAGATGGAATAAAATGTCCTCTGCTTTCCTGACTGTAATAGGGGCCTCTTGTGAGTATAGTGGACACGGGTTCAAGACTACCAGTGCAAATGACGTCACAGTCAGTAAATGGGCCTTTTTATAGAACACTATCTACCACAGACCTGCTCCCTGCTTGTGCCAGAAACGATGTTATTAGCCCTCTGATTGCACTGGTTTGTAGACCTCCAATGAATGAAAAGCTGAGAGACCTTTCAGGATTTCACCAATCAAATAGGCTTTGTGTGAGAGCTCAGATGAGTGAGTTCACTGGACTGCTGACCGCAGTGGGGCCATTTCGCTTGCTCAGGATGCGGTCCATAAACCCCAGTAGAGGACATCAGCTGATGCGAACAACAGAGAAGTGTCTAGAGGATGGAAGATAAGTCCAGTGTCCTGATACATCAATACGTTGAGAGCAATATTGGTCTTACAGCCTGCTAATTATATAGCCTCACAGCCAGCCGTAGCGGGCTATACCGGCTATTAAAGGCCCACTCCTGCATTAAAGGCCAGAGCCGAAGGCGAGGGACTTTAACCTGGGAGCGGAACTGTAATAGCCGGTATAGCCCTGCTACAAAGGGCTTTAAGGCTATTAGAACATTCTGCCACTAGAGGGTAGAATGTTCTAACAAATAAAACAAAGGCTTCTCGAAGCATGAGGGGATTTAAATCCCCTCAAGCTCTGAGAGGCCTTTGTAAAACATTGAAATGTTGCTTTGCGGGCCTTTACCGGCCCATAGAAGCAGGGAGAACTCCATTGTCTTCAATGGAGCTCCCATCATTCCAATGTTCTAATGTTGGTTATTGCCCTCATCATCTTCATGTTCTCTCCTGTGCAGTAGGAGTCTAAATTAAGCCAAGTAACTAGCATTATTGACCAGCTGCACAGTCAATAATACCACATAACGTTACTTAGCTGCATTTCACTTTGTAAGACCAGTATTCACGCCGACCAGGTCTGTTAGCTCTAGAGTGACAATGGAGCCAGATAAGGTCTCAGGAAAAAAAAGTGACCACCTGAAAATGACATCACGTGACGTGAGGAATGCAGCAGAAGAGCTATCAAGCAATCCTGATTGGACCAGTAATGCCTAGAGATGAAATACTCAGACTTTCTACCTACACCACTCCTACTGAATGTGGAGGCACAGAAGAGGGGACGCTCACTTTATAACCTTACACTAGTGCACTGGCAAGGAACACTAATTCACCTTCATTGAGGCTACTCAAGGACTTGCACCATTGCAGTGTTCTGCAACATAGCCATGTCCAGTGCATTCAGATGCAAATACATAGAAACGAGGACCCACCTCGAATGGAGCCCTGCTGCTATTCTAATTAATAATAGTAAAAAGTGCACCATGTACTGATGTGGGGGTGCAGGGACCGCGGATCCGCTCCCTGGCTTTTGACAAAATGTTGGTATTGTTCAGGATTTTAATGTTCGGTTTCAAAGGCATTTCTCTCCACTGCAGTTATTGGTCAATCTTTCAAAATCTGCCCCATATGTGTCTAGAAGGTTGATCTATATCTAAATGCAAGGTTTCTGTTTTAAAATACAAATGATGTTTCACAAGCAAATGTAGAGTCCCACTCCTGTTTACTGCATGACGCCTGGCAACAACGCAAAGTAGCAGCGAGGGTCATAAGTATTATTTTTGTTTTTAATTTCAAAGTATTTTATTAATTTTTTTATAAAGAAGTACATTAGCATTTCCATTTCGAGGTTCCAGCCAAACATGGTTGGTGTTGCAGTAATTACAGATACATTGGTATACGAGTTTAGCTGAACCCCTCTACATTGACTTGCTGGGAAATTAGGGACAGGATGATAGAAAGAGAGAGGATAGGAAAGAAAGAGTGGAGATAGGCTACAAGAAGTGTTCTATAGCAATGAGCCTAGTCTGGGTTTGTGGCCTAGTGTGAAAACCGACACCCCCCCTGGGGAACCACAGTGGCCTCACGGGGGTTCATAGGAGTTCAGATATGTGTCAAGCGACTCCCACATTCCCCTAGTAGCTGGTCTCCAGGGTGAGTTTTGCAGTACAGTGCTATCTGCGCCTCTGAGGTACGTCACCCAGTTGACCCAGCCTTTGTATGAAGTCCTAGCTGTGTCCTTCCAGATGAACAAAACCTTTTTTGACACCTATTTGACATTCAGAGGGGTAAACACACCTGTATAGGAAGTGAAAAGTGGACTAGTCCATTGTCAATGGATGCTCAGTTCTCAGAAAGTGATGCGATGCAGTATGTACATCCATCGACTGAGCTGCAGTGACTTGTGCTCTGAAGCAGATGGAGGGTGAGCAGAGCGCTGCAGCCCCCCACCTCTCTCAGCTGCACAGAACTCATCAAAAGCTCTTGGCGGGAGGGTTTGAGGGATCCTCCCTGCACCCCTTAAGTGGAAATTGAGCCAACCTGACTGCTGACACGTCCCTAATGTCTTTTCCTGGCAGACTCTGCATTATTGATGTTAGTAGGGCAGGAAAGTGTTAACAGAATAGCAGAATGGGTCACTGTCCGCCTGGGGTGCTAAGCTGTGGAATTTCAACCTCAAAGTGTTGTCTTTACTAGCGCAGTTTGACAGATGGCCTGGGGCTTAGATTTCACAGTGTAAATGATAGGCCCCGGAAGTACAAAAGGGCTCACCTACCTGTCCTCAGAGCATAAAAAGAGCCAGTATGCACCTTTCCTGCTGCAGAGCATCTAGTGACCCTAAGCATCAAATTCTTTGCACCCACCTCTTCTTCTGGCTCCAAGCTGCTACTTCTTTGCACCCACCTCTTGCTCTGGGTCCAGACTGCAAGCCTCGTTTGAGTCCAGAACCACAGACAGATATTTGTGGTAAACCTGAGCTCCAGTCCAAAAGAAGTAACATTCATTAAGGGCCACATGCATCAATGTAAGGAATTGTGATTCCAAAATTGCCATTTTTAAGGAATCGCAATTCCTTATGCATGTAGGATTCGCAAAAAATTGCGATTCCTACACATTCCTTAATTGTGACTCGCAAATTGCAATTTGCAATTAAAGAATGGCTTCCCATGAATTCCCATGGGCCTAGAGGCCCATAGGAATGCATGGGATTGCATGCGCAAATTGCGAGTACCAAATAGGTACTCGCAAATTGCACATGCAATTTGAAGAGTGCAAGGGGGCCAAAAGGCCACCCTGATGAACGCCCTAAGAAAGGTAGGTATGCACTTGTGTTGCACACACGTGCCCTAAGGGCATGTATGTGCACCACAATGCAATTTAAAAATGCATTTTTTGCATTTTTCAAAGGAATTGCAAATTACCATCAACTTGAAGTTGATGGTGATTTCTGAATCCAAATTGCGAAAGCGCAATTTGCAAATGCATGATGCGTTGCATTTAAGGAATTGCAATTTGCAATTCCCTAACTGCATTCACAATTTAGCAAATCGCGAAAAATTGCCATTTCCTAAATTGCGAATTGCAAAAAAGGTGCAATCATCTGAAATGGCCATTTTGTGATCGCAAACGGTTGAATTTTGCTATTCGCACTGTTTGCAATTGCAAAATGGCTTAATGCATGTGCCCCAAAGTGCAGGTCATTTCCTCCTCCGATATACTCATAATCAGGGCCCCTGGATCTATGTAAAAAGAAGACCAGGCTGACGGAAAGAAGAGTCGGATGAGAGGCGGATGCGTCATCCCTGGTCTTCAGAAATGGAGATCACTAGCTTGGCATGCAACCAGAGCACTTCCTCCTCCCAACAACCTGAATCCACATCTAACAATGACGTGTAATGGATATGCAGGCCTGTCACTGAACCCTTTTACCACCCGCACTTCTCTATTACCCGTTCAGCTTAGTAGGCATTAGCAACTCCACATCACAATGACCTGCACAGTGGTTTGTGCATGGGCCAGAAAACACAGACTCACGCCGTCAATCCAAAACTAAGCACCATATGTACAAAACTTCCATTTCGTATTTCCTAAATAGCGAAACCTTAGAAATTTCCATTTAGGAAATGCAAAATGGAATGTACTAAAATTGCGATTTCCGAATTGCGATTCCAACAGGGTCGCAATCGCTATTTGGAAATTGCAAATTTGGAAATGCATAAACAATCATACCTATGGGCCTAGGGCTCCCCTTGCATCTAAAAAAAATATGTAAAGTGGTGCACGTGCAAAGTGCTTCACTGCAAAAAGTGCATTTTAGGTGCCTTTTTCCCATTTGCAATTGGTTACCATCAAATTGGATTCGATATTAATAGCAATTCCCAAATGCCCATTTCACATTCATGAAATGCTTTGTACAAGTGCTTAGGAAATCGCAAATAGGAAATCCCTATTTGTGATTTTTTGATAAACGCAAAATGCGATTTCTATGGGGTACGAATCAAAATTTGCAACCGTGATTCTGCTTTTGTACATATGAAGGCTTATTTAGCATTTCTTAACAGCCCGAGATAGCAATTTGGACCGTTAGTAAATGCTAAATGACTTCTAACATATGGGCCTTACGGCCACATGCATCATTGCACCCGTTTGCGATTCCTAAATTGCGAAAATTAAGGAATCGCAATTTAGAAATTGCAAACTGCAATGCATGAACAAATCGCATTTATTTTTGCGAGTCGGTATTTTTACTTAATTGCGATTCACAATTTGCGAATCGCAATTAAGGAAAACCCTTCCCATTGATTCCTATGGGCCAAAAGGCCCATAGGAATGAATGGGAAGGCATTCACATTTTACGAATTTCAAATTGCGATTCGCAAAATGTGAATGCAATTTCAAGGGTGCAGGGGGGGTCCAAAGAACGCCTCCCTGCACCCCTGAAATGTAACTTTAAATGCAATTTACACACACACATGCCCCAAGGGCATGTGTGTGTGTAAATTTAAACTTTCAAAAATGCAATTTGTGCATATTTGAAAGTTTTCGGTAAATTAGCATGAAGTTCAACTTCATGCTAATTTACCACTTCCAAAGTGCGAATTCGCAATTCAAAAATGATCATGCATTGCATTTAAGAAATCTGAAATTGCGATTTCTTAAATGCAATCGCAACTTTAGAAATCGCAACATGGTTGCGATTCCTAAAATTGCGAAATGCATGATGCATTCCAAATTAGTCAATTACATTCGCAAACGGCCGAAAATTGCAATTTGCACCGTTTGCGAATGCAATTGACTTTGATGCATGTGGGCATTAGTGTGTACATGAACTATCAGCTCTACATTGGAGCTGAGGGGGAAGGTACTTTTTAATCCATGCATCATTACTTTTTCCGGGTGTAAATGATGCAAAAAATATTCGTGAATCGGTTCCACAGTGCTTAAGTGTGGTGGTGCCTGAGGCAGTAAAGGTCTGGCTTTTTTACTGGCCTAAACTGTGCAATTTGTCTCGTTAAATACAGAAGCAGAACAACTGATGTGTGTTACAGTGCAGTGGTAAATTCAATAAAAACATCTGCTCCTGTTGTTAAACAAAAGAGGCTTCTGGCAAAAAAAACCTGCTTCTAAGAAACTCCACCAGGAATGCATGATATTATCAATTAAGAAAACATAACTGTGCATTTTAAAATCCTGTTCTGCTTTAGCAAAACCAATAAAACCTGTGGTTAGCCAGCCACAGGAAGGGCAGTGTAGTAAGTCCAGATTCGGAGATGCGTTCCTCTGATTGGTGGCAGATGATGTCATTTTTTGGAACGAGGCTATTTCAAATATGCTGACTTGGTCTGTTGTTTCCATTGTGTAAAATGAACCTTTTCTCCCGCTTGAGTTACTTAAATGAAGGCTCTTCTGAATGTCTTCATCAGCTGCCAATTTCGTTTTTCATGGGGAGTATTTTTAAGATTCCCCTTAACAACACGTTTCCAAAGTTTTCCTCCTAACATTTTACAACTTGCAGTGCATTTCTTGGGAAAATAAGATGGCAGCTTATTATTCAATAGTGGATGTATGACATTACACGCATGCATTTACATGGCATGCCTTTACAACGTAAGTATTACAACGCAGTCCATTACAACGCATAGAGCTTTGGGGGGTTGTAAAGGCTCTGCGATGTAAAAGTTGCGTTGTAAGTGTTGTTCACCTTCAATAGTCATCATATCAGGCAGAGATGTAATATTTCACATGCCTTGTGAGGCCCAGCCCAGCTACTCAATCACAAAAAGTAGTCGGAAATTTACTCTTGTAGGATTACGCCTACATTTCCGACTATTAAGGAATTCACAAAGGGTTTTGGGACTTCACTGGAATCAAAGACAGTTGTAGCTTCCCAGCAGTAGTTCTAACAATCGTTGTGATTTTTTTGTCCCTCTCATGCATACCACACATTACAAAATGTATTAACCATACATTTTAGGATCCTAAATGTCCTGCACGAGAAGTATCTACAATTTGATTTTTTTTTATTTTCCTCCACGGAAATATGCTTTTGCACATGGATAAATCCATTCCTTTACACCACCACCAATCCGTGCATAGATCTACTGACATGCAAAATTACACTTTGTGTAATTGATCCTGTTTGTGAGTTTAAATTCACGTTTTGTTAATAGAAACCATAGGGTTCATTGGGATGGCGGGCGCACTTCCATGCACAACATGGCAGGCACCGCGTGGTGCCTGCCATGTTGAGCATTGAAGTGCAGGGTGGTATCATAGGTGCCTCCCATGTGCACCCCCCACCCTCCAGAGTCCCTGGGGGCCCGCAACGGGCCCCCGCAAGCAGTTCCCGCATGTCTCTCCGTGGCGGCATTGACGGTCTTTCCGTCCGCCGCGGTCCCCCCGCCATAGTAATATGGCAGGGGGAAATGGGTGGCGGGCGGGGACGGATCTCGGGCGGCTCACCACCGCCATGCAGTCGGTGGCGATCCACCCGAGATCCTAATGGGCCCCCATGTGTTTAATCTGTTATATAAAGGTGTATGCTATCTTAGTTTCAACTTTGTTGCCCAAATACATTTGTAAATTAGGCCTTAAGAGTTTTCAATATTTTGTATTTAATAAATGTTTGCCTAATTTCTAACTAAAGCGCGTTGTTAAATCTGTAGGAGCCACAACAGATCTGCTGCTTCAATCGTGATGGAGAGGTACTTTATCTAGCCCCCACTTTCAATAATAGTGCTCAATTGCGAGATATGGAAGGAGTCCTTCTTTCGTGGGCAATATTGCCTTTTATTTCACTAAGCTTAATTTATTAAACATGTATTGTAAACTGCAATTTATTCCTGTAATCCTTTGTGGCACTGGAATACAAAGTGTTGTCATGACCTAAAACAATTGTTCTTATTTTATGATTTGATTTGATTTTGAATTTGTATAGCGCTCGAATGCCCAGAGGCGTCTTGGCACTGGTGCAGACTGGTGCGGTGCTGCATGGAAAGATAGTTGATACTAATTAAGGGCGTGTGAACAGCCAAGTTTTGACTTGCTACCGAAAACTCAGGAAGCCGGAGTAATTCTTAATAGCAGGGGTAAGGCGTTCCAGAGCGTAGCTTCCTTCAGTAAAAAAAAATCTGACCCCCCAAGCCGTTAGCTTTGCTCTAGGGGTGGAAAGTAACATTGCGTCCGAAAATCTGAGCTTTCTGCCTAAGGAGTCCCAGGCCAACTTTGTGCGAAAATTGCTTGGTCCAGAGTTATGCAATGCTTTAAATGTTATGCATAATGTCTTAAACTCTAGACATATTGCTATGGGCAGCCAGTGCAGATTGACCAATGCTTGGACTGCGACTTATGTTTAGGAATTCCGTCAAGAAGTCGGGCTGCAGCGTTTTGTAGTGTTTGTAGTTTTTGTAATGACTTTTTCCGGTTATCGATAAAGTTAGCATTTCCGTGGTCCAGCTTGGTCAGGATAAGGGAGGTAACAACTGTTTTTTGGAGTTCATGCGGGATGAAAGGACTGATTTTCTTTATTAGTTTTAGTGTATGAAATTCAGAAGAAGATAGTACTTTTACTTGGTGGTCAAAGTGGATCTTATCATCAAAGATAACTCCCAGGTTCCTTTCTTTCAGAACAGGCGTCGTTAGGGGTAGCATGTTCTGGGACCCTTGGTATGGTTGAAGGAGTTGGCCCTACGGGCCTTTAAACCTTAGTCTTGCATTTTAAACACAGAACTCTGTATCCGGCACTCAACCCTTGCAATAACCAAGTGCCTTGATACCCTTGCAGGTGATTAGCCATGCTCTACAAAACTGGGTTGAGTGACCTCTGTGACCTATCAGGAAGAGAGCCGCCACTTGTCAACTCTCATCCTTACTACACACTCATGCTGTGCCTCCCATGAACCAATCTAAATCAAGTTCACAATCTGTGCTGGAGCCAGAGACTGGGTAAAGGTTCAGACCGCCTATCCACAAGGATACCATCATAAAGCATGGAAACCTTTGGAGATACCTGCCAAGGGGGAGCAGGTTGGTCCAGATCTGCCTAGCATAGACTCATCATTTGATGATCTCCGCCAACAGAAAGTGCTTCTAAAGATGCTCGTCAGTCAACAATGAAAAGTTGGACATTCTCTAGCAAGCGGATGGGCTTGACTGGTCTTGACCAAATTGATAATGATAAACATATGTTCTTAACAGTAAGAAACCGCTTTGCTTTGAATGAACGCTTTACCATGTAGACCTCTGCTTGTCATGTAGCAGCTGTGTTTAGATCCAGACAGCTATCTTTGGGGGATTAAAACCTTAGAATGGGGCTCAAAAATAAAGTATTTGGGGTAGCTGAATTTGGGCTCTGACTGGTGGAGGCTGAGTGGTACCCATAGGAGCACCATCCTTGGGCGCAAGGGAAAAGCCATACTCTTTGGTTAGAAAATAGTACGAGGACGATAGGCATCATATCCCCTGGTGCAGTATTATCTAAGATCGAGGGACTTTTGGGATCCAGATCACAGGATATAAGTGAGACGAGGGTGTCCTGTATAAGAAGTAACCTCACATACTTCCCACTGAGCGCTTACTTCAGTGTGACGTTGTTTATATTGGTGACTTATAAAGGACCCAGTACCGGGAAATACTGATAACCTCAGACTTAAAAGAGACTATGTCATCAGACTGTTTCTTAGACTGCTTGGCCGAAGATGATCAAGAACAGATTATGGCCTACGCTGTGCCCTGTGTTCTTGCTGGCCCTTCCCTTGTTGCTTTTGAGGGGTGAAGAAGAGTATGGACGTGAGGGATTTTTCTCAAATTGCACCCAAGAAAGCCTCAAGACCTATGGGCTTTGGCCCCTTCAGATGACCGGTACTTGGGATTGAAATTGAAATTGAGTGGTATTTATATAGTGCTTGGCTACCCGGAGGCATCCCAGCGCTGGGAGGCCCCAGTTGAGGTTGTAGTTAAGAAGGGGCTACGACTCAACCACAACCAGCCTTTGTTGGGAAGTGGACACTAGTTAGGGAACTAGCTATAGACTCTCCTACAAGGTGAACGGGTACCTTTGTTTTCTTTTCCATGCAAGTGTGGCTTCTTAATGCTGCAAACTTCACAATAAGCCTGAATAAGTCACCCTGCACTGCCACTGCCTTTTTGTTCTTGCTATATGCATGAGGTGGAGAGCCCTTGAAGTCCAGGTGACCGCACTCATTCCCAGACCCTACAGATCTACAGAATGTCTTTGACATTGCAAGGTGACGTGCAGGGTTTCCTCGAGCACTGCCTCAAACTTGTCTTCATCCATTGGGGATGCTTCCTTCCAGAGCAGCCAATCATCTTGAAGCTATGCAGGCAGAAGCTGATACACTGCCAAAATCCAAGCAGCAGACACAGGCTGTGTGAGGGACGGCAGTGGAAATTTGCCCCAAGAGGTTTTGCAATCTTTGGCATTGGACTAGCATGACATAAATGTGAGTTCAGGAAATACAAAGAAATACAGAAGGGGTGACACTAATAAGAATAGAACAAAGGGAGAGTGGCAGAGATGACAGCATGGTTAAAAATAAGGCACTGACGAGTGAGGACTGAAGCGGCCATCTTGAGCGATGACAGGTCAAGGGCTCATTTGGAACGCACTTCATAGAGTTTGGGCTCACAGACGTACTTGTCGTTCATGGCCGGTTATGGAGGGGGCTGCATTCCAGTGCGTTTTATTGTCATCCTAATGTCTCTAGTGACACTGTATGGATATGCCAAATGGCCCGTTTCGTGTATCGCACTTTCAAGCGGCCCTGGCCTTCCAGCCACCAGTTGTTTGCACCTTGTAATTATCTGTCCATTTTTGGTTTCTAAGAAGAACATCAGAGAGCATAGCAAGGGTCCAGCAGAGCAAAACTTTTGACAACTTGATTGTAGAGGACTGTACCAACAATTGTCCATAGATGAACCAGAAGAAAATAATTGGCATGTAGCATTTTGAGTCATAAGCATTGACAAGTAGCAGTGGTCCACACCTGAGCGCAGAGTGTTCTTGGGAAGAGGAGAACTTCAGCAAGTGCTTCCAAAAGAGTATGCACTTAAAGGGTAAATTAAAGCAGTGTATGGCATGAGAAAGTACATAGGAGGAAAAAAGTCATGATCCCAGGGCAAGGTGTCCAGGAAGAAGTGGGATGGGGAAATGTGATAGGAAAGCAAAAGGGACATCCAAAGGGAAAGGGAGGAGAAGAAGGGTGAGATGCTGGGAAAGGATGGGACGGGTTTATCCAAAAAGCGGGAACGTAATACAGGGAAATCTAGGCATGGACCGAACAGGCGTTGTCATAGATCAGTGTACTGGAGACTTTGGGCCATATGCATCAAGGAACCATTTTGCGATTCTGTAATAGCGATTTTTAAGAAATCGCTATTTCAGAATCGCAAAATGGTATGTATCAAGAAAAATGCAATTTTTTAGCGATTTCTTGATTTTCCTTAATTGTGAATTCGCAAATTGCGAATTCGCAATTAAGGAATACTTTCCCATTCATTTCTATGGGCCAGGAGGCCCATAGGAAGGAATGGGAATTTTCTCTTAATTTGCGATTCGCAATTTGCGAATCGCAAATTGAGAATAATTTCAAGGGTGCAGGGGTGTCCAAAGGACACCCTGTTGCACCCCTGAAATAAGCATAGGTGCAGATGTGGTGCACATACATGCCCTAAGGGCATGTATGTGCGTCACATGGCACTTTGAAAAATGCAAAAATGTGCATTTTTCAAGGAATTCGCAACTTACCACCAACTAGAAGTTGGTGGTAATTTGTGATTCCTTAAGGCTATTTAGCAATTTTGTTTGCCTTCTTACATTGCATTTAAGGAATCGCAAAATTTGCGATTTCTTAAATGCAATAGCAAAATAAGGAATCGCAAATTTTGCAATTCCTTGTTTTCCATCGGGATTTCCTTCATACATCTCATTTTGCGAATTCGCATTCGCAAAGGCTGAAATTCTGTGAATTTCGGCCTTTGCGAATGCGAATTTCAATGATACATATTGCCCCAAATGTGGAAACTGTTTTGCTGCTGTGATATTTGAGTAGCAAATGATGATTGATCTTTGTATGGACTGGGCTCTGAAGAGTGCACGTTAAAGCATCTTACTGTTTTTAGCCTACGACTTAAAGAAGACTATTGCTTTACGCAATGCCTAGGAGCCCGGCACAGGCCCCTGCAGCCTGTGGCACAAGAGGACCGGGCGCTGGAAACTCCACAAATTGTGTGACAAGCAATAACTCCACAAAAAGTTATTGGTTGCTTTTGCTTTGCTTGCTCAACCCCACCCGCATCCCATCATCACGTGCCTGTGACCGATCTGTATATTTTGAAACTTCAACCAGGACTGTCTACAGTCTATATTTTATGTTGTGAACATTTTGCTTCCTGTAGCGCTCCCCGTAAACCATAACAGGCAATAACTCCACTGTCTGGTTTTACTCAGTGTATGGAAGTCTTTCCCCTGGTTGCACAATTTCTACCTCTTCTGTGTATGTGAGGAAAGCTTGTACGGGTACTGTTGCCTACGCTTTACCTGTTGTATCTGTTATGTTAAATGTTCTTGTAGTGCGCATGGCTGCCTCAGCATCTGGGCGACCCAGCGCAGTCAGACGAGAGGTATAGAGAAGAGAGGTAAATGGTGGAAAAGAGCCAGGTTTTGATCAGTTTTCTAAAAAAAACTGTGATCCTGTGTACTCCGGGCAGCAAGAGGGGCAGAGTTACTCAAGATCGGGGCACAAGCCCTGAAGGAACGCCCCCCTGCTCTACGCCTACGCACTCGAATAGTGCGGGCCAGATGATGATTAGCAGAGCGTAGGGCCCGAGAGTGAACATAAGTCGTACACAGACCCTGGAGAATTTGAGGACTCTGACCATGAAGAGTCTTATGAGTGGTGCAGAGGGTTTTAAACTTAACTCTCTGTTCAATCGGTAGCCAGTGCAGACGGCGAAGAAGGTTGGAAGCGTGGCAGTGCCTGGTTAAGCCAAAAAGAATACGTGCAGCCGCATTCTGTACCCGTTGGAATCATTTGGTCACTGTTTTTTTTGCCCCTAGAAACAGTCCATTGCAATCTATTAGACAAACACCAAAATCAGCTGCATATGATGTACACGGACTGATTGCTGTGAACATTCCAGGTGTTTGCCAACATCATTTCATTTGACAAAAGCCAAAATGGTTGATTGGCCTCGTACAGTGGTGCACCCAGGGTATCATGGACCCTAATGCAAGAAAAGTAATTGGGCCCTCGTCCCGTGATTTGTTAGTAAAAAAGAAACATCCACTGATTGTACTGCAGCCGCAACCTCACAACCCTAGGATCTGGTGCCACGGCACCTGCTGCACTACTGGTAGCTATGCGCCTGGTTTTGTCTTTCCTCCTGGCTCATCCGTTGTAGCACCCCCTGCCTTTACACTTCAGTCAAAGCACACACAAGGTGGAGATGATGGACGGAGCGCTGTAACTTTTCAGACACTTATCCACAGTCACAGATCTAGGTTTAATCCATCATCCTTCTTTAGCTCACTCCACCACCCCAGTTCAGACCCAGCTATATGCAAATTAGTCTTGACCCTGTGCCTTAAGGGAACAGTCCTGTCTGAACTGCCAAGCCAGGTCTTCCCTGGACCCGAACAAGCATCCTGGGACCAGTTTCAGGGTAACAGCCCTCATCAGACAGGCTAGCTTAAATCCAGTGGCAAAATGAGCAAGGGGACCCACGTCTGGGCATACCCTGCCAACTTAGGACGAACAAAGCAAACCCAAGGAGATGATGGACAGAGCGCTGAAACTTTTCAGACACTCACCCCCAGTCACAGATCTGGGTTGAATCCATCATCGTTCTTTTGCTCATTTCGCCACCCCAGTTCAGACACAGCTATATGCAAATCAGTCTTGAGCCTGTGCCTCATGGGAACAGTCCAGCCCGAACTGCCAAGCCCTGGACCAGAAACAAGCATCCTGAGACCGGTTTTTGGCTAACAGCCAGGCTAGCTTGAATCCACTGTCAAAGTGAGCAAGGGACCCACGTCAGGGCATACCCTGCCAACTGGGCGAAAAAAGCAAACCCAAGGAGATGATGGATGGAGCCCTGAAACTTTTCAGACACTCACCCCCAGTCACGGATCTGGGTTGAATCCATCATCGTTTTTGCTTTACACTTCGGACGACAGCTTCAATTCAGGAAGTCCTAAGGAGCACTTTTTCCACCCGGATAGAAATGGTCCCTGGTCGGCGCCATTAAACTGTTGGTTTCACTGCCCCTGGACGTGCGACTTCATCTCTATCAAACTGCAGCTAGAGCAAGATTTTGTTTAAATCGTTCGTTTTTGTTCCGCTCCACAGTGTGGGTTCCCGGATGGGGCAGGGCCCAGAGTGTGTGACATCGGTTCAGGACAGGGGCGTTCTAGGCAGCAAACTAGGGTGGCACCAGCAAGGAGAGCCAGGCAGCACCTGCGAGAAGCAAGCTTGGCTGCACTGCAATGTGATGACCAATGAAATGTCCCAATGCTACAATCCTAGCTGATTCCATGTAGAGCAGTGACCCTTCTCTTCAAAGTAACGTTTCGACCTGATGTAGTTCCACAGCTCCGCCAGAGGGCGCTCTCCTCTCCACAAGCAGGTTTATTAGGACAGGCACCGACACATGCAGTGCCAGGAAAGCCCGAGGCTGGTGCCATCACCTGAAGTGGCCATGCACACATCCGCTCAATGAACACCTTTGTGCGCGCGGGCACATTATGCAGCTCCTGCCCGTCCGCGGCGCCAGGCGAGGCTTCTGTGTTTGCAGAGCGTGCTGGTGCCAACGTCCACTTCCTAGGGCGAGGCTCAGGAAAGTAGATATATTCTGAAGAGGATGCCCTACTAATGAGAGACGAGGCAGGCCCCTAGCCTCGGGGGCTTTAGGTGGGCACACAACTGGCAGCAGTCCCTGTGCGCCCACCTGGCACACAGGGCATTCCGTGTCTTCTATGCAGCATTTGTCAGCTTCCGAGCATCTTGAAAATCATATTATTACTTCCATAAATCCTACGTTTGCATCAAAGGCACTGATCACAGCAGCGCACAAATTCCTCATTTAATGTTGTGTGTCAGCCGGAGGTCATATTGTCAAATTTTAGCCTGGGGGGTTTCTTGTCATGTTATGTCATGTGTGTATTGTATTTCAGTATCGCAGGTTCACTCCTGCAGTGCTTAGAGCCCCTGATGAGGTGATAAAGTGCTTTTGCAGATAGCTAGTGCGATTCTCCACAGTTGTGATCGGTTGGGAGGGTGTGAGCTTGTTTTATGGCCATTGCAGGAAGTGAGTTGGTATTGATTGTGGTGACTATAGATGTCTGCTCCTATTGGGCCATACATTGTTGCACTTGGGTGTGTTGTGTGGCAAAGAGAAGTGAAAGAGTTTCAAAAGCTTGTGTCTGTGGATTGCTGAAAGTGTATGGTCTGCAAAGTGTTGCCTATGTGGGATGTGTTTTGTGTCTGAAGGGTAGTCGTTTCTATGATCTAAAACCTGAAAAATGTGAAAGGCTGGTGTTAAAAGCCTGCAGGGCTGGGACAGAGTCAGTAGAGTGGCATGTGACTGCATGCACTACTTGTATGGCAGAGGCATCGAAGTGTCGCATGTCCATGTCTACTTAAGGGCCTGTCCAATCCACGCTGGACCCATGGTTCGACTCTGGTGTGCCTCTTTGATTAAAATCCCTGGTTTGCCCACCCCAATTGGATCACGCAGCCTATCTAGTCTTAAAACCGGTCCCTATGATTGCTGCCCCCCAGCAAGTGCTTGAACGGCCAGTCTTTCCTTCTCCTGGTTTCTGGGAAACTTGTTACAAACTTCACTTCACATCACTTCCCTGGTTGCAGAACTGTCCTGTCTCCTAGGGCGGGGTTTACTCATCAGCTTTTCTCTTTTACTTTCACTTCCTCTTTGACATATAATGGCACCTAAGTCTACCACGAATGTCTGGGCACGATTCATAGAATGAACTTAAGACTCAATCCTAAACTTACTACTATTTTGGTATTCACAGAATGCACTTACTACTTTTGGCATTCACAGAGTGAACTTACTACTTTTGGTATTCACAGAAGTTAGGATTTTGTCTTAAGAAAAACTGAAGACAGACTTAAGACAGACTTAAGACAGACTTAAGACAGACTTAAGACAAACTTAAGACAAACTTAATACAGACTTAAGACAGACTTAAGACAAAATCCTAACTTAAGTCTGTCTTAAGTATGTCTTAAGTTTGTCTTAAGACAAATTTAAGACAAAATCCTAACTTCTGTGAATACCAAAAGTAGTAAATTCATCTGTGAATACCAAAAGTAGTAAGTGCATTCTGTGAATGCCAAAATTAGTAAGTGCATTCTGTGAATACCAAAAAAGTAGTAAGTTTAGGATTGCGTCTTAAATTCATTCTGTGAATTGGGCCCTCTCTGTTTATGTGTGTCCCAGTGGTTGTTTCCCACACCAACCCCCATTGAATTAGTTTCTGTCTGCCCCCTTTAAAATTAGAACTATCCCAAACTTAGGACGAGCATTCCAAAGCAAGAACGTCATTCCAAAATTAGAACGTGCATTAGAAAAAGAGAACTCCCTTGAAAACTGACAACTTACATTCCAAGATTAGACACCGCGGTTCAGACGTGAAACCTCACATACAAATGCAAGCGTTGATTCTGCAATGCGAGTTTATAGACCAGCATTCACGTGAGTTCTGCGCACTACAACCTCTTTGGAGCTTGTGAAGATCCACCTTATAGGATCAGTCGGAAGGAGCAAGTGCGCTCCTGCAGTTAGGCTTTCAACTGGGGACACCTCGATTTTCGATCAAATCTTCCAAACTTACCCACATTGTGTGATCCTGGGCAAACCCTTCGACATATTGGCTTATAATGACATATTGGTACAAAAGGGGGTGGTGATCGACGGAGCATCTGAACCAATCAAACACTCACACGCAGTCAACAGATCTGGGTTTAATACATCACCGTTCTTTAGCCCACTCTGCCACCCCAGTTCAGACATGGCCATATGCAAATCAGTCTGACCCTGTGCCTCATGGGAACAGTCCAGCCCGAACTGCCAAGCCATGCCTTCCCTGGACCGGAAACAAGCATCCTAGGACCGGTTTCTGGCATTCCAGACGTCTTCAGCCAGGCTTGCTTGAATCCAGTGGCAAAGTGAGCAAGGGACTCACGTCTGAGCATACCCTGCCAACTTATGGCGACAAAGTGGTACAAAAGGGGGTGGGGATGGACGGAGCATCTGAACCAATCAAACACTCACTGTTTGATTGGTTCAGATGCTCCGTCCATCACCACCCCCTTTTGTACCGCTTATAATGACATATTGACATATCACATGCGACCGCTTTGACCCCAGTATCTCAGTTCCCCGTTCGTTCAATATTTGGAGCGCTTGCAAGTGGGATAACCCTGTATTAAGTGTAATATGTGGTAAACTTGATAGCACACTGACTTTGTGCTAAGTCCCTCAAAAAACACCTTTTAAAGATATTGGGGGACAGGGTGCATAGTTAAAAGTTTTTAGACGCCAAGCTTAATTTTAGACTTTTAATATCCAGGATTCTCATGTTGCCATCTCTAAATTAATTCAGTGCCATGCATTTCAATAGAAATTGGAGGCCCTATTCACAAATGTAAATTTACACATGTAAACTGATTCCTACATTTTTGGAGTAACTTTACTACTTTCGGGTATTCACCATTTCAGAGTTTGAAGTTACTCCAAAGTGCAGACTTAAATGTCCCCACCCCAAAAACAGGGGGTGAGACCCATTTTCGAGTGTAAATTTACTACTAATAACTTTTCACACTTAGGTACAAGTCTCCACCTTCCGGGCAGAGCTCACACTAAAGTAAAGCTTAGGAAAAAGTAAAAAAGGTCATTAAATTTTAAATTCATTCAGTAAACATATGTTAATGTTAAATATCAATTTAAAATTATTGCATATATTTTTAAAACTAAGAGCAAATAAAATACAGCAGTGTTATTAAAAAGTTAATTAATTTAAATATATTTAATATTATTTCAGTTTAATTTATATGAAAAATTAGTAAGAGTTATGTATAGAATACATTTTAATTAATTTTCCTTTCCCCAAAAATTAAGTTATAATTATTTGTAATTTGGAAATGTTTATGAAAAATGTATTAAAACATATTATTTATTTTTAATTATAAATACTTTTTTAAGAGTACATACAATGTATCTATAGTTTAAAAGTTATTTCATTTATTTCCATCATTTCCTACAGGGTTTTATTTTAGGTCCCTGCCTCCATCATTTTAAGTGAAATTGCTTTGCAGTTCGTGGATGGCCATGTGCAGGAGCAGTTTTGTGAATGAGTGTTTATCCCTCCCTAAAACCCTGCTTAACTCTTCCTAACCCTTCCTTAACCTCCCTAGACTCCTCCTATTTTGTAGTAACTATACCTCATTTTCCTGACAATCTCCAACCTTCTCACATTTAATACAAGAACATAGGTGTACACATGTTCAGAAGTCTCTGCAACAGGGTCAGATCCACTTAGAAAAGATCAGATAGATGGAGGCGTCTGCATGTACTTTTGTGAATAGCATTTCGCAGTAAATGTAATACTGTTTTAATCAATCAATCAATCATAGCATTTGTATAGCGCGCTACTCACCCGGAAGGGTCTCAAGGCGCTGGGGGGAGAGGGGTCCGTTACTGCTCAAACAGCCAGGTCTTGAGTTGCTTCCTGAAGGAGAGATGGTCCTGGGTTAGCCGAAGGTGGATGGGGAGGGAGTTCCAAGTCTTGGCTGCCAGGTAGGAGAAGGATCTTCCTCCGGCAGTGGCTCTGCGCATGCGTGGTACGGCGGCGAGGGCGAGGCTGGTCGATCGTAGCTAGCGAGTGGGTGTGTAGAAGGTCAGGCGGTCGTTGAGGTACTTGGGGCCCAGGTCGTGGAGAGCCTTGTGTGCGTGGGTGAGGAGCCTGAACGTGATCCTCTTGCTGACGGGGAGCCAGTGCAGGTCTCTCAGGTGGCCTGAGATGTGGCTGTGTCGGGGGATGTCCAGGACGAGCCGTGCGGAGGCGTTCTGGATGCGTTGGAGTCTTTTCTGCAGTTTGGCTGTGGTTCCGGCGTAGATGGTGTTCCCGTAGTCCAGTCGGCTGGTGACGAGTGCCTGGGTGACGGTCTTCCTGGTCTCGGTGGGGATCCATCGGAAGATCTTACGGAGCATGCGCAGGGTGTTGAAGCATGATGAGGAGACGGCGTTGACTTGTCTGGTCATCGAGAGGGAGGAGTCCAGGATGAAGCCCAGGTTGCGTGCGTGGTCCGTTGGCTTGTTTTAGTACTTCTAAACATACTAGTTAAAGCTCAGAGTCCTCATTACAATTTACAGACGGAGGGGTGGCAAGAGTGAGCGAGGACTACGCTGCCACCAAGGGTGCAGAGTGGTCGAGGATGTGAAGGATTGTGAGGACATGGAGTGGGTGGCGGCTCCGCGCTGCTATGGCACCGAGTGGGTTGTGTGAGATGCAGCGGCGGCTGGTCCATAGGGGCAGCTGGGCAGCGCCCCACTAAGCAATCACAAAGAGAAACTGCTCACTGAATCGGGCAAGAATGCAAGCAGACTATCGTCTGTTTACATTTCCGACCTGTGCTGGCAGCAGCTTCACAAGTGAAAGTGCGCATGAGTCAACAGACGCACAGCGCACGCAGGTGAGAGCAGCAGGAGTCCAGAAATGGACTCCGACTGCGCATCTGCGAGAAGGGCGCTTTCGTTTTTCAGCTCCCCACTCCATTGACATTACATTAGGTATGCTGCGCATGCCTAGTGTAGTGGTGGAGTCTGAGGATAGGATCCTGCTCGGGCGGTGACGTGGGGTCGCCCTATGCCCTGTCCCATGCCAGGATACAGCCGAGTAGCCGCCCCCATTCTTCTGATTTGCCAGTCCACTTCAAAGAAAAGAGCGGGGAGAAGTTAATTCCACTGACATCTTGTGGGTGATGATACACGGGACCGGAGCGGGAGATGCCTGGTAAGTTTATTTATTTGTTTTTATGTAATCATTAAATGAAACGCCTTCCCTATCCCCCCCCCCCCCTCCAACACCCCCTCCCCCTCCCCCACCTTCCCCAACCGCCTAGGTCATCCAGTTAGACGTCACTTTGAAATCTGGTACTTGTAGTTTAAGTTTTGTAGCAAGACCTCCCTCCTGCACCACAGAGCAGCTGAACGCCCGGCACTGCCTTCCAAGAAACCCTCGAATGTGGCAGCGGCACCTCGGCTCTGAGTCTGAAGGAGGGACGATAGTAAGGGTTGCCGAGGTGAGGGCGTGTGGCAGGAGCAAGAGAGAGAGAGTGAGAGCAACACGGCCAATCATTATGCAATCATTATGCACAATGCTCCAGCTGACACCAGGCATTCTCTCTTATTATCTCCCGGTCTGCGAAATTGAAGCTATCCTATTGAGGGTGGAGAGGGGAGAGACTGAGAGGGTGCAGGGCCTCGGAGGTGGAAGAGAGAGAGCGGCTGAGACTTGAAGATGGAGAGAGAGAGAGACTGGAGGGAGAGTGGAGCAGGCGCGGTGCGTCCATTGGGGCGAATGAATGAATGATGGATGGATGCAGGATGGATGGGTGGATGGATGGATGGGTGGGTGGATGCATGAATGAATGATGTATGGATGGTGGGTGGGTGGGTGGATGGATGGGTGGATGCATGAATGAATGATGGATGCAGGATGGATGCAGGATGGGTGGATGCATGAATGAATGATGTATGGATGGATGCAGGATGGGTGGGTGGATGGATGGATGGATGCATGAATGAATGATGGATGCAGGATGGGTGGATGGATGGGTGGATGCATGAATGAATGATGGATGCAGGATGGATGCAGGATGGGTGGATGGATGGGTGGATGCATGAATGAATGATGGATGCAGGATGGATGGGTGCATGAATGAATGATGGATGCAGGGTGGATGGGTGGATGCATGAATGAATGATGTATGGATGCAGGATGGGTGGGTGGATGGATGGATGGGTTGATGCATGAATGAATGATGGATGCAGGATGGATGCAGGGTGGATGGATGCATGAATGAATGATGGATGCAGGATGGGTGCAGGATGGATGGATGGGTGGATGCATGAATGAATGATGGATGCAGGATGGATGCAGGATGGATGGGTGGATGGATGGATGGGTGGATGCATGAATGAATGATGTATGGATGCAGGATGGGTGGGTGGGTGGGTGGGTGGATGGATGGGTGGGTGGGTGCATGAATGATGTATGGATGGATGCAAGGTGGTTTGGGCTCGCTCGCTGCGCTCGCTCGCTGTGGTGCAATATGCAAATTAGTTTACGCCTCACCACTTTCAAATGTCACCAGCCGCCCCTGGTGAGCTGTGTAGCCCAGAACGTGTTGGGCAAACAGTGACCCAGGCACACAGTAGGTAGGAGGGCACAGATTGTGTGAGGGTATGCAGTGGGGGTGGCATGAGCAGAGCTCTCTTTCTCCTGAGCCAAACTCTTTTCCACCCACATACAGCTCTCCTTGTCAGTGCTGGGGCTCAAACAACAAGCTCAGACTTTCAGCCCGCGCACAGCCTGCAATCCTAACCTACCCAGTGCTTAATTTGTAAACAATAAAATAAGTACCAGGGGCCTCGTCAGGAGGCTATTGCAGTGTGCACCACCCATTGCCCCTGCCAGCGGTGCCAATGGCACTACCAAGCATCACTCCTTCACGTCTGACATTTCAGACTGTTCCAAAGTTAAAAGAATGGCTTGGTATTCGTGATTTTTAATGTATATATTAATTAAATTAATTGCCACGCCCAACCCTCTTTGTTTCCTGTAAATTCTCTCGTCGTCAGCAGTGGCATAGACCTACAATCTGCAAAGTACGGCCTGCTGCAGGAGACACGCGTTCCAACGTGTCTGTGACGTGTCAATGGAAATCACGTACCAAGCCTCACTTGTGAATCATGACCCGGAAGAGGTCAGACAGAGCCTGGCCTCTGTTGGTCCAGATGCTCCACGCTTCGTCAGGCATCGGACACGCAGATTGCGTCTGGACTGTGACACATGATTCCCTCGGTCTGTCTGGGATGCAGCTTCTGGACCAGATGTAAAGCCCCTCCCAGCCCATGGGCCCTAAGTCCTGGAGTATGGTATGGAATGCCAAGAATGCTGGAGGAGTCGTCCCTTCCCAGACAGGTAGCGTGGATTGGGACAGGCCGATGACGTCAGCCCTATGAATCACTACATGAGACATCAAGGCCTGCCGAGCGGGCTGGATGAAAGCGCCTGTGTGTAAAGCGACACCAGTGGAAACTCAGCGGAACGCCAGCCATTCCAGGGTGTCGAGGCGCTGCACACGCTTCACGTACCGACAGCAGGGGGATCCATTCGGAATACTTCACAGGCGGATTAATGACGACTGAAAACAACACCAGAGTCAACAGACCCAAGGGCGCGTCACATGTCACCTTTGTGGGGGAGAGGAAGGTTACGCAGGGGTCATACGCCGATTCTCTGTGCAGAAACACAGGCTGTCCAATTGGCGTCCTACTGTATTGTATTGGAAGCGGTATAGCGCTTTCTTACGCCCCTGTGAGGCTTAAAGCGCATTGTGGGTGGCCGACAGTGGTATATATGTAGCGCTTCATACCCCTAGCAGGGCTCTTATGCACGCTTTGCAGAGCATTGCTGAACCGGAGTTGTTTGTAGTTTGGCCGATATGGAACATATTAGGTGAGATGCCTAAGGTTTTGATGAGAACAAGTCACTATGCATACATAGGCCTGGGGTGTTGTAGAGAGTGTGAGAATAGTTCAGTCACGGGTACCTATCAGCTTTAGTGAGGACGGTGTCATATATAGAAACTGGCATTGATGTGCATCCGCGGTTCTTTAGGGGAGGGTAGTTGTAAACATCTGCCCAGGGGCCACAAAGTATGGTCTGTGGTGTATCTGAGGGCCGCACTGATGTCAGCAGGGAGGCGGTAGAGGGTCTGTGTGGTCAGGGATTGTGTAAGGTGGTCTGAATAAATGGGCAAGCATTTATTTCCAGTATAATGAATGCTGCCTGTTTATTTAACATTTGTTCCTGAATATTAGTGCTCAGCACCTAAGCAGCAGCTTATGCTGCTGTTCACCATGGAGGGGGCACATGTAAAGGTCAAAAGGGCCGCACTTCGAGTATCACTGCTCTAGGGTATATGAGTTTACCCAAAAGGGCCAACCCCTTAGAGCAGTGCTTTAAATGGGCCGGTACTGTCCGGTACTGATTACCAGCACATTTTTAGTTTGAGAGGGAGAATGCCAGCACTTCTCATGAGTGAGGTAATACTTTTAATTGAAGAGTACAGCTGCATCTCAGAAACAAGCAGGTACTCTAGGTCAGAGTACCTGCACTTCTATTTTTCAATTTCAAGCACTGCCTTAGAGGCACTGTGGAACCTCTAGGGGGATATTGTAAATAACCCGCCCAATAGCACACAAGAGGTTCACCCCACCTGCAGGCGCTGTTAATACCCAATGTAATGTATGGGTCAGGCCAAGAGGGACAGAATATCTTGCTGGAGGTGTTATTTAGCCACCAAGGAGCCAGTGAGAGGATGAACACTGCTGCAGGCATTGTTAAACCCCCAGGGATTATTACATGGAGTCCACTCAGGAACAGAAGAGGACAAACTCTACTGAAGATGCTATTAATACAAATGCATGTATTATATGGGTCAGGCCAAGTGGGACAGATGATCTAGCTGATGGCATTGGTTAGCCACCAAAGAGCCAATAAGAGACTAACTCTACTGAAGGCACTTCTAAGCCAACAGCGACAATTATATATACTCAACCCTAGAGGGAGACGGATTAACCCCGCTAGAGGCACCGTCAATTGTACAAACTAATATGCCACGCAGAGGTGAGAAATGTAGTTTACATTGAACAAGTTGTGTATAGATTTTGCAAAGTAAGGATGTGGTAATTGAAACTGTATCTTCCAGGAGCACAATGCAATCGAGCAATGTGAGCTTCAGTTTACTTTCCTTATTAGTAAATTTACTAGCCTATTTTCAGAGGCCAAATTAATAGATATTCATTTCATTTAGGCTGGACAGGCGGTGGAATGGGAACGCGTAGACTAAAAAAAACATAAACCCAAAAATGTCTATTGCTAAAAAATCTGCCTTCAACATCAATCACTTGACCCCCCAAATATAGACGTTCACTTTCCCTGGCTCAGTACCTTAGGATTTCATATATTCCAGTCACCTTTCTCTACGATGGCTGCATTTCCACTGGTTTGCATTCTAGATGTTAGACATGCAAAATTTTTGTGGATATAAAAAACATGGACATGCGTCGCTTTGCTTTGTACATGCAAGATCTGCAATTGTTTTCTTTTTACACATATGTGTTCTATGTACACATTTTTGATCTGGTATACATTGGTTTGCAGTGGTGCAGAGTGGGTAATGCTGATTATAATGGTTTTGTTTTCTTTGTTTATTCCGCTTTGTACTTTGGTGTTCATATGATGATTTGCTTGCTTTGTAAATGTTGGTTGAGCAGTGGTTCGCTTGGGTGACCTCCGAGAGGCAGTTACTTGGTGCTCACTGTTTGCTTCTAATAGGTGCAGATTGGATTGTTTTGCTGAGGTACAGTTTGAGGACGAGGGCCTATTCCTTTTAAACATTACATTTCATTTCACAAGGGAAATATCTTAAGTTTTAAAGATGTGAAAACATTCCCACCTGTGATGTTCTAAGGATGTGTGTAGGTTGGAAAGAGTCTTCCAGCAGATAATGAATACTTGGCACACAGAAAGGACAGAAGTGATGCACTCTGGGATCCTCACAGTGCTTATGGAGGGCAAATGTACTCGACCATCACCAACCCTGTGGATTTATCCCGTATAGGAGACGAGAGTGAAGGCATATGAGAAGAGGAGATGTAACCTCACTAGGCAACAGCAAGATCATCTCAGAGCCGCCAGCTTCAACAAGAAAGATGACTTTGGTGGAAAGGAAGCTAATGGCAAATCCTGTGAATGAATTACTGATTGAATAACTTTAAGCCACACTATGGAAAGGCAATGCGCATGGCCGTCTTGGACTCAGCCAAGCCTTTGACCTGGTCACATGAAAGATTAACAAGAAATCACAGACACCAACAAAGTGTGTGCCATGGTTATGAACTAGCATTGGAGGGAGCTTGACCTTCACGCACCCCTCCCCACCTCTGATCACCTGTAGTTCGCTTCTGTTCCTCACTTTATCTGTCCTCTCTATACATTTGCTGGCATTTTCCTGCATCCATCTAAGCTCTCCCCACAACTGTCATCTTCCATCCAACACCCAGAAGTCTCCCATAATAATTGGGGTCAAGGCAGTCACCTATTGTCAACATTAGGTTGAGAAGCCCCGCTAACAATATTTTGAGGAATTGTCCTTGTCCGGGTATCTGAAAAGCTTCTACAAGGATAACTGCAGCTTTGGGGTGGTGTGTTTTCCACTTTATTAATCAGTTTCTGTCCACAGTGCTTTGCCTGGTTTTATATTGTTTCTGTAGCTTTGTTTTACCTGAGTATCATAACCCACACAGAGTATCTTTAGTTACAAGTGGCTATAAGACTTTGGCTCATATGTATGAACACATTTTCCCATAGACACAGAATGGGTAAAACCTTTTGATACATATGGCCCTTTGTGTTTTATGGACCTCGAATGCCTAACTGGGAAAATAGAATTTTCTCTTCAGTTTACAATTCCTGAAATCAACCTTGAGGACAGCAGGACAATCTGTGTAGTTCTTGCATTAACACAATGATTTATTTCAACATCACATTTGGCCACCATCCCCTAAAGATTAATGTTAAAAATGCCAGCTTCACTCTTCTTAGCCGCTCTGCACCTGCCCAGCACCAGGACAGAGTTGCACAGTTGCTTTGAGGAAACATCTGGTGTTCAACCAGGAGACAGTGATTCTTCAAGTTCCATCTATACACATTTAGAAAGTATTTCCCTCTGGGGCTCCAAAGGAAAGTATTTCCCTCATCCATCTTAAGAAGATGAGTTATGAAAAGTCTTTTGACACCTAGTTTGACAAACATACAGAAAATTGACATTCCCTTTGTGGTTTTAGGTTTCTATGTCCCACCCTGAAATGAAATATCATTCTAAATTGATTCAAGTTTTCAATGAAGACCCCTGACTGACGCACTCTGCACAGCAGCTGCACTGTCTTTCCACAGTTCTCTGCATCTGCCTGCCATATGGTTCATTTTAAGCATTCCATGATGAACACCTCTGGGTTTGAGGTTCTTGAGATGTAACATGCTCCTCTCTCCACTAGAGATGGAAACTCAATTCCATTGTCGTCTTGTCCTGCTCATGAGCTGTTAGATCCAGTAGCAATCTTCAGGCCACTAGATATTTGGCTAATTGACTTTAAAGGGAAATCTTGCCCAAAATGCACTACGTCCTCATGGCCTGCCCAATTATTTCTAACAATGTCTCTTTCTATTATTTATTGTATTGTTGGGTTCTTAATCCATCCACATTACCTGGATGTCTACAGGTCACCCAAGGGAGAGGGAGAGGACTTGGACTAACGGCTAGGGCGCTCGACCTCGGACCTGGGGAACTGGGTTAGAGTCTCGGTAATGACGCTAAAAACAGGGGAACATCCTTTACAACGCAACTGTTACAACGAAGTACTTTTACGACGCAACCATTACAACGCAACTTTTACAACGACTTGCTCTGGGGGGTGCTCTAGGATAGAGAATAGTTTCCAACACCTTCCCTACTATCCACGGGGACTGGAGTTGGAATAGTAAATTAAACTATTCACTATCCTGCGCCCCCCAACGCAAGTCGTTGTAACGACTTGCGTTGTAAAACTTGCGTCGTAAAGGCATGCGTTGTAATAGCATGCGTTGTAACGTCATACATCCCTAAAAACACCCTGTGATTCTGGGCAAATCACTTAATCTCCAGTTGCCTAACAAAAATGAATGTGTCCTTGTGTAACGCAACTGGTGCTATGTAAAGCGCTCTGATACCCGATTCAGATTCGGGTCAAGTTTGCGCTATATAAAACTCAGAAAAGAAAAGAGTCTGGTCCACGCTCTATTAAAACTGTTAGAATAAATAAAACGTACAGCTCCACGTTGCCCTCAAAGTGCACTCTAAGCATTCCCCAAAAGGCACACGTGCAGAATGTAGGATGCGAAAGAGAGTAATGGGACTCAATGGGCACGTTCATGGCACAAACAGAAAGGGGCTGGGAGATTGGGAGTGGCCTGTCTCATAACCTCTCTACATTAATCAAGAAATCAATAGATGTGACGTTCCAAGGTATCAGACTAGAACTGGGGGTGCTGATGAATTAAACGGGTCCAGCACACATCCCTCAAACAATATATAACAAGAACAAAAGAGTCTGCTGTTCTGAGAACAAAAGGTATATAAAAAAAATCCCTAAAGGTCGATTAGCTAAAAAAAAATGTTTAGGGATTTTTTTGATGTACCCTTGTTCTCGGAACACCATACTCTTTTGTTCTTGTTAAGTTTCAATGTATCCCACTGGCCATTATTTGTGGCAGGGTTCTTTTTGTTAGAGAAACTTGTATTTAGTTTCCCTATTCATTTATCAAGTCCTAGTCAGGGTGTGCTCAGTTCAGGAATATGAACCCTCGCCCACCTGGGTGGCATGCGTCATCATCGTATTCAGATGGACGGTAGGTGGGTGGTGCAATGCCTAGAGGTCTCCGGACGACCGGACCCCAAGAGAGGGAATAATAAACTCGACTTAGAATTTATTCCCACATCCAACGGTTTTATTCCATGGGGATTCATGCCAAGATAAAAAAACACTAAGAGGTCCAAATTGACCATTAGTCGTTCGGTGGTCCCTCTATTCTGGTCTACATGTTTCACACCAAACATTGCCCCACTGGGTTAAATGGCATTTCTTCAGTACCTCATTTAAATGTACCCCACCCTACAGGGATACACCCCTATGTTGATGTCTCTCTCTCTAAGTGTTCTAGCCCTTAATGCAACACATGAATGTGCCAAAAAACCTCATCACTAATGTGCAAGGGACCTTAATTCAAGTAGTTTAGGGTCCCTATAGGTATCGGGCGGAGCCTTAGCATCCCGTCCAGTCAAGGTACTGGTATTCTTGATATGCTGGTCTGGAAAACCTAATCGCCTGCCCGGTCCCAAATGATGACCTGCTAAACGAACAGGGACACAGAATTTACGTTTCTCCAACAAAAAACCCTGCCACAAATATTGGCAAGTGAGTTATATTGGAATGCCACATCTATTGAGTTAAAGTTCAAGGCAACACAGCTGATAAGTGGTTTGTTGTGTTTTGTGGGCCTATTATCTTTCCTTCAGCAATCCGAACAAGCTAAAATGTTCCAGAGTTGTAACTTATTTCACTTCCTTGTATGACTCACTGCAATCTGTGTTACTTTTGTTATACTGTGTCAATGCAGTTGCCTGATAAATATGTTGTACTGTGGGCAATGCAACTTATTGCTTAGTATATCACAGATATTGCATGTCTGTGAGCTTGATTAAACAAATTAAACATGGATATGTGTTAAAATGTTTTGATCTCTTCCTGTAATCCCATTACTACAATTCCGTCCTCTCCGTTGTGGTTCTTACTCATTAGGAGTGGACGTGGCACTGCCAAGGCAGGTATCCCCTTGCGTAAAAACAACATGAAAATAGGTAAATCCACTGGGTACAACCGTAAAGGACTGTCTCACCACAATATGTCCGGTGATGATACCAGAGCCTACGGCTGGTCCACACCTCAAGAGTCCAGCATGAGAGTAGGCATAAATACTTGGGTAGGAAAGAAGATGGTGGAATAATAGGAAATGGTCAAATCATCTCCTCATCCTCATTTTTTGTCCCTACTTATAATGAGGACATATCCAAGTAGTACACTCTTGCTTTGACCATGCAGGGACAAAACACACCAGTCACTAGTAGAGCAGGAAACACCACTAAAGTGAATATTCAATGAACATGCAGCAGGAAAGACACAACCTAGACCATAGGTACTCACAAACATTTTACCTGGGGCCAGTAAGTCTGTTCTGTAGTGTGGCCAAGGGCAACATTGATGCCAGCAGAGTGGCTGTCGGGCAGAGGGGGTGGGAGGTTGGGGGGGGGGGGGGTTGTGGAGAAGTGTGGCTCAATGGTTAGAGCGGCAGACCCTGATGCAGAGGTCTAGCCCGGGACCAGGGTTCAATTCCCACCTCGGCGGGTCTCGGGCTCAATTTCCAATCATGGGTCCCACGCTGCAACTCTGGGCACAATGGCCCTAACAACACTAGGATGCCTGGCTTCATCTTGGGGGTGCCCAGGAGTGGGCACTTCACAGGGAAAAGCCAGGAAGGGTTCCACAGCGGTATGCGCACAAGCGCCGAGATGCCTCATGGGTGATTCGTGCGCTATACAAGTACTACACATTTACATTTATGTGGGCATAGGGTGTAAGGTGGGCGTCGAGGAAGCAAAGCATGCATAGCTAGTGGCCAAGTTGCTCAATGTGGAATGAGAAATCCTGGGATCAATCCTGGCTACTCCACTTGACTGTATAGTGTGATCCTAGGCAATTGTTTGGTTTCATTTTCCCTCCTTTTTCATCAATATCACATATAAGAGGACTTCGGAATACAAGACTACAGGATGTGCACTGTATAGAACCTCTTCTTGTGTTTGATTTAATAAACTATAATGCTGGACATGTGTAATACCAACCGCGGCAACCCAGAGGGCTACACATGACAACTTATTTGCCTCTTAGTTCACTATTTGCATTGTTATCAAAGTGGGAGAAGCATGAATGTTTCTAAATTCATATTTGAAAACGATCACTTTCACAAAAATACTTCGCAATCCACTTATTTCATCTGATATACTAAGGTGAAATGCTTCTGCTTGTTAATTAAATGCACTTTTTGATTTTTGAAGAGACTATATCATGTTTTACACACTTGCAGCAAGATCTCTTTAGAAAGGAAGGTGTTCCTAAAGATAAGTGGGGCAGGACACCTTAGTTTCTTCCTTTCTTTAACTTCAGTTAACCTGTAAATACATGCTTGCCTGTTTATTTAAAAGCTCCCTGGCACGTGTAAGTGTCAGACAGGCCCTTCTCTGAGTATCACTGACCTAGACCAAAGGTTGGCCAATGGGGAGCCCTCGCTCCTGCTGCTTGCAACCGAGGAAGTGAAAGTAGCTGACCAATAGCCTCCTGGAGTGGTCTAGTGGAAGAGCACGTGAGTTCCGGTTCAGGAAGAAGTCATACAGGGATCCAAATTCCAAACATAATTTTGGAGAAGTGACGTGATATGAAGAGGAAGTGAGTTTATTCCCCATTTGTTTCTTTTAAAGTCCTTCAAAATACTCTTAAATAGATTCGTAGAGACCAATGTTTCACAGTAAATAAATACAAATATGAAAAAAAACTCCAGGTGGAAGCTGCCAGGCAGGTGTGAGTGGGTAGGGGGTGCTTCCATTCTATCACGTGTAGAGTGTGCAGAGAGGACTCTGTTTTAATCCGGCGTAAATCAAGGTTCAAAGTGACCTGCAGAGCAGCTAGATCAAAGCCCAAGCATGAATGTATTCTTGGCGAGTTCAAAGCCCTTGTGACTCGAACATTAATTCCCAGCAGGAGGAAAGCCTGCCAGGAATGTAACCTTTCTTTGCAACTCGATGGAATAAATCAAACCTGCATTCTTGGAGGATTCTCTGTCGACCACGGCAGCACATGCAAAAGTGCAGGAGATGCTCAAAAAACATTTGTATTTCTGGTTACCCAAATTCAGAATTTAGATTTGATTATTGCTTTGTTTATCTGGATTTCCTGGCACAATCCTCTTCCTCCTGGAAGGGCAGAATTGGCCTATTAATACTGCTGTTTCTGAATTTCCCTGACCTCCCTCAGCACTGCATGGCTAGTAAGGAAGCACCCCGTCCTGGCACAGCCACCATATAATGAGAACTAGGGCTTTGCAAAGTTTTGTGACACAATGGAGGTCTCTGTGTATAACTACGCAGATGACCTTCAGCTTGTTTTTGACCTCTCCCCTGCCCCTGATTCTCTTCTCAAATTCCAATCTGTCCTTATTTTTATTTCGGATTGGATGAATCAAAATTCCCTTAAGCTTAACCCGGACAAAACGGAGTTGGTCCTGACTGGTGGTGCCATCAGTCCCTGGACACCCGCCTTTTGGCCTTCCACCTTCGGCCCTCCTCCGGTTCCCTCAGGGACAGTTAAAACCCTTGGCATCAAAATCAGTTAGGACCTCTCCATGCGTCCCCAGGTTAGCTCTGTTGTTTCATCCTGCTTTCTCTCACTCAGGATCATTCGAGAGATCTCCCGTTTCTTTTCTACTGAGGCCCTCAAAATAATTGTCTTGGCCATGATTCTCACACGGTTGAACTACGGGAACTGCCTTTACGTGGGCATCCCTGCCTACGAGCTCCGGCGCCTGCAGACCATCCAGAACCAGGCCGCCCGCCTTATCCATCGGCTTCCCAAGTCCCACCATACCACCCCTCTTCTTAAATCCCTCCATTGGCTTCCCATCCTGCAGAGATCTCTCTTCAAGCTGGGATGCCTAGTCTTCATGGCTCGTGATCGCACTGCCCCTGCCTTCATTAATTCCATGATCACCCACTATCACCCCGGCTGTAATCTTCGCTCCTCCAGCCAGGCCCTCCTCTGCGTTCCTCGTTTCCGCAAATCCAGAACCGGCGGCACCAGATTTTCCATTCTTGCCCCCCGCTTCTGGAACAGTCTTCCCCACATCAGTCTTCCCCCCATCATCACATCCATCACTGTTTATTTGCAATTTCGTAAGGCGCTCAAAACCCATCTGTAATTCCCTGGCCGCCTCCTCCATCTGACACTATCATTCCTCTAGCGCCAGGAAACCGCTTGGTCACAGAGCGCTCTACAAATAATTTCAACTTCAACTTCAACTTCAACAAAGATTTAAGAAGTTCTTGATTGTTGGACCTGCACGTGTTTGGAGGAGTTTCCTGTGTTCCCTCCATCTACAACAACACAAAAGGACTGTCAATGGTCTGTACAACTTATGGGGGCAAAGAAGAATGCGACGGACTCTCTGTCTACCTGTAAAGTGTGTACAACAAAAAGGAAATGAATCCCATCAGCCCACCCATATGACAGAGCTTCATCATCTGGGATAGAACCAAAGATGGTCCGGTTAGGGAGCCACACACCTCTTGGAATTATGTGCTTCTCCAAACCCAAGGAACCACCAGTGATGGATCATACCAAAAGTCAAATCAGTTTGGAATGGTGTGGTATGTTAAATTGCAGTGAGAAAAAATGTGTGCAAAAAGAATCAAAAAGTGAGATGTAAAATTGGCTACCATGATTTAAGGAAAACTTTATTAGGGAAAATCATGGTGTCAAAATTAAAATGAGTGTGAGACAGTTTGACACAGTAACTGTCGATTAAGGATGGTATTTGGTCAACATGTTTCAGCCATTGTAGGAAAGTTAAGCCTACCGGGTTTTCGTCAGGACCTCTTGAACACTACCCCCCCCCCCGCATCCGTCTCAGCCGTGGCCACTTCTCTTACATCGCATCCAAGACCTGCAATGACCTTCTCCTCCAGCTCCGTACAGCCCCCTCGCTGGCAGACTTCAGAAAGAGACCTGGCTCTTTGATGGAGACCTAGCACCAGATACCCTTAGGAGTGACAAATGCTTTTTGATTGACTGATTGAGATATTGTCATGGCATACATTATGAAGATGCCCACAACAGGTGTTCCTGTTTCCACATCCAGTTTATGTGGTACCCAGCCTTCCATGTCTTAGTGAGATTCTGTTGCTATATTTTACTTATACGAAAGCCAAAGCTACAGTAACTGCCATCTTCTCTGTAATATGACGTTTTTTGGGCACACAAGGGGCAGATGCTCTGGCGCCAAGATGGATGCTTTTGAAGAAAAGTATTGTATCCCAATGTTGGGACTGCATTTAAAAAAAAGATATATCTTTATTGGTTATTCATTGATACAATCTTCCAGTGAGGTTTATACAGACATTCATATATCCTCCACAGAGCAGTTGGCTTGTATATCTTAGCCGATATTATTCACATCACATCACATTTTACATCAGTGGATCGTAATTTGTTCATTAAGCTTTGCTGATCTCAAATATGCAGTAGCGGTCGGTGGTGGGAATGCTGCCGGGCGGTGACTTGGGGTGAGGGAGGGACAGGGTGGGGGGTAGTAAACTATGGAATACGGTCAAACGCAGGTAAGTAAACATATAAATAAATAAAACAAATGTTGCTGTGCGTACTGCATCGCCAAATTCGATGCAGTGCGTGCAACAAAATTAGTTTTATTTATATGTTTACTTACCTGCATTTGACCGTATTCCATAGTTTACAACCCCCCACCCTGCCCCTACCCCGCCCCACGTCACCGCCCGGCAGCACTCCCACCACCGACCGCTACTGCAAATATGTTACATGTACCCTTGATCTTTGTGAACACAAGGGAGTTACCCAAAACCCTGGGTGAAGATATATTCTAACTCAGTTGTGCCAACTTTTTTAACTAAACGTGTTGGTGGTTTATCATCCAGCACCTCCCGCTCTCCCGCATTAATATTATACTAGCTTTTCCCAGTAAGTAAAGTGTTGTTGTGGGTCAGTATCAGGGGTCCCTGAGTGTCCTCCCTTGTGTTGTGTGAGGGGAGAATGTGTATGTGTACCGGTGCATTAAGTAGGACCCCCCTCTTCTACGTTTCTCGTCTAGGTTCCTCCCTCATGTTGGGTCTACATTCATGAGCAGGTTGATACTTGCCCCAGCAGAGACCACATGTGAGTAGGAAAATGACTAAAAGGACTTGCTACTCTTTGCTAGAGCTCAGGTGGAGCAAAAGCATGCATCATCCTATCATGTGGGAGAGGTGTGACGCAGCGGCCAGAGTGGCTGACTCCGGAGTCTGGGGCTCGCGGTTCGATCCAAGGCAGTAGCCCAGCTCACCATCATTTGACTCTTGGCAAAAGCCCACTTAATCTCCCCGATGGCCCCCAGCACCTGCATACACTTAGGGGTGATAAGTTCGCGATTTACAAATATGGAATTAGCATTTATTCATCTGGATGGCAGCCAATTATGGACACAGCGGTTAGTGCATGCTTATGCTTAGGCCAATTAAAACATCACAACAATGCACTGCATGGTGATGAAAAAGAAAAAAAATGGTTCTAAATGTAACTAAAAAAACAAAACATAGGGCTTTTTAGGTCTGGCGTTAGCCAAGGCCTTTTGGTTTCCAATTACATGCTCTTTCTACCACTCTCTACAACATACGCCATGGGACAAGTCGGCCCACTTCAGCCACATGCTAACTTCACTGTGAGTGATGGCATTCAGCTCTTTCACAAGGACTACATTCACACACACAAAGCATCTCCCTTCAGTGCAAAGGGCTACAATGGCAATGCATGTTTTTGAGACACAAAGATATTGTTGCTTTTACCAAGGTTTTTTTTTATACTGGCAACAACCCGGCAGCTCCTCCAACAATAATGTTTTACAAAACCATGACAAAAAAAACCAAGTGTTGACAAAGCCAAAGGGCCTGCAGCCAATGGCATATCCATTACCTTTGCCAACACTTGTTACTGATGTAACCCGTCAACGTCGGCTATAGAGAATGACAATGAAAGCCTAGATTAGAAACACAGTCGCTGCCTGTGCCAGCTATTAAATGCCAGGCTTGAGAATAAACATACAAGGGTCTCTGGAACCATTTAGGATGAACCTTTAGCATCATTGGCCTGTTCCCAACCTGGCAATAGGCCACATACTGTGGGATAACAATATCCCATGCTGGATGGGTGGACACAAAGACATTTTTCATTAGTGTAGGCTCTTGACCAGCCAGGTGAGGCAGGACAAGCTGGTGAAGATAATTCTTATTTGTGGAGAATCCGATGGCCTCATGCAGGTCCCAATGCCAAATTAGTCAACAGAGGGGATACAGGTCTGATTTAGATGATGACCAAAAACCCTCCAGTTTCTAGAGGAAATTCTAAATACTAGGGAGAGTCCAGCAGTTTAATTCCTCTGTCACAGGAATAGTAGGTTGAAGGAAATTTAGCAAATAAATTCTCATCCATATTTACAACTTTTCCCAGAAACTGGAGGACTTTCATTTGCCTCCAAACTCTGCATCAGGCCAGGTAAGTCCTTTTGCAGGAATGATTATCCATCAAAAATAGGCGATGAATGACAGTCAGAGGTGTGATATTCAATTACAGTTCAAATGAGGGCATGCAATTGCTGTTTTAAAAACATTTTTGCTTCCTTGGATATGATTGGCTACATAATGTGGCAGATAAGGCTACTCTTTCCACTTTGACTCAATGTGCATCATGTCTTTGTTATTGGTTTGCCGCATCATTTCTGTCAAAAGTGAGGATTACTTAAGCTGCTTGTAGTAGTGATAAGCAGTGCTTAATTTGTAAAAAAAAACATAATTGCCAGGGCCCTCTTCAGGAGGCCACTTCAGCTTCCACTGCTGATTGCCCCTGCCAGCACTGAAAACTGTAGTAACAACACAGCTACTACTATATGTTATTTACCATATGCCTATGTATCTGCGATATTTCCCTTGTAAAGGGCTCTGATACTTGCAAGGGTCTTGTTCGCTCTATATAAAACTTTCAAAATAAATAAATAACCATCACACGGATCACTGACATAATATCGACGGACAGAATATCGACTATCAAAAATATCGTTGACAAAATATCGACAGACAGAATATCGAGTTTGTATCTACAAACAGGTAAGTAAAAAAAATCGAGTACAAAATATAAAGTTGTTAAAAATATTGACTTTATTAAAAACAGTGTTAAATTAAATTAATAGTAAAAATTAATTACTATAATATACTATTCCCACTCCAGAGAGTGCAACAGTAGGGAAAGCGTTGGATAGCGTAGGGGTAAAAATTACTATTCCCACTCCAGTGGGTGCAACAGTAGGGAAAGCGTTGGATAGCGTAGGGGTTAAAATTACTATTCCCACTCCAGTGGGTGCAACAGTAGGGAAAGCGTTGGATAGCGTAGGGGTTAAAATTACTATTCCCACTCCAGTGGGTGCAACAGTAGGGAAAGCGTTGGATAGCGTAGGGGTAAAAAACTGTCTATATTTTTAACATTCGATATTACATTACTTACCTAAAAAACTATATTTTTGATGTCTATATTCTGTCCTGTCGATATTTTGTCCATTCGATATTTAAAACTCGATATTATGTCCATTCGATATTTTGAAGTCGATATTTTGACTGTTTACCATGAGTTATTTTAAAGTATACTGAACTAATAAACAATTGTTGTAATGCTTTCCTCTAAATGAGACAAGCACTGCCGACATGTGGCAGACTGCCATAAGTGCGGATGTTGATAATTAAGTGCCGATGCCGAGCATCGGAACCCACCGGCTCAAATTATGCATTAGTGCTAAGGATGCCACAGGTTTATTCAAGTATGAAGTAATAAAGAAACAATGTTGATATATGAAGGGGCGTGAAATATAATAGGACATATTGGGTGTACAGAGATGGGAGGAGTAATAGAGAGCTAATGTTAATGCATGTAGGGGAGTCAGAAATAATAAAAAGGTGGCTTCGGTGTACGCAGCGGTTTAGGGAAATAAACAGGTAATATTTGTGCATGCAAGAACAGGAGGAATAATGAAGAGGTACAAATAAAGAGGTAATGATGATGCACCCAGCGGGTGAAGGTATTAAAGCTGTAATTTTGGGTCATGTAGCGGTGTGAGGAATATTAAAGAGGTAAAGTGGGTGCATGGTGGGGCTAAGGAATGATTGTCAGCGTATGCAGTGGGGGAAATATAGTAAAGATGTAATGTTGCTGCATACAGCAATGGAAGGAATTCTGAAGAATTAATGCCAGTGCTTGCAGTGGTCCGGGGAATAATACATGATCACGCCATCACCCTTATGACTTAAAAACATGCTGGGTTACGTTTTCATTTGAAAGACAAGGTATGCTTGCAGAGATGAAGAATAAAAGTAGATTCTGCAGTGAAAAAGTGAACACATCAAAAAGTAGTTAGACATTTACTGATATGAAATGAGAATCAGTGCAATGAAAGCCAGATTTAAAAAAACACTATCGTTCAGAACGTGTAGAAACATACAGAGGGGTTCTAGCTTCTATTAAAATACCTAAAGTGTGCAAAAAAATGTAGGTAGAAATATCTCCTTTCTGCTCACCACTTTACATTTGGAAAAACACAGAAGAAGGAAAAGTTTTTTTTTTCGTTTTCGTTGCTCCAAGGTCTGTTTTTTTCCTTGGCTGCTGGCTCTGACGACATGCATTGCGTCATCAGACCTCAACTGTAATAACTTATTACACTTGACAGCTATGTAATTTCTTTATTACAGGCGACTATACATGTCATTAGCAAATTGCCTAATATAAGGGAATTCGAGGCAGGCTTTTATACTGAGATTGCAGACTCGGATGTATTATATAAAGGTAATGGGGCATGCTGGGGAGTGAGGAGTAAGAACAAGGAAGTGTTGGTACTTGCAGGAGTGGCAGGTAAAATAATCAGGAAATGTCAGTGTGTACTGGAGTGTGAGGGTTATTAAAGGTAGTGACTTCGAAAGCATGGATAACAGAGACAGTGCTGGAATGGGAGCAGGAAGTCACAGAAAAGAGAGGAGCCTGAAGACTGAGAGTGAGGGAGTGATGATAAAGAGGCAGAGGTGGATGTGCTGTGACAGAAGTTAAGGGATAGGAAACTGGTGAAGCTGGGGTACAGGGACCATAAAAAGCCAAACGAGGGGTGTGCAGGGGTGGAAGAATACATGCAGACATTCAGGATGGAGGCGATTGAGAAAAGTAAAATTAGGGAATGTAGGGTTGGGAGAATGAAGAAAAGTGTGTCAATACAGATGTGGGAAGTTAATCAGCTGACCAGGTCAGATCATTCTGGTTGGGAGAGGCAATTGTAGGGCAGAGTGTGTGAGGGGGGGGGAGCAGAGGGCAGGTAATGCAGTCAGGGCAGACAAGGGTGGGAACGATAAGTGACGAGGAAAATAAGTTGTGTGATGTTTTGGGAAAAACTGAAGAGAATGAGTCTGGTATACTGGGACTATATTTATAGGATTAAAGGACTTTGTTGAGGCTTTCAGGAGATTAAGGGAGAGCAAAAGTCAGGCTTTGCAGGGGTTTCGTGGATAATACAGGCCAGGCTTACCTGCCCTGGCCCACGCGACTTCATACCTGTGTGGAGGTATTATTTTTCTTTTCCAAGAGTTTCCCTTTAAGTCCAAATGTATGATTGGTAATATTTGTAAAACTGGGTCAGCTTCCTCATCACTCTTTGATGGCACAGGAGGGTTACCTCACAAAATCATCTCCTACAATAAACAATAACAAAGTAAGAGGTGTGGCTATGCCAGTATATCCGCACATGAATGGTTGGCAATTGAAGTGCCATTTTAACTCAGTTTGATACATTAGTTAATTCATTTAATTATACATTTTCTGAAGTAAAGCTCTTTTGTGGTGATTTTTTGATTGTTCTGCAGATCGGTCACATTAAATTTAGAATATATTTCGACATTGTTTCTGTATTACTATTGAATGCTGATAATTAAAATGTTCAAGAGCATCACAAAAATCCAGAATTCCTGTAAAAAGTGCATTATACGAGGCAGTTCACAGATGCAACGTCCATCTGTTAAACAGAGGAGGGAAACTAACAAGGATATTGAGTATCGGACGATTAGAGCACAGCTATGAACACATAGCACTATGTTGCAAAGAGAACAGTTTTTAGTTCTGGCGTTAGCCAATGGTTTTTAATAAAAATATACATACTATAAATACTTATGTATAGGGGATTTCGGTCAGCTTTTTTCATCTATTAGTCTGCTGTAGCATTATTTAAATGTAACTAACTTGCCATAGGAAAGGATTTTTTGTTTTCTTAATAACTTTGCATCTGTTTGATAAATGTGCTTGAAACATCTAAAAAAAAGGCCATACACTTTGGCTCCTCCATGTAAAGTTTCATGATGATCTGCCAAGTGGGGGCCAAGAAAAGGGGGCGGTGGAAGAACACAAGTGTGATTTTGTTTTCTAAATGTTAGTCCTTATTTCAACACCTACCTGATCTTAGTTTAACTTACGTTTTTCTTTGTCAACACATTTCTGGGGTGTTTTTTAACTTGTGTTAATATACTCAATTATAACATCACTTGCGCCTTTGGTTATATATTCACATTTCACAATGCGTATTCCCCTTAGACCAGAGACCAGCAACTCCCTCAAAACTGCCAGTGGACAGCTGTTTTTTCTTCATAAAAAAATAATAATAAGCATTGGCAAAGACAAAAGGTCAGCAGCCAACACCAGACCTAGTCACAATGCAGTGAAGTCACTCTGACATTTGAAGTTGTGTGCTGCTGTGTTCATTTGTGTTTCAGCATATGTTGGAAATCAATCCCGCCATATTGTGGTTTGTCTGATATATTCAGCATTTCTCCAGACTCTGCTTCGTTCCACCGTAGCAGCCAATTTGTTCCATTGCTCATCCGCCATCTGCAGTCAGAGAGACCCATCAGTTTTCGCCCAGTGATTCATACTGTTGTCATCCAGGAAATCAAGTCCATTCCTTATGAGAGTCCCATGTAATGAGATGAAAGGGCCTGCAGGATGTTATCAACAGCGTTATATCCGCAGGCCCCAGCTGGCATCTACAGTTAGGTCAGCCATGTATCACTTTTGATTACTTGGGAAGATATCACACTTACTTTCCTTCAGTAATCTCAAGACCTTGATTACAGGGTCTGTATTGGTTTTAACCACTCTCTGCATTCTGCTGGATTTAGGTAGCTGCTGATGCAATCTTTGTATGTTACCGGTGCAGCTGCTACAGTAGTTTGAGAGGGAGGAGTTTAACCATATCACTGCCAGCTAAAGAACACCCTTAGCTGGCTGTCTCCCCAAAAAGCATATAATTCAGGTTTTTCGGAAATGCTCCGTCGAGGCTTTGGAGATACCAGACCTAGGTTTTGTTGGACAATCTTGATAACCTTATACGACTAGGGCATTTTAGTATTAGAATATTACAAACACAAACAAAGCTGGAATTGCTTGGGAGACTCACCGCATAGTTTGTTTTACTTGTCCACATTACAGTACAAAATTTAGTAGGAACCCAGGTTACATCCTAGCTCCCTAAACATTCATGTGCCCTTACCCTGAAGAAAGGCAGGCTTATCTGCACTGCCAAGAGCTTCTGTGTTAAAAAGTAATCTATGCCTCGAGTCTTTTAGTTGTGTCCTAATTATAAACATAAAGGTAGCTGGAAGAATCACCTCAATGGACTTATGTTCACTTTGGAGTGTTGTGGTATGCCTTAGAACATCTGTGAAGATTGTTTGAGGTTTGTAGGAATCCAACAGGATGTGGCATGTGAGCCGTATCACCATGGTCCATGTATATAAAACTATTTTGGGGTCGGCCCATTTGCGAACGCAAAAAAGCCTTTTGGTATGCATGAATCCTATATTGTGACATGCTACCGAATCACAATTTGAAATTGTGAATGCATACCCATTCGGTATTTGGAAGGGGTGTGTTTAGGGTGTCTCTTCCAAATAATGAATCTTAATGGGATGTATTAATCAATTTTTTACTGACACCTCGAAGTAGGTGGGATCCCTTTCCCTTTAAAAATATTAAAAGAAAATATTTTTTAAGAGCAGGCAGTGGTCCAACAGGCCACTTACTTCTCTTAAAAAAGGAAACTTTCCATTAAGGAAAACGGACTGCATCTCTTAAAAAAACAAATTTGCTTTATTGAAAAGCAGTCACAGCACAGACATGGTAGTCTGCTGACCCCAGCACTCCACCATCCCTCGGAGGGCCATCATTCCTAATCATCGCAAATAGCGATCCACCTCATTAATATTCATGAGGTAGGTCTTTTGCCACCCATTAGGAATCGCTATTTAACTGTTGTACATTTTCTTTCATTAGGAATTGCAATTTCCTAATTGTGATTCAATAAGAATCATTACAGAGTCTGAGACACTAAACCCTAAGGGAAGTACCTACCTCTTTTTTCTTGTTCATCACTCATCAAATTTGATCTGGCTGACTTAATGTAGATAGCTAAGCAAGGCATAAGAGAGACAGTTTCAGTACATAAATTGTGGTTCATTCCACTATCCAGTTTTCCTTTTGCATTGGTACAGATTGCCTTTAATTTGATTCTCACTACCCTGGAAGCCACTTGCTCTCATTGGAGATGTCATCAATGATGTCATTTTATACAAGGACAAGTTAACCCAAAGGTAATTCGGTAGGGACCTTGGGTAGCATCATAATTTAGAGAACAGTGGTCCCTATTCTAAAAGAATAAACAAGGGGAGATAATCATACGCTAAATAGAAAGTATGACTTTTGTCCAGCCGGACAAGAATTTATTTTCATAATATTTTTCAATAAGTAGCATTTAAGAAACAATCAATAACAAGTGGGCACAGCCGTGAGCCACAAAACACAAGACAAAACAACGAGAGGGATTGGCCAAAAAGCAAGCCAAAATGGGTCTGTATACTTGTACTCAGTTTACACAGACATATATCAACTTTTAAACACCATTGCACATTCTAATACAGCTTAATCTTGGTGCATAAGGTGTATCACTGTCGACGACGTTTCGATGCCACTATTAAATACCAGGCATCATCTTCAGGACAATAGAATTATACATTGTAGTCTTGACAGTAATATGCTGCGCCTTTTTACGTTACTTTTACATTTTAAAAGGACATGGGAGAAAGGTAAGATACACACAGGGAGAAAGGAGGGAGAAAAAGATGTAAAGCATATTTAGAAAAATAAGCTAGGCATGTTTTCAGCATAGAGTCGGTGACATTTGTGAATAAACCGTCGATTTTATGGTTATTGCTGTGCCAATTTCATGCTCGGGTGATATAGATATGAGAATCATGTCAGAACCACGTAAGGACTATATAGGTGGTTATACATAGTTTTCTCAAGTATAAAGCGCGTGACCCAGTCCTGTGGTGGGTTGGTCCGGACTAGGGTCGTGAGGGCGGGTTTCATCATAATCACATGCTTATACAAAATTTAAAAATGGCGCAGTATATAGTAGTGAGGGGTAATTGGAAAACGGCGCAGTACATAGTAATGAGGGGTGATTGGAAAACCAGGTAGTCATTTAGGCCACGTGTGGTTTAAAAACGGCGCAGTGCGTACTAATAAATAAAGTGCAGTGTGAACTGGGATTTACCTATGGTAGGAGATATAAACGAGTCTCACGTAGTTTTGTGAGGCGCGCAGGCCTTCACAATTGAGTTAGTAAGAGTTGTTCCCAGCAGTCAGGGTATCTCTGTGGGCGAAATTCCAAGTTTAAAAGGAGTCTAGGTTGGAGTACAGTGGTGGGTGGAATAAAAGGAGCCCATATTTACCAGTTTCAATTAATAAATCTCAGAGCATCCCTGCGCAATCGCGTGTGTTGGACGCCAGCCGGTGGGAAATGCACAATCGCATTATCTGAGAACAGAATTGTAAATAGGGTTTAGGCGGGAAGGCCAGGCTCAATCAATCAATCAATCAAAGCATTTATATAGCGCACTACTCACCCGGAGGTCTCAAGGCGCTGGGGGGGGGGGTCCGCTACTGCTCGAACAGCCAGGTCTTGAGCTGCTTCCTGAAGGCGAGGTGGTCTTGGGTCAGGCGGAGGTGGGTCGGGAGGGAGTTCCAAATCTTGGCGGCCAGGTAGGAGAAGGAGCTTCCTCCTGTGGTGGCTCTTCAGATGCGGGGGACGGCGGCGAGGGCGTGGCTGGTCGATCGAAGCTGGCGTTTGGGAGCGTAGAAGATGAGGCGGCTGTTGAGGTATCCTGGGCCTTGGTTGTGTAGGGCTTTGTGAGCGTGGGTGAGGAGCCGGAAGGTGATTCTCTTGTTGACCGGGAGCCAGTGCAGGTCTCTCAGGTGTCCGGAGATGTGGCTGCGGCGGGGGATGTCCAGGATGAGTCGTGCTGAGGTGTTCTGGATCCGCTGGAGTCTCTTCTGGAGTTTGGCGGTGGTTCCGGTGTAGAGGGAGTTGCCGTAGTCCAGACGGCTGGTGACGAGGGCCTGGGTGACCGTCTTCCTGGTCTCGATGGGGATCCATCGGAAGATCTTACGTAGCATGCGCAGGATGTTGAAGCACGACGAGGAGACGGCGTTGACTTGTCTGGTCATGGAGAGGGAGGAGTCCAGGCTGAAGCCCAGGTTGCGTGCGTGATCTGTGGGTTTGGGTGCGCTGCCCAGGGCGGGGGGCCACCAGGAGTCGTCCCAGGCGGAGGGTGATGATCCCAGGATGAGGACTTCCGTCTTGTCCGAGTTCAGTTTCAGGCGGCTGTTCGACATCCATTTGGCTACGTCTGTCATCCCTTCGTGCAGGTTGGCTCTGGCGGTGGCGGGGTCGTTGGTGAGGGAGAGGATCAGCTGGGTGTCGTCGGCGTAGGAGATGATGTTGAGGTTGTGCTGGCGTGCGATGTCTGCGAGGGGGCTCATGTAGACGTTGAAGAGTGTTGGGCTGAGCGAGGAGCCTTGAGGAACGCCGCAGATGACTTCGGTGGCCTCCGATCTGAACGGGGGGAGGCGGACTCTCTGTGTCCTTCCGGCGAGGAAGGAGATGATCCACTCCAGTGCCTTCTCCTGGATTCCGACGTTGCTGAGGCGCTGTACTAGGGTACGGTGGCAGACAGTGTTGAAGGCCGCGGAGAGGTCCAGGAGGATGAGGGCCGCTGTTTCTCCGTTGTCGAGCAGCGCTCGGATGTCATCGGTAGCTGCGATCAGGGCGGTCTCGGTGCTGTGGTTGGCCCGGAAGCCCGACTGCGAGAGGTCGAGGGAACCGTTCGTCTCGAGGAAGGCGGCCAGTTGCTTGTTGACGGTCTTCTCGATGACTTTTGCCGGAAACGGGAGCAGCGAGATGGGGCGGTAGTTCTTGAGGTCGGTGGGGTCGGCTGATGGTTTCTTTAGTAGAGCGCTGAGTTCGGCGTGCTTCCAGCTCTCCGGGAAGGTGGCGGTGTTGAAGGAGGTGTTGATGATGTCCCGCAGGTGGGGTGCGATGAAATCATCAAGGCTGAGACAGTAGCTGGGGATAGAAGAGTTTGGGAGTGAGCACTTACTGTGGTAGTGGTGGGCCAGATTGCTTCATCTACTTCCGTGTATCCCGAGAGACTGGCAGTTGCCGATTACTGGCTCAGTATATAGTTCAAAGCAACACTATCACCAGAAAGCGATGAAGGACTAAGAAATCTCAAGGCAGAACTATCACCAGAGAGCGATGAGGGACTAAGGAATTAGGATGGAAAAGCGGCAGCCATCTTAAGGTGGTGTGGGAATAGTCTAGTCAGTGCAGATGGGGTGAGATAAAAATGCAGGGGCGAAAGCATGCAAGGTGACACAGCATGTGACTTAATTACATGTTATAGTACGAATTACAGAACACATTTTATAATAAGGAGGTCCAGTCCTCAAGACGATTGAGGCCACTGTGAATGCTGTTGGTCCTTAACCCCTTCGATGCTGATGACGAGCTCAGCTCGTCATCAGCTACGGCGCTCGTGTGCTGATGACGAGCTGAGCTCGTCATGTAACGCAGTAATCTGTTCGCTTTTAAACGGGCTAAAAACATAAAAGATCATCTTGTCCGGGCATCTCTCCCTCAGTCAACCTTGAAAACGACACTTAATGATGCGTGGGGCCTACCAACCTTGACAGGGCATGCTAAATGTGGCAGCTGCGTTTGTTGTGATTACACTGTTGAAGGCAAAACCTTTGGGTATGGAACCATCAAATTTGAGAGAAAGTATTTTTCAAATTGTAACTCAGCAAATGTAGTGTGCACTATTTTTTGCCCTTGCATGTTGATCTACGTAGGTCAAACAAGCCAGAAAATCAAACTCAGGATCGGACAGCATCGCAGCAGGATCTGCTGCAAAACTGCTAATGCCCCTCTTGTGGATCACTTTACAGACCAAGGACACACTGAGAATGACCTCAAATGGACAATAATGTGATCACCTTATTAATATGGGCTACAGTTCCTCTGTTTGGGATAAACCCATGCTGAGTCATTGATACTAAAGGTGTTATAATCTTAGATATGCGACTTGCTAGCATCTTCGAATAAATCTTACTATCGCAATTTAGTAAGGATATAGGTCGATATGAGGCAGGCTGTTCAGGGGGTTTCCCTTTTTTGGCAAAGACAACTATTGAAGCCTCATCCCAAGACTGTGGAGCTTTCCCCACTTGTGCCCTTCTAAAAGTCTCCAACATAAGGTTTTTTAAAGGTTAAAAAAAACATTTATACACCTCACCTGGGATAAGGTCGGGGCCAGCTGCCTTCCCATTGGACAAGTTTTTAACTGCACTCTCCAGTTCTTCCATTGAGAAGGGTTGATCTAAAGTAGCTTTTTCTAGTTCAGTTAGCTTGTTAAATATAACTTCATGCAAAAAAGTATCGGGATCTACATTCGGTTGTTTGGTATACAATTCTGTGTAGAATTGATAGAGTATTTCCAATATTTTTTGTGGGTCTTCGAATATTATCCCATTTTTATCTTGTAATTTAGCAATTTGGCGAGTCGATTCTTTCATTTTTAATTTTAAGGCCAAGGCCCTACCTATAGCTTCCCCATATTCATGTATATACCTCTTGTATATTATATATTTCTGCGCTATCTCCTCCAGGGCCGGACTGGGAACCAAAACCGGCCCTGGCAAAGTGCTCGGCCGGCCCCCCAATCACCCCCCACCCAGGGGTTGTGGGTGCAGCCGAGCTCCTTGCCAGGACCGGTTTTCTGCCGATTTTGTTACAGGGCCGATTTTGCAGCTATGCTGCAAAAACGGCCCTGTAATAAAATCAGCCCCCAGGAGTCCAAAACCGGCCCCCACCCTTGCGGCGCACCGGGGGATTGCCCGGTGCCCGCTACGGCCAGTCCGGGCCTGATCTCCTCACACCAAATTCCTGTAATGTTGGCTCTACGTTTGGCAATTAAACCCTCATACTCATGAATTTTAGTTAAGTTATTATCCCCCTTCTTAATTTCTGTCATTAAATGTTCTTCTGCATTAGCGAGCTGATCATATAAATCCCGCATTTTTCCCCGTTGTGAATTTTGATGATAAAATCCATAACTCGTTGTTTCCCTTCTAAAACATGCTTTCCATGTATCCCATATTATCCCAATATCAGCCGAACCCGTATTATTCTGTATAAATTCTATAATCCATTTACCCATGACCTCTCTATATTGTATGTCCAGGCACAATTTCCTGTCAAACGTAAAGTTCCTATTCTGTTTCAATTCTCCTATGTGGGCAACCTCAATAATCAAGGGAGAGTGATCCGATGTTACTCTAGGATATATCTGAATTTTTGTGTTAGATTGTATACTAGCTGAGGTAAAGAAATAGTCCAGACGAACGAATTTCTTATGCGGAGAGAAGTAATAAGTATATCCTGGGGCAGTAGGGTGATTTTTACACCAGATATCGACTAGTGCATGATCTTTCACTAAGTTATATAAAGCTTTAAAGACTCGAGGCTTTCTCCCCTTATAGTTCTCTATTCCAGCGTCTAGCTCACCTCCCCTCAAATTTATATTTAAATCTCCACATAGAACTAGGGGGCATCTCCAATTAGCAAGTTCAAGATTGAGCACCGGAGCGCCGTCGCTCATGACGAGCTGAGCTCGTCATGAGCATGCAAGGAGTTAAATGGACATTAGTGTTGGGCAATGTTTGTGATCATGTAGTGGTATACCTGTTTTAATTCACAGGTTTCATCCAGTCTATTGAAACTGCACTGACATGGTTCTTTTATGCCCGTTTACCCCCCACCAAATATTCCCTGTCCCCTCTTTACCTCTACTACCATAGATGAAGTTGGCTCATTTAGACCCCCAGCAGTGGACATCTACTGATGATGAATCCATCATTGGTCCTTAGCAAAACACCAGGTGTAAAAGAAGTAACATTGCTCACTCTTTGACGCCCACTGGATTAGACCCCCTTTTTCCTTCATTGGCCAAGGAATAGGTTCACATATGCGGCTATGAGACGATGCAAGGGCAAAGGAGGGAAACAATAGAAAGTACATATGGCACTTACTTTCTGCTCTCGCACTCCTTTAAGACCCCTAGGACGTGTGCTACCACCGGATGCCAAAGCCGCTCTCTAGACCACCATAACTAACGTCCATGTACTTGCTCTGTATTTTGAAAGGCGGACCACAAAGTCCCATGTTTTTTATTGACTTCAGCACTGGGAAACCTTCTCATAGGTAGCAATGCGCTTTACAAAATACATATGATAATAATGAGGTTAATCATGACATCAATTTCAGCCTCTGATTTGACACTTGGAGCATTGATATTGGTCTTGTCAACACAAAGCATGACCAGCAGGCATTCATTGGTATAAGTTGCAAGGCCTATGGAGAAATGATAACAGGTATTGATTAACCGAAAACCATTGCATAGGAAATGTTTATGCCCTTAACAAATACTTGTATACGATGCTGCCATTACCTCTGACAAATGTACATAAAATGGTGTGCCTCCTGGAGATCAAGTTGGGAGTATTGTGGGACCTTAATATCATCGACAAACTATTGAGGGTGAAAATATCAAAATGTATAGATTTTCTATATCTAACTCCACATATATGTACCTTAATGGTATATACGTATATCGTCAAGGTACGTAGAAGTGGACTTAAGTGTATATAGAGGACGTGTAGATTTACTATTCTTATCTTTCCATATTTTGTCCTTTGATATTTTGTCTATGATATTGTATCATGATATTGCTGTGCTCGATATTCCGGGGTACAATCGCTTAAAATCTCACAAGGGAGAGTTTCTCTTGAATGTATTTTTCTGGCAATAATGATTTATTCTCTGTTTGTTTCCTCTTTTTTCTTTAGTTCGAACAATCTACCATTCAGGCAACTCATCAAAAGCGGCGAGACCTGCTGGACAGTGTCTGCAAGATGTATACCCGTAAACGCCGTGTCCTGACACCGGACGACTTGAAGCACCTAGTTGTGGATGACAACCATGGGTTGCTTTATTGTTACGTACCCAAGGTGGCCTGCACGAACTGGAAGCGTGTCATGATGGTCCTTACCAATCCGGGGAAATACAGGGACCCCCTAAAAATCCCTGCCAATGAGGCTCACATCCCCTCAAACCTACGGACACTTTCCGAATTCAGCACTCCAGAGATCAACTATCGCTTAAGGAACTACCTCAAGTTTATATTTGTGCGTGAGCCATTTGAGCGCCTTGTCTCAGCCTACAGGAATAAATTTACCAGGAGCTATAACACTGCCTTCCATAAGCGATACGGAACCAAAATCATCCAGCGTCACAGGAGAGACCCAACGGATGAAGCCTTAGAGAACGGGGACGATGTCCGGTTCGATGAGTTTCTCTATTACTTGGTGGACCCCCGAACACAGCATGAGGAGCCGTTCAATGAGCACTGGGAGCGGGTCCATTCACTGTGCCACCCTTGCATCATTCACTATGATGTCATTGGCAAATATGAGACGCTGGCGCAAGACGCCAACTATGTTCTTCAACTTACAGGAACCCAGGACATTGTAAAGTTCCCTTCATCTTCTATAACAACCAGGACTACAGATGACATGACAGCAGAATACTTCCAAAATGTCAGCCTCTTTTACCAAAGGAGAGTTTTTAATTTATACAAGATGGATTACTTGTTGTTCAACTACTCTAAGCCTTCCTACATACATGTACGATGAGATGGGTTTTAAGTAGAGGCGGGCGGTCTTCGTTTGAACGGTGTTTCCAGGCAACCCGCTGGCTGGTTAGAGTCTCTCTTCCATTTCCCACAACAATGAACGATGGTACCACTGTGTGATGTCATCGTTTAAGCATAGCGCTGCAAAGTCAACAGTCAGCGGGGGTGCAAACATTTGAGCAAATACTGAACGTGTTGAGAAGTTTGGAATAGTTGCTCAGCGACCGCATGATGTTGCATGACGTGGGTGAAGACACTATTTAGCCCCTATTAGGGCATTTGGATCTTCAATTGCAAGGCTAAGGGCCTCATCTACAAGACAATTATGCCACGCTGCACCACTAGCCATTTAGCTGTGCATCGCTGCTTCATTTTCAAAGCACAAGGATGTGTCATATTAACAACAATATGACACATCCCTGTGCTTTCCACTGCACTGGCGCACAATTGGCTGCCATGCGCCAGCGCAGGCACCCTTGAGTCATTTTGCAAGGATGCCTGATTGTGGGGATGATTGTTTTTGAGCAGGAAGGAACACCTTCCTGCACAAAAAACAATCATTAATGGCATTTTCCTCTTTATATATGTGCTGCAGAATGCAGCATGCATAGAAAGAGGAAAAAACTAGGAGAAATACAACTATTTCTTCTCCTTGCACCATTCCTACGCCTCCCCTGGGGAGACGTAGGATTCTGACGCGTTCCCAGTGTGTTACAAAATGTTGTAAAACTGGGAATGCACCAAGTTCCATGGATGTACATATGCAACCAAAGCAGCATCTCACTATGCAGACCTACAGATTGGTGCAGGAGGGGACTTGAACATTTATCTGTATATATGATTTTATTTTTTCCTTTATTTGCACTTATATCTCTACTTTAAGCCTATCTCCTCTCTGGATGGATAAAGTGTGCAAGAAAATGATCAAGAAGTTAAAATCAAGGTCATTGTTTGAAATATCATCATCCTCGAATGTCTTGGCCCTGTATGTTATCTTTTCTCCACTCCTTCACCATGTTTCATTTCTCAACAAAGGTACGAAAGTGACATCACTTTTGCTTTCCCAGGAAAGCTTTTTGATAGATAAATATAGCTTGGATATTGAAATCTTTAGCTATTCGTCTGATAAAACAGCTAAAAGGCATAAGAAGCAACATAGCAGACCACACTTGTGGCTATTATCACATGCATTTCAGGGCTCATCAGTTTTTTGGGGAGTTATAGTAGTCTGATTAAAAAGGTAAGTCTCTAGGGTGTATTAGGGCTCACATCTGGTAGCATCATCAAGACACGTTTTTAATAACACGCCCACTAATGCAGTCCAGATGCAACTTCAGGAAATGGAAGCATGTCCTTGTCTTTCGAAGAAGCTTGTAGGCACAGTTAAATAGACTTGACCTGCAGAGGCAGAATGGAAACCAAAATCAGCCCTGGCAAAAATGTTCAAATCAGCCCCACGATACAGGAGACCATGAGCCGAGTAGGGGCATCGATGCATAGTTGCCCGTCCTGCTCTGTAAGCAGCCTACCGATAAAGTGCCAGAGTGGCCGAATGGCCAGACCTCTCTTGCAGTTCAGCTCTTTGCAGGACCTTCCATTTTGTTACCATTTCACATGAGCAGACCTATTTCAGGCAGGAAAAAATCTTTCTATAGTAGCTGAGCAATTCCAGTCCTGTCATCCAGTTCACTCTGGGTGAACCCGGATGCAGCTAGAAAGGTCACATTTGATAGCAGAGATTGAGCTCAACAGGGGTAGGTCTACTCTGTACGAAATGTGTCAGCACTGGCTGTCAATAATAGTAGAGACCTCACCACCCTTGCCTCAGGCTCCCTTGAAAATAAGAGGTAAACACATCTTAGGCTTGTGCAAGGCTTTTACCCAATTGTCTGTATTAGCAGTATTGTATTTTGCAAAGTTGTGAATGCAAATGCATCCAATAGACACAGTATGGGGATCCTAGGTCCATGGAGTCCAGATGTTAATCCTGGAAGAAGCTGATAGTGGTGGCTTCTCATATGGTATGCTGCAGGGTTAGAGAGAAGCCATGTTTATCCAATGCAGTAAACCATATCTACATGAATGGAGACTAGAAGTTATGAATGATCCAGTCCCAAAGTGCTGCAATACAAAGGTAAAATAATATGAGTAGGCTCAAAAACCAGATGCAACTGGGCCCACCTTTTAATCAAAGATTATTGATTGGTGGTTTGAAATTTGTGTTTAAGCAACTGCTTTTTCTACAGAGGGCCGGCAGAAAGCGCCTAATTGTTTTTTAGGGCTGACTTGGCGGCACAACTGTCTGCTCTACCCTCTGTTACCAATTCTTGAACATATACAAATTGAATTCTTTAGCTCCAGCCAGAGAAACAACTCTCTCGCCTTATGCCTTTTACTGGTGCATTATTCCGCCTCCTGTGGAGTGCTCATGTTGCAATGCATCAGGAGCTCTATTATTTCACAAAAGTATACTGAATAATCACACAAATTCTTTAACTTATAGATGTATTGTATACATAAAACAAATATTTTTTTTTCTACTGCAGGCTGTTATTTTGTTTTGATCAGTGCTCACAATGCAAACCACACCTATTGGCTTTGGCAATGTTTGTTTCAGCTGGACACTGCCAAAGTCTTTCCTGAATGAGGCATTGACTTTGATGCAATCAATTAATCAGGATTTATAAAGAGTGGCTAATCACCCGATAGGGTCTCCAGGCGCTTGCAATGTGCAGAGAGCAGTTATTTTCGGCTCTACTACATTCTAGACACATAAACTCTTCCCACATAGGCAAAACTGCAAAGTCACACTTCCAGCTGAGCATAAAGAATGGAATAGCCTCTTACCTGGCTACTGAAAACAGATGTGGGTCTTGGCGAAAGTACAAGGCACTATACAAATGCCTAGAGATGTATGGGGCATTTACTGCCTTTCAGCAATGTCTGTTATTACAAAAGAAAAGGGGCCTCTTTTTCCCCTGGATAATTCCATTTTCTGAGGGAGAACTCCTGCCCTGGGTTTTTTTATGTGTTGTGTGCAGCTGGTTATGGGGCCAGTGGCTGGAGGTTGTGCAGCAAGGCAACTTTATGTCTAGTAACCCCCACCATCTCGAAATTTAAACTACCAGTATGGTTCAGAGGTGTGTAGCAGATGGATTTTCAGCCCAGATTTGAGATTTTTTGCAAATCAGAGGTCCTAGTGTGAACCGTGTTTCGAGTAATGGTAATTAGAATTTGTAGAAGTCGGAGAAGGCTTACCACAAAAAGTCATTAATAGCATCTTCTGCAGTAAAATATTTGGCTACCATCTTGAGAAAACCAATGGACTGGTGCATTATGCAAGAACGTGTTGCATTTTTAATATCTTGCTGTGCAAAGTTTTTAGTAGAATTACTGTATGAACTCAGCTGTTCTGCAGTAGTCTTTGATATTGCTTCCTATATGTCAGCAGAACCGCACAGACGGTTAATGTCAAAGACTTACCGTAATGAGTTTTTACCCGCTAGGATGTAAAATGGACAAAGTATTCGTGGTCGTCTTGATAAAATGAATTGGTTGTTTCGGTGTTTTACCCAACAGGCCATTGTGGACATCACTAAAATTTTGCAACAGGTAGAAAATGGACCATGGATGGAAGTGATTGGGGTTGGTCAAATGCACTGTGGTGGAATCACAGTCTCAAACTTTAGAGCAGTGTAAAGGTACTGTCATGAAGCGTCAGCTGACCTTGTGTGTCCTGTGCCAAAGTCCTTCCCTCCATCTCTAGTTTTGTCTCTGTGTGGCCTATGGATGTACACTGGTACCTTAAATCAGCCTAGAACGCATTCAGAGGCTAATAGACAACCATCTTCATTAATGAGACAAAATGATATATGCTGAGCATCCCACCTGTCGGTATCTGTTTGTTAAATTTCTCCCTAAAACAAACAACAAAAATTGAGTATTGTAAATGAATTGGTACTTAATGGGCTGCTTTGTCCAGCAGAAAATCCATAAAAATAATTTGGTATCGCAGCAGCGATAAGAAGGGAATGTGTTATCATGGAAAGATATTCAAAGCAGTCCCCTTGTTCTCTAGTTGTGATGCATCTTATGTGTTTTGTGCTAGTTGATGCTGGGCCTTCATGACTGAGTTGGCGTACGGTCATGGCCTGGATTGGCGTAAAATGTTTCAGTACGTCAACTATCTCATTGTGTTAGAAATGTGTGTGGGAGTGCCTTATCTTTTTTGTAAATGGTGAATATGTTTTATTTAGAATCTCAAATAACCCAGGGTAATATTTATTTATTTATTGCTGACCTTCTTAAATTCTGTACCTTTCTCCAGCTTAGACTGCCTGTTTATGAACTGTAGCTAAGTAAGTTTCTTTAGTTTGGCTGAAACTTTCCTCAAGGATCAATGCTTCTCTTCTTATGCCATGAACTGCTCCAAGATTGTTAGGAGGAATCCTGTCTTGCCACCGGAAACATCTTCATCTATCTCTGGAAGAACCACACTGCACTAACAAAGCATAGCATGGACTTTCCAGAAGATGCCCCTCATGGTCTGTTCTTCCATCACGAAAAACAAGAGCTTGAGTTTTCTTCCATCTGTGCGGTTACTATGTAACCTTCTAGCCACCATCGGTATTTAGAAAACAAAATAAGGACAAAAGCAGAGAATGGAAGCCCTCAGCCTTAGGTACCAGGAAATGCTTCATTGCACCAGTTGAGGCCATTGGCAGCTGCTCCACAGCTCTGTTCATACCTCACACTTGCAGCCACCATGACATTTCACAAGAGCAGGCGGATGGAAAGCGAGACTAATGCTCAACCGGTGACAGAATGCTTAACTGGGGACAGAATGTTTAACTGGGGACAGAAGACTGAACCCAACATGCACCACGTACACATCAACCCAAAGTATTCTTCGTCCCAATGACCCCTTCCAGAATGGAAACCATGCAGATGTTATAGTTGCCTACACCTCTGTCCTCTGATGTAGGCATGTGGTTGTGTTAGCCTCAGCAGTATTTCAGGCACTCGGGTCTGAAAACACAACTGTCCCTTGTGCTTCAATACCCTTGTTGGCTTGCAATGGACGCCTTGCTATTCGGTGCCTGGGATATGTTAAGAGAACCACCGTCATCCTGATTTCTTGCTGAACCAATAAAACTAGCTGGACAATTACTAGTTGGACGCTTTCATTAATAATTATTTTTTGGTCCTTCACAAGAGCTCCATCTCAATATGTACACTCGAGCAATATGATTACCATGAATCTGGCTGACTCTTTTATTTGTGGACAATTGACTCACTAGTGCAATACATCAAGTTTTTATAGAACACCTGTGCCTACTGACTGGTTTATTTCTCCACCAGGAATTTCCTTCTGCTCATACTAACCTTTGTGAATTAAGCAAGATGTGTTACCTACCCTGGTACTAGTGTTACTTAACGCAGGCCTCTCAAGCGTTATATCCATGCCAGATTCTCAGCATATCCACACACAACAAATTTACTTGCAATGACACTAAATTGAAAAGATGAATATAGTCAGGGGTGATCATACAATTCTGGTGTGAATCCGGCTGTCCTGTACTCATGCTTGGCATACGTGATTTAATATAAATCCGAAATGATTCCGGTCCTTTACTCCTAGTTTTAATTCAAGTTTCTTTTTGTATTTATGGCCCCCCATAAAAGCTTATTTTTGATGCACCGGCGGTGCAATGGACTTACCTATATTTACAAGGCCACGTGAAGCCACCCTGCATGTCTTCCCATGGCCTTCTAAATATGGGCCCCTTTCACGCATTACTCTTCGTCAAAGGGGCATTCCATGGGTGCGACTGTGGAATATCCATGGAACTTGAGGCATTCCCAGATTTACAACATTTTGTGAAACTAAAAATGCGTCAGAATCCTAAGCCTCCCCAGGGGAGGCGTCGAATGGCGCAACAAGGAGAATGCTTTTATTTTTCTTTGCTTTTTCCTCTTTCTATGCGTGCTGCATTCTGCATTCTGCAGCACGCAGCACGCATAGAAAGAGGAAAATGCCATTAATGGTTGTTTTTGTGCAGGGAGGTGTACCTGGGCTCATTTGTGTGCTCCTTTTAAAATGTAGTGTGCAGAATTCTCTTCTGCAAATAAACATTCTTGAATTGACTGGTTTTGAGACCTTTCTACCTTCTCGTGCAAGATTGAATCTTGAAGGACCATACAACAGAAGTATTACCAAGAGAAAAAAGGTTTAGGTACCAAGACTATGGTGAAGTGGCAGACCTGTGGTTGAGGGTCATGAACACAATCACCTCTGTTGTACCTCTGCGGCGGGTTTGGGAGGGAGCAGGACAATGGCGCTCAGACAGGAATGGGTGATTGGAGGAGGGTATTGGTTTGACAAGTTCTTTAATGGTGCTACCAGTGTAGAGAAGGACCCAGAACCTCTAAATGAGTTAAGGGCGGCAAGCCTATAACACAACAAAATATACAACAAGTACTGGACACACGTTTTCAAATAAACAGTACAGATACTATTCAGGTAATTGTAAGGAAGGTGACACTGGTGGTTCGAAATCAGTTGTTTATATAGATGGAATTCTTCATATATGCAAAAACAACGCCAGCCGACACTTGTTTCGTCATCAGGACCAAGCCTGTGACTCTTCAGGGCTGCAGTGGCGTGGTGATGGCGCGGATTGGTGTGCCGGTAATAATTCCAACCCGAAAGCGGGGTCTCGAGGGTCACAGGTGTGGGCGGTCAGTACGAGTAGAAATTAACCGAATGGATAAGTCTGTGCTAAAAGGACATGGGTTAAAGGTGGTACACGAGCGGGTACGAGCGTGTACGTCCGAACCTCTATGTTTCTGGTTCGGGCTCTGCTCCTCTCGCCTCGGAGTTCGTCACAGACAGAGAGCAACCTGGTATTCCTTGCAACATTCCTGCAACCTGGACATTGATAGCTGTATAAACGCAATGGTTCCTTCAGAATCATTCATACAAAAATATTCATGAATGAATTATGTTTGGGACGAGTTATAGATATTACGTACATTGCTCTGCCTCTTGATTGTATTGGTGCTTTGATTGATACACTAAAGGGTCTATTTACTAAGGTTTAATTCCATGTTTGCTTCACAAAAATGAGGCAAAACGATGCTAAATCTTTGTTCACCTATTTACTTTCCAGTGTAAAATCTGTTTTACGCTGGAAAATAACTTGGAAGTAAAGCAAAGCAACATTTTATGCTGCTTTGCATTACCTAGCGCCTTGGGGGTGTACCATGTCTGGTGCATGGGCGTTCCCATGCAACCACCGAAGGTTTCTGGCGCTAAAACCTTTTTTACTTAAATATGTAGACAGGGTTTAGCGTGAGAAAATAGCAACCATTTCAAATAGGCGCTATGAAGGAGAAATGTTTTAATGTGTCCTTTTTGTCTTGACTTTGTATGTATGCTGCATTGTACAGCACACATACAAGGTGGGAAAAGGTTTCACGTTAATCTAAGCATTGTATTTTGTACTGGAAGGTTTTCTTTCCAGTACAAAACCTATGCCAGACTCAGAGACACCTTTGCACCATGGTGCAAAGATGTGCCCGTGGAGCTCGGCAGCATATTTCTGCACCGGTGCTAGGGAGAGGGGAGGAGAGTGCCATATTTCTATAAATATGGAGGTCTCTTGCTCTCTTCTTCCTTCTCACGGAGGGCAGCATTTGGGACTGCTGCACTGCACTGCTTTAGAAACTAGTAAATCTGCCCCCAAGTGATTCCATATGATAAAAACATTTCTGATGTATTGAATATTCCAAAATAACCATTGTCTTTGTACTGTGAATGCTCCAATTGAAGATAATCTTAGCAGGCTGACATCTGCCAACCATCTGTGGGACCACATTGGGGTCAGAAAGCGGCAAACAAAGCTTGCCACATCCACTGCCAACTATACGTGCACCTGGGTTCAGCAGAAGGTCACAAGATCCCTCCCCATCCAGCATTTTCACGTGCTACTTCTGGGCTTCACTTTTTGATGATAATAATGCCTTTACAATAACCCAAGTTAGAGAAAAGACCTTTAAATTTATTGCTGGCACTTCTAAAAATGCTAGCATTTTTATGTTTTCTCCCAAGAAATAGCATGTGGTTCTACCCCTGTTATTATCACCTTAGCTGCGGCGGCTATTCCGCCGCAGCGCTAAGGGGGCGGGGGGCCGCGCGGCGCTCACACGCTGGTGACGGAACCGCTCCGTCACCAGCTTCGGGTGAGCTGTGCTGATGACGGAGCGGTTCCGTCATGGCCCCGCCCGCTCAATAGAACGCGCCGCACAGGCGCGTCGGGCGGGCCATGATGGACCCGCTCCGTCATCAGCACAGCGCCACCGCGGCTGATGACGGAGCGGTTCCGTCATCAGCGTCGAAAAGGTTAGAGTAGATTGAAGGGAATATTTATCAATGTGTTGCGTCGTCCTTGCGCCATGCAAGGGGGGGGGTGAAATGGTGACGCAACTTGACGCAACACTAAAGTAAGATGTATCAAGCCACGCAACGCCACCATGCAGGGCCCTGCATGGCTTGATAAATCTGGAGTAAGGCAACACAGCGCAAAGCGCTGCGTTGTGTTACTGTGAACCAGGAAGTCGTTCCATGGGTGGAACGTGGGTGTTCCCACTCATCCACCCATGGATTTTGGCGCAATCCCAGATTTCCCAACACTAGTAAACCTGGATATGTGTCCAAATGCTACACCTCCCCAACGGAGGTGCAACAAGGAGAAATATCTCTATTTCTTCCTGTTACTTCCTCATTCTAATTTTGCTGCATTCTGCTGTACACATAGAAAGAGGAGAATGCCTCTGTGGATTGTTTTTATGCATGAAGGGGCCCCTTTCTGCGCAAAAACAATCCTGCCTACAATGCAGGCACCCTTGCACCATGGCGCAAGGGTGCCTGCGTTGGCAGGGTGCCTGCGTTGGCGATAAGCCACCAAAAGGGAGCCAGCGCATGGAAAATACACAAATGCACCGGTTAATGTTAAATGCAGCGCAATCCTGCCCTTTCACGCAGCGCAGCAAGCAGCTTGCTGCACTGAGTGAACGTTTGATAAATGTGCCCCTGAATGTCCAAAAATGTAATCTGCCCCTTTGCAAGGATAGAAAGCGAGTCTACCCAAGGATGGAATTGTATTTTTCTTTGAAGAATGGTTAGCGCTGGCAGGAGCTCTAGAAGAAGGAACGCCACTCAGTTTGCCCTCGTGGACTGCCAGTCTCTGTCTGTGCCTCGTGCAGCAAGTGTCACATTCTCTTCTGGTGCCAACTATCTGTCGTTTGCCATTGGTAACAAAAAGGTATTGTTATGTCTTCTCAGAAACAAACAAAAGATGCCACTGTATGTAACGCTTACTGCAAAAACAACAATGATGGACAGAATGTGGATCAATGTCACACATTCACCCCAGTCAAAAGATCTGGGCCCAAATCCATCGTTTTTCCACTCCACACCACCCTGGGTTAGACAATGGCGATATGCAAATCAGCGCTGACCCTGTGCCCCATGGGAACAGTCCAGTCCGAACTACAAAAGCCATGTCCTTCCCAGAACGGAAACAAGCATCCGAGGACCGGCCCGGTTTCGAGGTAACACCTCTCATCAGCCCGGCTAGCTTGCTTCCAGTGGTGTGGAGTGCCTGGGACTCACGTCTGAGCATCCCCAGTACACTTAGAGCGGTTACTGCAAAAACAACAATGATGGACAGAATGTGGATCAATGTCACACATTCACCCCAGTCAAAAGATCTGGGCCCAAATCCATCGTTTTTCCACTCCACACCACCCTGGGTTAGACAATGGCGATATGCAAATCAGCGCTGACCCTGTGCCCCATGGGAACAGTCCAGTCCGAACTACAAAAGCCATGTCCTTCCCAGAACGGAAACAAGCATCCGAGGACCGGCCCGGTTTCGAGGTAACACCTCTCATCAGCCCGGCTAGCTTGCTTCCAGTGGTGTGGAGTGCCTGGGACTCACGTCTGAGCATCCCCAGTACACTTAGAGCGGTTACTGCAAAAACAACAATGATGGACAGAATGTGGATCAATGTCACACATTCACCCCAGTCAAAAGATCTGGGCCCAAATCCATCGTTTTTCCACTCCACACCACCCTGGGTTAGACAATGGCGATATGCAAATCAGCGCTGACCCTGTGCCCCATGGGAACAGTCCAGTCCGAACTACAAAAGCCATGTCCTTCCCAGAACGGAAACAAGCATGCGAGGACCGGCCCGGTTTCGAGGTAACACCTCTCATCAGCCCGGCTAGCTTGCTTCCAGTGGTGTGGAGTGCCTGGGACTCACGTCTGAGCATCCCCAGTACACTTAGAGCGGTTACTGCAAAAACAACAATGATGGACAGAATGTGGATCAATGTCACACATTCACCCCAGTCAAAAGATCTGGGCCCAAATCCATCGTTTTTCCACTCCACACCACCCTGGGTTAGACAATGGCGATATGCAAATCAGCGCTGACCCTGTGCCCCATGGGAACAGTCCAGTCCGAACTACAAAAGCCATGTCCTTCCCAGAACGGAAACAAGCATCCGAGGACCGGCCCGGTTTCGAGGTAACACCTCTCATCAGCCCGGCTAGCTTGCTTCCAGTGGTGTGGAGTGCCTGGGACTCACGTCTGAGCATCCCCAGTACACTTAGAGCGGTTACTGCAAAAACAACAATGATGGACAGAATGTGGATCAATGTCACACATTCACCCCAGTCAAAAGATCTGGGCCCAAATCCATCGTTTTTCCACTCCACACCACCCTGGGTTAGACAATGGCGATATGCAAATCAGCGCTGACCCTGTGCCCCATGGGAACAGTCCAGTCCGAACTACAAAAGCCATGTCCTTCCCAGAACGGAAACAAGCATCCGAGGACCGGCCCGGTTTCGAGGTAACACCTCTCATCAGCCCGGCTAGCTTGCTTCCAGTGGTGTGGAGTGCCTGGGACTCACGTCTGAGCATCCCCAGTACACTTAGAGCGGTTACTGCAAAAACAACAATGATGGACAGAATGCGGATCAATGTCACACATTCACCCCAGTCAAAAGATCTGGGCCCAAATCCATCGTTTTTCCACTCCACACCACCCTGGGTTAGACAATGGCGATATGCAAATCAGCGCTGACCCTGTGCCCCATGGGAACAGTCCAGTCCGAACTACAAAAGCCATGTCCTTCCCAGAACGGAAACAAGCATCCGAGGACCGGCCCGGTTTCGAGGTAACACCTCTCATCAGCCCGGCTAGCTTGCTTCCAGTGGTGTGGAGTGCCTGGGACTCACGTCTGAGCATCCCCAGTACACTTAGAGCGGTTACTGCAAAAACAACAATGATGGACAGAATGTGGATCAATGTCACACATTCACCCCAGTCAAAAGATCTGGGCCCAAATCCATCGTTTTTCCACTCCACACCACCCTGGGTTAGACAATGGCGATATGCAAATCAGCGCTGACCCTGTGCCCCATGGGAACAGTCCAGTCCGAACTACAAAAGCCATGTCCTTCCCAGAACGGAAACAAGCATCCGAGGACCGGCCCGGTTTCGAGGTAACACCTCTCATCAGCCCGGCTAGCTTGCTTCCAGTGGTGTGGAGTGCCTGGGACTCACGTCTGAGCATCCCCAGTACACTTAGAGCGGTTACTGCAAAAACAACAATGATGGACAGAATGTGGATCAATGTCACACATTCACCCCAGTCAAAAGATCTGGGCCCAAATCCATCGTTTTTCCACTCCACACCACCCTGGGTTAGACAATGGCGATATGCAAATCAGCGCTGACCCTGTGCCCCATGGGAACAGTCCAGTCCGAACTACAAAAGCCATGTCCTTCCCAGAACGGAAACAAGCATCCGAGGACCGGCCCGGTTTCGAGGTAACACCTCTCATCAGCCCGGCTAGCTTGCTTCCAGTGGTGTGGAGTGCCTGGGACTCACGTCTGAGCATCCCCAGTACACTTAGAGCGGTTACTGCAAAAACAACAATGATGGACAGAATGTGGATCAATGTCACACATTCACCCCAGTCAAAAGATCTGGGCCCAAATCCATCGTTTTTCCACTCCACACCACCCTGGGTTAGACAATGGCGATATGCAAATCAGCGCTGACCCTGTGCCCCATGGGAACAGTCCAGTCCGAACTACAAAAGCCATGTCCTTCCCAGAACGGAAACAAGCATCCGAGGACCGGCCCGGTTTCGAGGTAACACCTCTCATCAGCCCGGCTAGCTTGCTTCCAGTGGTGTGGAGTGCCTGGGACTCACATCTGAGCATCCCCAGTACACTTAGAGCGGTTACTGCAAAAACAACAATGATGGACAGAATGTGGATCAATGTCACACATTCACCACAGTCAAAAGATCTGGGCCCAAATCCATCGTTTTTCCACTCCACACCACCCTGGGTTAGACAATGGCGATATGCAAATCAGCGCTGACCCTGTGCCCCATGGGAACAGTCCAGTCCGAACTACAAAAGCCATGTCCTTCCCAGAACGGAAACAAGCATCCGAGGACCGGCCCGGTTTCGAGGTAACACCTCTCATCAGCCCGGCTAGCTTGCTTCCAGTGGTGTGGAGTGCCTGGGACTCACGTCTGAGCATCCCCAGTACACTTAGAGCGGTTACTGCAAAAACAACAATGATGGACAGAATGTGGATCAATGTCACACATTCACCCCAGTCAAAAGATCTGGGCCCAAATCCATGTAACGCTGGCATTTTGTATTCACTTTTCAAAATGCAAGGCCAAATAAGTTGACAGTAGATGAGTAAGAGTTAATCTGATCTTCAAAACTTTGTAATGAAAGGAGGTATATTGGATCTGAAAGTTTAATAGATCCAGTTTTTGTGTGTGATGGGGGCGACTTATTGCACCACCTTGTGCCACAGCTAATTGTATTTATTTTATTGGGGTATTTATAAAGTAGGAACCCAGCCTCGGCGAGCGCTGTGCTTACCAACCTCGGGATCAAGTTTGCGCTATATAAAACTTTATAAATAAAATAAATAAACAGCATATATAGGCAATATGTGAGGATACAGAGAGACATGCAGGACATTTGCGACATAAACTGATGGCAGCAAGGCCCAAAAATGTACTAACAGTTCATGCAGCACAGCAAGGCAAATTGCTGCGCTGTGTTGTGTGAATGAGAGAGAGATGAAATGCGCCATGTTTACAATCCTCGTTACTTCGTTACTTCCTCTATGCATGGGTGCTGCATTCCACAGGACACATACAAAGAAGAAATGGACCCAAAGGATAGTTTTTGTACAGGAAGATGCCCCTCCCAGCACAAACTCTATCCTGCTCATAACGAAGGCACCCTTGCACCATGGGGCAAGTAGGCCAGCTTAGGGAGAGAGCTGAACAGCGCCATATCTTTGTAAATATGTTACACCAGCCTCAGGGAGGCACAGAATTTTGGTGCAACCCAAAGTTTACAATTTCTTCTAAATATGGGTTTATGTCAAAATCCATGGGTGAGTATACAGGAACCCCAGGCACGCCCCCCTGACACACAGTAACGCAAGGCAGCTTATGTGCTTCATTGAATTACTTTGTGTTTACTAAGCTACGAAAGGCCATGCACATCGACTTTGTGTGGCTTAGAAAATCTCAAAGTGGGTTTTGTGTTGGGGCTGAGACCCAACCCTCACGCAAAATCTAAGGAATTCTGGGCCTCGGTGCGTTAACACCGAGGAAATAGAATGATGAAATCACTGAAGTGGAGAGAACAGCAGGGACAAAGCATATGATGGCAGGAATATTGTGAAGAGGTGGGTTTCGAACTTTTCCTGAACTGCAGTTTCTGAACTGGATTACAAAAGAAGCAAGTCTGAGGTGCAAGAGGGGGGTCTTTCAAGGCTTGGTCCATGTGCAAAGATAGCCCATTGACATGCGTGCTTTTAGTGAGACTGGCAAAGAGGAGGTGCTGGTAGGGTGGTGTCCTCTGAGCACACTGAGGGCCTCATTTATTGGGATTTGACACACAGCATCTCAACAAGTCACCTTGCTGTGCTGCCCTACCTCAAAGGAAAAGGGCAAGAATGCACCATATTTTTTCAATACTGTGCATTCCTGTCCTTTCCCTCTGTGCTGGCGCTTTTTGAGCAGCCTAGCGCCAATTCTGGTACTCTTGCACCATGGTGCAAGGGTGCCTGTGTTGTCAGCAGAATTGATTTTGTGCAGGAAGGGTCACCTTCCAGCATAAAAACAATCCTGGGAGGATTTTTCCTCTTTCTATGTGTGCTGCAGAATGCAGCACACTTGGAAAGAGAAACAAATGAGGAGAAATAAAGTGATTTCTCCTATTTGAGTCTCCCCTGGAGAGGCGTAAGGTTTTAGCGCTTCCCTAGTTTTACATGGTTTTGTAGCATCAAAATCCCTGGGTGTTACATGGGAACGCCCACTTCAGCGCCCATGGAATGCCTCCATATTGCAGAGCAAGGCAACGCAATAATTTGCGCTGGCTTGCTCCATATCTATGAGGCCATTCAAAGCCACGCAAAGTGGCTTTCATAAATATGACTTTGTAGTACGCGCTGCCGGATCATCACAAAAAGTGACCCTACGGCGGTACAAGGGGCTCATAAATAGGCCCCTGAGTTTCAGAGGCAAGCTACCTAGATTTCCTCAGGAAGAGACTTGGGCACAGATTCACTATTCTTTGACACAAGGCAGTGGTGCGCCCAAGTTGCTGCACAGCCTTGAATCAATGGGGAGAGGGAAAATTAACCATATCTACTAAGGTGTTCTGTCCCCAGCACTCGCACACTTTAGGCAGCCATGCACAAAAGCAAACACCCTTTAGAGTGTTCCCTGAGGCATAGGTTTTATACTAGAAGGAACCTCTACGAAATCTCCCCTTAATACTTTGTAAACCCAGAGCAAAGCGTTAGTAAATTTGGCACACAATGAAAAAATAAACACACCGCGAAGTGGATTCAAGCAAAAAGAGGGAGCCAATCCACCTGGGAATTGAAGCGAAGTGTGCTTGAAATTTCATTAGTTGGTGATGAATCAAGGCCTTTGTGAATAATGACTTTTATTGATGTCCACAAGGACTCTGGGAGGCCATGGTGTTTGTGTATTTTTCTTTACATTGTCCTTGAGGGGCAGACTGGGGTCAATGTTGAAGTTGTGTGATTTAGCACAAAATTAAAGATAGAGGGTGGGAAGAGACTCCTTAATTCATTTTGGTTGAATCACTATTGTCTAAGGTGCCTGCTGAGCTGTGCTTCAATAAAAACTGAGGATATAAAGGGTTGCACACCGTTTAGACAGGATCTACATTTAAAGATGGCAACTGTTATGCATTTTTTTATATTACATATTTATTTCGGGGTAATAAGTTTGAAATAGCTGTTTTCTTGACAGTCCAGCAAACAATTGGCACTGATGAAAACCAGAATTTTTACGCTTTGTTGACAAATTGTGAATAAATTGTTGAGAAAACAATGGACAAGTCTGAGAGCCACTGGATTTATGTGATAGTTTGGCTGCAGCATTTACTGCATAGCTATGGAATTACAACATTTCCCACATTATAAGGCATATGAGTTGCAGATTCCACACAAATCCTGCTGAATATGCTGCATTATTAGTTAGATTTTTTACAGCATTATTTAAATAACTTTGCTGCATTATTTGGTCCTTCATGTTGCATAATCCTTGCTCATATTTCACAAGGAACCGTGAATATTTTCCATATTTCAAGATTCCCTGTATTTCGTGCAATAAAAGGTAATGTATTTAAATAGCGAAATCCCAAGGATATAGGAGTTTGGTACGAAAAGTAATGGTGTAACCATGTATTTAAACAAATAAAATACCCTCCGCCACACATTAAAAGGATATTGCAAGTCACCTCGGATTTCCGTAACCTTATAAAGGAACTCTGCTTTCCGCCTCATTCCTCTATATGAACAAGGACCTCTTTGGGGATTTGGTCTATCCTCATAGTATACTGCATGGGGATGGGATCTTTTCCATTTTTGTGGCAAACCCAATGCAGGCAGCTAACATGCACTGCACAGAGCCTTCACCCTTGCCCTGCTCCCCAACCCTCTGTGGGTGGTCAGCCCTCACTGCACAGAAGGATTTACCCATTGAGCTACTCTTTACCTTGCTTTATTTATTTGTTCATTTTATTTTGGATTTAAGGATCCTGGTTTTGACCCACAAATCCATGGCAAGCATCAAGCCCAGCCATGTTTATCTGACAGATTCTGCACTGTTTGAGGTTTGTGGTTCTGAATCCATGTTCACAAATCCTTGCTAGGCAATAAATAGATTTGTGAAGCTTGCCCCGGGTTTTCAATCCCCGGGAATGTATCTTGCCCTGGATTTGCAGGACCTTTTATGGGAACTTTAGATTCTGACACTTAAACCACCAGCCAGGGCCTGCAGTATGTGTCTCTGTATTGAAGACTCCAGCCTCTATTTTAGGTGTTCTGAAAATGCTATTTCACTTTTCTATATATTTGCTCCCTGAGGTGGGCTTTGAGGATACCCACTATAGTCTGGGAGTTTGGGTGTGCCTACCCTGCTCCTTTATATGCTATTTTAATTTTTTCATTCCAGACACCAGGACTGTGCCCCGCATCTTCAAATGGCCACCATAGAAAATCATGGATCCAGAAGGGACAGCAGGGGAAAGCTTCTTTGCCATATTGGATTCCTTTATTTATAATTTCTAGATTTCTGAAATAAATCCCAAATCCCAAACAGCACAGACCTACAAAGGCGTTAAACCTTTAAAGTCCTATTAGCAAATGTTTTAAATGCTTATACCTCGACAACTACTATACAGATTTACACCAACAAAACACAATCTCTGAGTAAAGTTCTACATTCATGACAAGTTTTGTGTAAATCCGTTCAGCGGTTTGGCTGTAGGCAAGAGCACAATTTCCTATGAGACGAAAAATGGGAAAACACATCTATTTTCACCCCCTTAAACCTTTTTTGACTGTGTGGATCAGCATGAAAATTGGTAGACTTGTCCGTAGCTGACACCACCAAGCGATTGCCAAAGTTGGTGCAACTAGGTTTAACAGACTTAAAAGTTACAGGCAAGTAAAAATATCTTTTTAATGGAAAGTGTGACTGAACCAAAACTACAGAGTGTGACTACGTAGTATTTGTTTGTGTGTGTGAGAGAGAATCCAATATATATATATATATATATATATATATATATATATATATATATATATATATATATATATATATATATATATATATAAGAAATGGGAATCAATACTGGCAAACATCCCAGAACCAACTTTAATCTGTCAAAATTCTGTCCCGCACGACATCCTGGCAATCGTGTAGATACGTTCCATGATCTAGTAGTGCCAGTAGTAGATTCAATGGAAAATATTCAACATATCGGCAACAAAAAAGAAAACCTGTCTGAAATGGAACGTAAAGCTCTACAATCATTGAAAGATAACATCTTGATTGAGATAAAGCCTGCAGACATGGGCGGCAACATTGTCACCATGGACAAACAAAACTACATCAAAGAGGCCATGCGTCAATTAAACAATACAGAACATTATCTAGTATTGAAGCGGAATCCTATCAATGACCTTACAATTGAGCTGAGTCGAAAAATTAAAGAATGGTGTGAATTGGGATTACTCAGTGAAGAGGAAGGAAAGTTTCTCACGAATGAAAGCCCAGTGATACCACCATTTACTTCCTCCCAAAGGTCCATAAAACTTTGAATAAACCTCCAGGTCGCCCAATAATACAAGCTGTGGAGCCTTATATGAGAATGTGGTACAAAAGGGGGTGGTGATGGACGGAGCATCCGAACCAATCAAACACTCATACTCAGTCAAAAGATCTGGGTTTGATCCATCACCGTTCTTTAGCCCACTCTGCCACCCCAGTACAGACATGGCAATATGAAAATCAGTCTGACCCTGTGCCTCATGGGAACAGTCCAGCCCGAACTGCCAAGCCATGCCTTCCCTGGACCGGAAACAAGCTTCCGAGGACCGGTTTCTGGCATTACAGCCGTCTTCAGCCCGGCTTGCTTGAATCCAGTGGCAAAGTGAGCAAGGGACTCACGTCTGAGCATACCCTGCCACACTTATATGAGAATGTAGCATCATATGTGGACCACTTCCTTGCGCCTATCGTGCCAACATTAAATTCCTACATCAAGGACACAGGGGACTTCCTGCGTATCCGAATGGAGACTAGCTGGCAGCCGAACTACTTACTCATAACAATAGACGTAGTCTCCCTATATACCTCAATCAGTCATGATGTTGGAATGAGAGCGATATCCTACTTTCTTAACCCCTTCCATGCTCATGACGAGCTCAGCTCGTCGTGGCATATACCTCTCAGGTGCTCATGACGAGCTGAGCTCGTCATGACCACACACGTTTTTGTTGCTGTCCAGCACAGCAGGGGAAACTACCAAGCAGCGATGTGGTTAAACAACGGCCAATAGGAGAATTACAACATACTATGATGTTACTGCAAATGATGACACTCTGCTTGAACAATAACATTTCCCTGTTCAATAAAAAACTTTATTCCCAATGCTGTGGTACTGCCATGGGAGTTTCCTTCTCTTCGAGCTATGCGAATCTCGTGATGGGGTGGTGGGAAAGGAGCATAGCTTGGAGAGAAGAAAATGACCAATACACAGCAGTCTGGCTGCGATTCATAGATGACTTGTTCCTCTTATGGAGAGGAACAGAAGCAGAATTCCTACAATATCTAGCGATTCTCAATAAGAACGAAGCGGGGCTGAAGTTTACACACAACATCAATTCAAAGGAAATAGATTTTCTGGACACAAAAGTATATATAAAATCGAACAAAATTCACACAACTGTATACAGAAAGAGCAAGGCGACAAACCGTGTGTGCTTCATGGCTCGAGTTTCCATCCCCAATCTCTCAAAAGGAGCATTCCCTATGGAGAATATATCCGTATGAAAAGAAATTGCTCGGAACCTAGGGAAATGGAAGCCAAATTTGCAGAAACAAAACGTTTCCTGAGTTGCGGATACAGATATAGTGATATTCAGCAAGGTGAAGAGAAAGTTAGAAAGTTAACAAGGGAACAGACGCTAATCAATAAAGACATGAGGAAGAGCAAATTGGGACCACAAACACAAGATGCCATACCACGGCTTATACTAACGTATAGTAAGGAAAGCTTCAAGATACAAAAAATTCTTTAAAAGTATTGGCATGTCTTGAAGAAAGATGTGGATATTGGTTCCAAAATTGGAGATCATCCGTTAATATCTTACAGGAAGGCACCATCCTTAGCGGATACACTTGTCAATAGTCATTTTGGACTGAAAAAAGCAGGGAATTGGTTGCAGAGCAGACAATTGGGATTCGGGAAGTGCGCAAGCTACAAGGCTTGTAAGATCGGAAGAAATCTGAAGTCCCTAAAGGATCCACAAGGCAAACTGTTCACCATCAACGAACCAATCACGTGTGAATCCTCATATGTGGTGTATTTAATTGAATGCTTTTGCGGCCAAAGATACATAGGAAGTACCATCTGCCCTTTTAAAAATAGAATACTGGAGCATATAAGGGCAATACAAAATCATGACCATGCCTATGCTATTGCCAAGCATAGGAGTACAACCAATGCTAAAACATGGACGGACATACACTATTCTGGTTTGGCCAGTATACCACCTCATTAAAGAGGCGGTAACAGAACATTAAAACTACGTTGTCTTGAATCCAAACTAACAATAAGGTTTAAAACCAAGACTCAGCAGGAACTTAATGGGGGCGAGGAGATGTATATTCACCTATGAAGGACTGATCAATAAAATGAGAAAACTGAGTATATGTAGAAGAACTATGACAGCCTCAATATTATTGTCATTTATAAATATAATGCAGCAAGAAGCAGAGTGTTTTGTATATAATCCCTGTATATGGACTTGATTTATCAGTTACAGTAGTAATTATGAAGGAGTCAGTTCTGGAGTAGACAGCCATGACATGTTTAGTAGTACACAGTTGTAGAATGTAAGGTAGATGACTAAAGGGCACTCTGCCCTCCATAGTGAATACTAGACACTAAGTCGAGACTTGTTGCAATTTTGTAATATTATAATGATGGTGCTCGTACATTTAACACAATTGAAAGACAGTAATGAACAGACTGTCGTTTTTAATGTGATCATTAAACAATGTGTGTTAATAGTAGGAATGTAGACACATTTGCGATTACTGATAGCGATGTATGATGCACGCGTACATAAAGTAATGAATATATATTAATAAGATTGAGCAACATCAAATACTCAACTGTGAAAAAAACACTTAAAAATTATAGAGGCTATGTAATGGGGTCACTCTGATCCGGAAACTGTATGATTTTCAATGATTGTATAATTGATGACTACCAGTCCCACAATGCCTCCTAATGGGCAACTTGGAATACTGTGTATAAATAGTGGAAACTAAGGTAGGACTTTGTTTACTGCCATGATCAAGACCGCAAAGGTCGAAACGGGTAGGAATGAAGAAAGAGATGAATTGAATAAAAATTCTTACAATGTACAAGGAGAGTGCCACGTTCTTTTTCTTTTGATGACAAGTATTTTTGCAGAATCTGGTCCTGATTCATCCGTGTGCACCAGCTGGACTGTGCGCCCCCTGCTGAGGACTGTTGCGGGTACATATATATATATGTGATTGGTCTGGCAATGTTGGGCTAGTGCATAGCTGGTGTCCTTGTTATTGACCGCCCTAAAGTGTTATATATATATATATATATATATATATATATATATATATATACGTTTGTGTACCTGTAATGTGGTACTACCCACATACACCTTATTGCAACCGCATTTCAACATATACACTACATACTGACTTTTACATGTATAGTGGCCTTTGATTTTGTGCACCCACTTATTAATAGAAATCTCCTTCATACTGTCTCCATTTTTGCATGCTTTGCATTTGCTGCAGCAGAAAAAAATCTTTTGGTCGTAGCCAAGTTTCTTTCTCTACTCTAACATCACTATGGACCAGCTGGTCTCGGATAGAGTCCGCTCTTTTAAATGTGATCAAGGGTTTCTTAGGTATGTCTACGCCTATAATGGGGTCACTTTTCAGTAGATGCCTATGTTTCTGCAATAGTGTCCTGAGAGTATTGTGTGCAGTGTTGTAAGTAGTAATGAAGCGGTGCTCTACTTTGCTTTCTGCTCTGCACTTTTTTCTGAAAATAAGGGATTCCCTCTGTGTTCTCTCTGTGTTTTCACTAGCTTTGGCAAGGGTGCATTTGCTGTATCCGCATTGTTGAAATCTTTGTGTCATCTCATTTTTCGCTTTCTTGAAGCCCTCTTCTGAGTTGCATATACGCCTGGCTCTCAAGTATTCACCATAGGGGATACCCCATATCTGACTAATAGGGTGGAAGCTCTGGGCATGTAGTAAGCTGTTCCCTCTACTCGCTTTTCTATAGAGCGAGGTAATGATTTCCTTGTTCCTAACTTCAATCTTTACATCGAGGAATTCAGCTGTAGGAGTGCTGATCTGACTCGTGAATTTAAGGTTCAAGGTGTTCTCATTCATTTCACATACAAAATTCTCAGCACTATCGGTGTCCCCTCGCCAGATGACGAAAATATTGTCAATAAAGCGAAGCCATGTCACTATTCTGTTACTCCATTTTTCCAGTGGGTGGCTGTTTAAAATCTGGTCTTCCAACCACCCCATGTGCAGGTTCTCAAAACTTGGGGCAAAACACATACCCATGGCTGTCTCTTGTTGCTGTTCAAAAATGTCATTGTTGAAAAAGAAAATATTGTGTCTAATACACCAACTCATCATTTCAGTCAACATCAGATTGTGCTTGTAAAACCTTATATGTCTCGCCTTCAGAAAGTATTCAGTACCTCTGATACCATCATCATGATTTATACTGGTATACAGAGATTGAAAGTCCAATGTCATAAGTAGTAACCCCTCTTCCCATTGTGTGTCCTGTAAATGCCTAGCGAAATCAGTAGTGTCCTTAATGTAAGATCTCTCAACAAACAGTCTAAGGAAGGTGGCAATGTATATGGACACATTTTCAAAAAGGCTCCCCTGTGCAGCAATGATAGGTCGCCTTTATGTATCTTGGGAATGAGGTAAAAAAAAGAGGTAAAAAAAGTTTGGGTTTCTCTTCTTTCAAAAAACTGTATTCATCGCTGCTGATCAGCCTTTCATTTCTCCATCTAGACAAGAGATTGCTGAAGCCCTTTACCACCTCCTTACTATGTGATGGATTAGCTTTCTTGTAGCATGTGCAGTCCCTCAAAGGATTGTATGCTTCATTCATAAAAGCTTTCGTGGATCAAAGGACTATATTTCCCCCTTTGTCCGAGCTCCTCACCACTACATCTCTATTCTTAGACATTGTCTTCATTGTTTCATTGAGACTGGGATCTGTGTTGTACCTTACATGATTTCTAGACTCCCTCATTCCTTTGCTTTCAGTGGTGACCCTTTCTGCAAATGTATCTATATCATCGTTAATAGTGGGAGGCAAGGTTTTCGATCTGGGTCTTAAGGCCGATCCGCCCTCCTCTGAGACCCATACGCCATCATTTTCTAATCTTTCTGCTAACAAATTCTGTTCTGAGGTACCAGAGTCTGTCCCTTACAGTTCCCATAATTCCTGCATAACATCAATGTCATCGACTACCAAATTCTGCTCAGTTGTGTTAGTGGTAGTGGCTGCTACATTTTTGGGGGTGCACATTTTGTATGATTTAGCTAGCTTCAGTTTTCTAACAAATTTGAAAAGATCAATTCTAGTTTCAACCTAATCAAAGTTTTTCGGTTCACAGTAGGATTGTCCCAATTTCAGGTTTTTGTGGTCTTCATCAGTAAGTACTATGTCTGATAGGTTAATTACTGTCATCTTTTCCTCATTCAGTATCTCCTGTTGCTCCTTGTCACTTTGCCACTGTTGTCTTCTGTGCTTTCTTTTTCCTTGGCCACGTCTTCTGTTCTCCCTCTTCCTCGGCCTCTTTGTCTTGCGTTGCCCTACCAGGGTCTGTGATTTGTCTCCTGTCCATTAAAAAAAAAAAAACTTGTCTTGTAGTGTGGTATGACCTCCAACTCTTCTTCCTTCCTCATGGTCCGTCTCTGGTGTACTCGCATCACTGGGAGGGGGGTCTTGTTGTGATCTCACTACCCTCTTCAATTTCTGTCTCCGCAGATTGTCAAAGCATTGAACAAATGTACATATTTGTCCTGTTTCGTAGTCAATCCTGTCACGGTTGAACTTGCATGCCTTTTTCTGTACTATTCCGTCTTCAACTGCGATAAATCTATCACCCATGGATTTCATTAAAGATTGAACCAATACTTGGTTATCGTGTTTTTCTGTCTTCTCTTCAATCTCTTTGTCTGTCGATCACAGCAGATTTAATCAAAATTCTTATCATGCCTGCTGAGCTATTTGCATTGTGTTCTGCCCACTCTCTCAAAATTGCTGGGTTCGGATTTTCATGGCTTGGCATTGTTAGAATTCTAAGGCCTCATGGCATTCTCCCCACATCAGGTATTTTTGTAGGGACCAGCCGTGGCCTGTGGAGGGAGTTGCGGTTGGGCAGGAAGGCGGGGAAGGGGAGGGGCAGGGTGGGGGGTGATAAACACCTGAATCTGGATGATTGTAGGTAAGTAAACAATTAAATTAATAAAACGAATTTTGTAGCACGCCCTCCATCACATTTTGCGATGCAGGGCATGGAACGAAATTCGTTTTATTAATTTAATTGTTTACTTACCTGCAATCCTTCAGATTCCGGTGTTTATCAGCCCCCACCCTGCCCCTCCCCCGCCCCGCCTGCCTGCCCCACCGCAACTCCATCCACTGGCCGCGGCTGGTAGGGACTCGCACTCCCACCATTTGGTTAGGTCAGATTGTACAAGTCTTTCTAACATCTTGATTTCTATGTAAATGTTATCACCACTCGTGGGCACTTCCCCTGCTTTGTTGCTTGTGCTCTGCCCCATTGTGTTTGAGAACATAGTGGCAGACCATAGCAAACACCGATGTTGTGCGATCGGTCATGGCTTCCCCCATTTCACGTATAATATGCACTCGCGCCTAAAGTGCAGGATTATGCACTCTTAGAGCCGCGCCTCACTCCGCAGTCCAGACTTTTTAAGTATTACTGTACCCATGCTATTTTTTGTAGACCAAATTTGGTGCAGCTCGGTTCCACAAGCTTAAAAGTTCCAGGCAAATAAAAAAAAATGGGGCATATTACCAAGGGCCTTATCACCGCTTTAGCGGGAATTTTTCCCGCTAAAGTGGCGATAATTTTATCGCCCGATTACCTAGCTGTCGCTAACACCAGTTAGCGATAGCTAGTAGGAGATAGCGATCATCTTGGGGCCCACTTTGCATGTCAGCGATATTTATCGCTAGTGACATGCAAAGTGGGCGTGCCAAGATGTTAGCGACTGTAAACAGTCGCTAACATCGCTATCTCCTATTACCTACAAAGGCGTACTTTTGGAAATATTTGCGCTAAGCGCGAATATCTTCAAAAGCTAACGCCTGCCCAGAGCAGTTCTTAGCCATGTTATCCAATGGTAGGTGGATAACATGGCTAAGAGCATTAGCACCGTAATGCATGAATATCGCAGACTTTTCAGCGATATTCATGCATTATGGCCAATTTTTATCGCTTTTGAGATAAACCTTGATAATAGCAAGGTTTATCTGCGATAAAAATCGGCGGAACTCGGCGATAAAATGATTCCCGCTAACCCTGCTTAGCGATAAATATCGCTATTGCTAGGTAATATTCCCCAATATTTTTAATGGTAAGTGCAACTGAACCAAAACTTACTACATAGTGTGTGTGTGTGAGAATCTGATATATATATATATATATATATATATATATATATTTATTTTTTTCAGGGTCCATAGTGAAATATGGGTTTCATGAACATAATGACAACACTGAAATCAATCCAAAGAACTTTCCCATTGCCAATTGTCAGGACAACTAGGATTGTGCTGCTACAGAGGACCAAATATACATCAGAGTTATCTAAATTATGCAGCATGAAAAGGGAAATTATGGAGTGTTAGGAGGCACATTCTCTGGCAACAGATCCATTTGATTTAAAAACATAACATATGGCGTGATGTATAAAGGCTTTTTGCAGATGTTATATCTAAAATGCTCCTATCTTTTTAGTGGCCTGTGGTGCCCTTCTTGGGTTTGCTTCCTGTGGAAGAAAGCAAAGCTACTTTAGATGTGGGTGCACTCCACCTTCTGGTTTGTGTACTGTCCCAGAGCAGCAGCATCATACGGTCCCCCGGTCTTTAAGGAAGAAATGTGCTCAAAACAGGCACAAAACCTATTTGTGCACCTAATTTAGGGCACAAAGTCCGCCCGCCATCGTTTTGGCAAATGGGATCGCCCGCTATGTGTGCGGCGGTCCCGCAAATCCAATTAGGATGCGCCCGCCACACTGGCAGGCGCATCCTGCATTTTTAACATTGCGGCGGGCGGTGCTTTCATCAGCACCCTCCGCAATGTTAAAAAGGCATTTGTCCATTTGCATGCACAAGGTGGCAGGCACCACGCGGTGCCTGCCACGTTGTGCATGCAAATGCAGGGGGTACCATATGTACCCGCAATGTGCACCCCCAATACCCTGGGGGCCCGCAACGGGCCCCCACATGCAGACTCCGCATGCCTTTCAATGGCGGTAATGCCGCCATGGAAAGGCACATCACCGCCTGCATCTTGATATGGATGGCGGACCGCCACCATATCAATCCCCTTTTCCGCCCGGTCTCCCGCTTGACCAGCGGAAAACCAGCGGACGGTCTTTCCGTCCGCCGGTGTCCCCCCCGCCATCCTAATCTGGTGGGGGAAATGGGAGTCAGGTGGTGAATAATGGCAGGCGGATCGCCACCGCCATTCGGGCGGTGGCGATCCGCCCGCCATCATAATAGACCCCTTAGTATTTTTTGCCTGCATATCAGATGCAAAACACACTTGTGTCTCCTAGTGCCTTATTGTTTGTCAGCTCCATAATAATTTCCTGTTAAACAGGGTGTTGGGTGTTCAAAAATATCCTACAAGGTGCCATGAGCTAAACTAAACCATCAATGACCATACACAGGGATGTTCGCTTGACGACATCATCAGCGACATAGCTTGATCAGTAAAACTGGGGGGCTTATAATTTTAAAATGTTGAAATACATCATAGGGCAAGTAGGGTGCATAGCATGAAAGGGACCCATGGGGCAGTTGAAAAAAGGGAGAGAAAGAGAAATGGGACTGGTAAGAATACTAAGTGAGATAAAACAAAATATTTTGTAAAATAACGCATATTTTCGAGGACTTTCAAAAACGAGACAGTGTATGTGCGTTTTTGTCTGTGTGAATGCACAAATTTCTTGTAAAATCTGACAGTCACCTCATAATTTCCGACTAAAGCACCAGTACCCAACTATTTATCAGAAAATACATTTATTAGGGGGTGTAACACCCTAAGCACCCCCCCCCCCTCCTCCTCCCCCCACTCCACCCCTCCACGTCCCCAACACCCCCGAAGCTACGCCCTTGGACAGTACAGTTCTTTAAGATATAAATAAACGTCTCCTTCAAGGAAAGCAAGGCTAGTTACTCTACATTTCACCTCTGGTAATGCGTGGGTTCTGTCTTTAAAGTGTGCATAGCACCATCTAGTGGACACATCGTTGCCTTTGACGACCAAGCGCCACTCAGTCGTGCCTCAAAGAGAGATTGCTTCTCTTTCTATCTTGAATAGACCATTTATTGTATGCTAAGCATCCTTGAACGACTGCGGAAATGCAACGTCTGCAGTGGCGGCTGGTAGATGTCTGCATTACTGGAATCTTAATTTGATTGCATGGAAAAAAATGTCTTGAAACTTTGGATACCCATATATACTTTTCAGGCGCTCCATTGTCTCCGGACATTCGCAACATTAAGGGTAATAGCCAAGTGAGACGTTTTTCAGCACCGGTCTGAAAACAGCAGTAGATGAGCAGCCTCGGGTCTCTGGGGTTGTAAAAAAACACAACTGGCACCACTGAAGGTAATCTAAACACCCCGAGGACACAGCAGCATGGTCATGTTTGTGTAATCAATCGAACTTTCTGGGGCATATTATTAAGGGAAACATCGCCGCTTTTTCGGCACACAGCACTGAAAAAGCGGCGATCTTTTTATCACTCTATTTGCAAGGACACGCTAACAAGCGTTAGCGCGTGTTTCCTTGCGACTTGGCATGTCAGCAATCAATATAGCTAATGACATGCAAAGTAGGCGTTATCTAGCTAAACAACATGGAAAAACCATGCTAACACGGCTTCGCGATATTAGCAAGCCGTGCAGCAGACCCGCGAAGCGATGAAAATAACCGCGCTAACTGCTTTTAAAATGACTTAGGCATACTGATAATGGGAGGTGGATTGCCATGTTAGGGCCACACTCCCCTATCAGCAAGCCTGTCCTGATCCCTGTGAAATCTTCGCTGGATTTCATGCGCTATTCCGGTTATTCGCTGGTATTACTGTTAGCAAAACGTTGATAATACGTCACTAACATGGTGTTGTAATAGAGCGATAATGTGAATCGCGCTAAGCGCGATTTGCAACAAATATTGCATGTCCTTGATTATATGCCCCTCTGTCTTTACAGATAGCTCCATTTTGTCAACAGGAACGGGCTGGGCAATCTGTAATTAGATCTATTGAACTCAGAATGAGGGGGAAATGCTCGATCACACCCATATTGTTGGGGATATTCATCAATTTGCTATGCCCTGATCATGTGGCCATCTTGAAGAGCTGTAGGTCCTTTGCGCTGAGACGGACAAGGCAGCCCACCCTGCACAACTCACAGGTCTGCCTTTCGAGCTGGGCCTGCATTGACTAGAGCATGTCCGGACCCACTGTGAATTGTGAGCTGTAGGCAGTATTTTGCAGCACTATTGCATGTGCCGTGGCTTTGGATTACTTGCCCCTGCTCCCAATATGCCACCAACAGGTGGCCCAGTTCCTGCCAGGTCACAGATCTGAGCTGAATCCATCATCATTCTTTAGCTCACTTCGCCACCCCAGTTCAGACACAGTTATTTGCTACCTTCTGATTTGGCTTGATCTGTTTGAAAAACAGCGTCAAGACTGATTTGCATATGGCTGGGTGAGTCTCTGAAAAGTTTCAGCGCTCCGTCCATCATCTCCTTGTGTTTGCTCTGTTTGCATGATATTCATGAATTCAGAGAACATTTGAGATATATTTATTAACTGTAGATGTCTCGGCTGAGATTTATTAAGCCTTTACACTATCACAAAGTGTAGCAAAGCTACTCATGGTATTTACTTAAAGCACACATGGGGGCATATTACTGTCGTGTTCTTCGGGTGCGCCGGGAGGTACACCATACACGGGACACAGGTTGGTTTCACATTTCTTTATTGGCATCTCTCATTACTGCTAGTTATCATCTCGTGCAGCTGCTGGTCTGCACGTCCGTCCCCGTCCATGTCCTGGTCATTGTCTGCCCCCTTTTCCCTGACGTCACCGGATCTGGTGTCCGATGACCTGGTCACTCTGCCCACAGGGTCCTAACGCCCTACTGTCCGTCGCCCACACTGTCGGGTCACGACATCTCCCCCCTTGTTGCAAACAAATCTTTGTGACACATTTACTATAGTCCTCATTCACAGTTATATTGATGGAGGTGAACGAACGAGAGAAAGAGAGAGAGATATAGAGAGAGAGAGAGAGAGAGAGAGTACTTGTCATTCTACATTTCTTCAATAAGTCTCTGTTGTTTACTGCATGCCCTTCATGAATCTAGTGTCTCCATCGCTTCCTTGTCCTCTATCTTCTACCTTCCATGTGGCTGCAGTTGTCGCTGCCACTTCTTCTTTCTCCGCCTTCTTTGTCCTTGAAATGCTATCTCTTTCTTGTTATTCGTTGTTTGTCGTAGACAGCCGTTATCATCCATCCTTTCACTTTCGTCACCGCCAGTTACTCTTTGGAGAACTTGTTGTCTTATCATCTGTATTATTTTTGTCTCAACACCTTTTGTCCTGGCCCTGCGGTGCCTCCTGCCTTTATTTCCTTGGTGGCGCTTGTCCGCTCTGCTCATTGCATGTCTTTGTCCTTTCTTTTTGCTGCTCTTTCTCCTGCGGTATGTCTTTTCGTGTTGCTCCTGTTTACCCATTTTTTCTAGGCTCTCCTTGTCCTTTTCTCTTGTGTCCCTTTTGTGTCCTTTTTCCTTCTTCTTCTTCTGTTATCCTCCTTTCCTTTTAGCCTTTTCTAGGCTCTCCTTGTCCTTTTCTCTTGTGTCCCTTTTGTGTCCTTTTATCCTTCTTCTTCTTCTGTTATTCTCCTTTTCTTTTAGCCTTTTCTAGGCTCTCCTTGTCCTTTTCTCTTGTGTCCCTTTTGTGTCCTTTTTTTTCTTCTTCTTCTTCTGTTATTCTCCTTTTCTTTTAGCCTTTTCTAGGCTCTCCTTGTCCTTTTCTCTTGTGTCCCTTTTGTGTCCTTTTTTTCTTCTTCTTCTTCTGTTATTCTCCTTTTCTTTTAGCCTTTTCAATCAATCAATCAATCAATCAATCAAGGACATTTATAGAGCGCACTACTCACCCGGAGGGTCTCAAGGCGCTGGGGGGGGGGGGGGGGGTGCTGCTACTGCTCGAACAGCCAGGTCTTGAGCTTCTTCCTGAAGGAGAGGTGGTCTTGGGTCAGGCGCAGGTCGGTCGGGAGGGAGTTCCAGGTCTTGGCGGCCAGGTAGGAGAAGGACCTTCCTCCTGTTGTCGTTCTTCGGATGCGGGGGACGGCGGCGAGGGCGTGATTGGCTGATCGGAGGTGGCGCTTGGGAGCGTAGAAGTTGATGCGGTTGTTGAGGTAGCTCGGGCCTTGATCGTGCAGGGCTTTGTGTGCGTGGGTGAGGAGACGGAAGGTGATTCTCTTGTTGACGGGGAGCCAGTGCAGGTCTCTCAGATGTCCGGAGATGTGGCTGCGTCGGGGGATGTCGAGGATGAGTCTGGCTGAGGCGTTCTGGATCCGCTGGAGTCTCTTCTGGAGCTTGGCGGTGGTTCCGGCGTAGAGGGCGTTGCCGTAGTCCAGTCGGCTGGTGACGAGGGCCTGGGTGACCGTCTTCCTGGTTTCGGTGGGGATCCACCGGAAGATCTTCCGTAGCATGCGCAGGATGTTGAAGCACGACGAGGACTTGTCTTGACTTGTCTGGTCATGGAGAGGGAGGAGTCCAGGATGAAGCCCAGGTTGCGTGCGTGGTCTGTCGGTGTGGGTGCGGTGCCCAGGGCGGGGGGCCACCAGGAGTCGTCCCAGGCGGAGGGCGAGGAACCCAGGATGAGGACTTCCGTCTTGTCTGAGTTCAGTTTCAGGCGGCTGGTCGTCATCCACTCGGCTACATCTTTCATCCCTTCGTGAAGGTTGGCTCTGGCAGCGGCGGGGTCGTTGGTCAGGGAGAGGATCAGCTGGGTGTCATCGGCGTAGGAGATGATGTTCAGGTTGTGTTGGCGTGCGATGGTCGCGAGGGGGCTCATGTAGACGTTGAAGAGGGTGGGGCTCAGGGAGGATCCTTGAGGGACGCCGCAGATGACTCCGGTGGCCTCTGACTTGTACGGTGGTAGACGGACTCTCTGTGTTCTTCCGTCGAGGAAGGAGACGATCCATTCCAGTGCCTTCTCCTGAATTCCGACGTTGCTGAGGCGCTGCACAAGGGTGCGGTGGCAGACAGTGTCGAAAGCCGCGGAGAGGTCTAGGAGGATGAGGGCCGCTGTTTCTCCGTTGTCCATCAGGGCTCGGATGTCATCGGTGGCAGCGATGAGGGCGGTCTCGGTGCTGTGGTTGGCTCGGAAGCCAGACTGTGAGGGGTCGAGGGATCCATTCGTCTCGAGGAAGGCGGCCAGCTGTTTGTTGACGGTCTTCTCGATGACTTTGGCTGGAAACGGGAGGAGCGAAATGGGGCGGTAATTCTTGAGTTCGGTGGGGTCCGCAGTAGGTTTCTTTAGTAGAGTGCTGAGCTCGGCATGCTTCCAGCCCTCCGGGAAGGTGGCGGTGTCGAAGGAGGTGTTGATGATGTCCCTCAGGTGGGGTGCGATGACAGCGTCGGCCTTGTTGAAGACGTGGTGAGGGCAGGGGTCGGTCGGAGATCCGGAGTGGATGGAGTTCATCATGCGGACGGTGTCATCGGTGCTGATCGGAGTCCAGTCGCGGAGGGTGGTGGTGGGCGGCGTTGCTGCGGTCGTTGTGTGCGATGGTTGAATGCTGAAGCTGTTGTGAATGTCCGTGATCTTGTTGTGGAAGTAGGAGGCGAGGGAGTTGCAGAGGTCTTGCGATGGGGTGATGTCGTTGTTTCCGGCGCTGGGGTTGGAGAGCTCTTTCACGATGTTGAAGAGTTCCTTGCAGTTGTGTGCGTTGTTGTCCAGCCGGTCCTTGAATGCAGTTCTCTTGGTGGCGCGGATCAGTTGGTGGTGCTTCCGGGTGGCAAGCTTGAGGGTGGTCATGTTGTCCGGTGTTGGTTCCCTTCTCCAGACTTTCTCGAGGGCTCGGCAGTCCTTCTTGGAGCTCTTGAGTTCGTCGGTGAACCATGGGGCTTTCTTGCTGCCGGGTCTGCTGGGCGGGGTCCTCAGAGGGGCGAGTTCGTCCGCGCAGTTGCTGATCCACTTTGTGAGGTTGTCGGCGGCCTGGCTGGGGTTCGCTGAGCTGGCGGGAGGGTGCTGACTCAGGGAAGCGGCGAGCTGGTCGGCTGTGAACTTGTTCCAGCTTCTTCGGGCAACCTGTTGCTGGTGGTGGTGGATCGTCGTTCTTCTGAAGGTGAAGTGGACGCAGCTGTGATCCGTCCAGTGGAGTCCTGTGGCGTGGCTGAAGGTGATGTCTTTGCTGGATGAGAGGACGGCGTCGAGTGTGTGTCCGGCGAGGTGGGTGGGGGTGGTCACCAGCTGCTTGAGTCCCAGGTTTGCGAGGTTTTCCAGCAGGGTGGTGGTGTTGCGGTCGTCGTTGTTCTCCAGGTGGAAGTTGAGGTCCCCGAGGAGGATGTAGTCAGCGGAGGGGAGGGCGTGCGGGCTGATGAAGTCGGCGATGTCCTCGCTGAATTGTGTGCGTGGTCCCGGGGGTCTGTAGATGAGGGTGCCTCTGAGGGTGGTCTTGGGGTTGACGTGGATCTGGAAGTGCAGGTGTTCGGCGGGTGCGATGGTGTCGTCGGTGTTGGTCGTGATGCGGATGGTGTTCCTGTGGATGATGGCGATGCCTCCTCCTGTCTGGTTGACGCGGTCTCTCCGGATGATCTTGTAGCCGTCCGGGATGGCGATGGCGATGTCGAGCGCTGAGGAGGCGTTCATCCAGGTTTCCGTGAGGAAGGCGACGTCTGGGTCTGTGGTGTCGAGCAGGTTCCAGAGCTCGACGGCGTGTCTGTGGACGGAGCGGGTGTTGAGCAGGATGCACTTCAGGTGGCTGCTGTTGTTGCTCGTCTTGGTCGGTGCGGGTGTAGTGCAGGTCCGGATGCAGGTGAACTTGCAGGAGCGGCAGCTGAAGGGTCCGTGGGTGCGTCTCGGGGTGGCTCGGTAGCATCCAGGGGTTCGGCCGGCGTTGAGTGCGTTGAGGGTGGCGGCGTCGTACGTCCGGCGGGTGGGCTGGGGTCTGCGGGGGCCAGGGGTTCCGGCACTGGGCGCGGTCCAGGCGCGGACGGGCGCAGACGGGCTTACCTTTGGCGCGCCTTCGGCGCACAATCGGCGCACCCGCTGCGCGTGCACGCTGCGCGTTTGCCCCTCTGCCATAAGAGGAGAGAGGGGGGGGGCGGAGCGAGGGAGGGGCAGCTGGGAGGCGGGAGCGGGGCGGCGAATGGGAAGGCTCCAGGTGGAAGGGGGCGGGGCCGCAGGGGATCAGCGGCGGGGAGCGGGGAGGTGGCGGGAAGAGCAGCGGGGTTACAGCGGGAGAAACGGCGGCAATAGACTAACAAGTGAGAAGACAGACAGGCTGGGCACCGCTGGGGAAGCAGCACCAGCACAGGGGGAATAAAAACAAAAGTGCAGGAACAGCGAACAGCCGGGTGAGAGGCACACAGGCAGCAGGGAGCGGCGCTGCGCTCCAGAAGCAGAGACCACGCCTCGTGGTCAGGGGCACAGCTGTGGGCAGCAGCGGAGACGGGGCAGCCTGGGAACACACACGGGGAGTGCGCGTGGTGGAGTGACCGGCCCAGAGGCACAGAGGTCACAGATCTCCACTGCGTGCACTCCTCCCTATATGGTCCAGTGGGAGGGAGGGGCAGCTGGGAGGCGGGAGCGGGGCGGCGAATGGGAAGGCTCCAGGTGGAAGGGGGCGGGGCCGCAGGGGATCAGCGGCGGGGAGCGGGGAGGTGGCGGGAAGAGCAGCGGGGTTACAGCGGGAGAAACGGCGGCAATAGACTAACAAGTGAGAAGACAGACAGGCTGGGCACCGCTGGGGAAGCAGCACCAGCACAGGGGGAATAAAAACAAAAGTGCAGGAACAGCGAACAGCCGGGTGAGAGGCACTCAGGCAGCAGGGAGCGGCGCTGCGCTCCAGAAGCAGAGACCACGCCTCGTGGTCAGGGGCACAGCTGTGGGCAGCAGCGGAGACGGGGCAGCCTGGGAACACACACGGGGAGTGCGCGTGGTGGAGTGACCGGCCCAGAGGCACAGATCTCCACTGCGTGCACTCCTCCCTATATGGTCCAGTGGGAGGGAGGGGCAGCTGGGAGGCGGGAGCGGGGCGGCGAATGGGAAGGCTCCAGGTGGAAGGGGGCGGGGCCGCAGGGGATCAGCGGCGGGGAGCGGGGAGGTGGCGGGAAGAGCAGCGGGGTTACAGCGGGAGAAACGGCGGCAATAGACTAACAAGTGAGAAGACAGACAGGCTGGGCACCGCTGGGGAAGCAGCACCAGCACAGGGGGAATAAAAACAAAAGTGCAGGAACAGCGAACAGCCGGGTGAGAGGCACACAGGCAGCAGGGAGCGGCGCTGCGCTCCAGAAGCAGAGACCACGCCTCGTGGTCAGGGGCACAGCTGTGGGCAGCAGCGGAGACGGGGCAGCCTGGGAACACACACGGGGAGTGCGCTTGGTGGAGTGACCGGCCCAGAGGCACAGAGGTCGCTCCTTGTCCTTTTCTCTTGTGTCTCTTTTTCGTTGTCTTTGTGTCTCCTTTTTCTCTCTTTTTGTTTCTTTGGTCCCTTCTTTCCTCGTTATTTTACTCCTCTTTCTTCTTTCTTCTTTTCTTTATTGCCTTGTAACTTCTCCTTTGCTCTTTCTTTGTCCTTGTGCAATCTTTGTCCTTTTATTACTCTTTGTTGTTCTGCTTTCTTTCCTTTTGTTTTCTTTTCTTTGTTGTGTCTCTTTTCTGTCTTTTATTTAGCCTTCTCTGGCTTCTTCCACTCTCTTGTTCTTCTTTCTTATATATGTATATATTCTTTCCTTCTTTCTCTTTCTCTATTTATCATGTTGTTATTCTCTGGTAATCTCTTTTCTTATTGCACCATCATCTTCCTTTGCCTTATTGCTCTTTTTCCACTTGTGCGCTCTTTTGCCCGTTATTTATCCTTTATTCTTCAATCAAGACATTTATTTCCTTTGTCTCCCTTTTCAGACCTTTTCCGTGCTTATCTTCCTTTTCTTCTTTATCTTCTTTTTCTTCCTGTCTTTTCTTCTTGCTCGCGTTCTCCTTAATTCACCTTGTCTTGTGTTCTTCTTCTTCTTTGCCCTTTGCCTGGCTTTGAAATGGCTGCTTTCCTTTTTCTTATGACCTTTCCTTGAATGTCCCCTTCAAACTGTCACTTTGGTCGTCTTTGTCCTTTCTTGTCCTTAATATGCCCTTTTATTCTCCTTATTTCTGCCTTTGTTTTATTTATTTCTACTTCTCGTCGTCTTTCCTTTCTCATTTCCTTCTTTTCCGACGTTATTTGGCCTTAAAATGGCCGCTCCATTATAGTCTATCTTTCTTTCCTTATCTAAGATGGCCGCCGCTTTTTTTCGCGCAATTTCGCAGTCCTAATCGCCTTGCCTGTTCTTAAGATGGTCGCCTCCGCTGTTCTCACTGCCCATTGGCTCAGCTCACCTCCTTCTAATATGGCCGCCGAGACTCTCCATATTGTCTTTCTCTTCCTTTCCTGGCTTGAGATGGCCGCCGCTGTTATCGCGATATTTCGCGGTCAAAGTCTCATTTCCTGTCCTTAAAATGGCCGCCAATGCAGTTCTCAGTGCTCATTCGTCCCAATTGCCTGATTTCAATATGGCCGCCTCTCGCGAGATCTCGCGCTAGTTATCTCAATACACGCGCTTAGCTCGAGCGCTTACCGCGTTCTTGCAGATCTTAGGTGATGGCAGTCGGGGTTGGTTCCCGCGTCGCTGCTTTTGCAATTCTCTTGTTTGTTGTCTTCCTGTTGCTTTCCGCTTTTATCCACTCTTGTTCCCTCGTCGAGATGGCAATTGCTGGAATCTGCGTCGATCCGTCATCCCGCCTTCGTACGCCAGTTGTCGTGTTCTTCGGGTGCGCCGGGAGGTACACCATACACGGGACACAGGTTGGTTTCACATTTCTTTATTGGCATCTCTCATTACTGCTAGTTATCATCTCGTGCAGCTGCTGGTCTGCACGTCCGTCCCCGTCCATGTCCTGGTCATTGTCTGCCCCCTTTCCCCTGACGTCACCGGATCTGGTGTCCGGTGACCTGGTCACTCTGCCCACAGGGTCCTAACGCCCTACTGTCCGTCGCCCACACTGTCGGGTCACGACAATTACCAAGGGCCTTATCGCCGCTTTAGCAGCACTTTTTGCCTGACGAAAGCAACCGGTTTGGGTGCCGCTTTGCATGTCAGCGATATTTATTGCTAATGACATCCAAAGTAGGTGTTCCCGACCAACAGACCTGTGAAACAGTCGCTAACAGCCCTATTACCTATTGGCAAGGAGGCCCTGGCCCCGGTTAGCGACGTAAAAAGTTGCGCTAACCGGGGTCTTCACAGGTTTTTTAACACCTGCTAATATGATGACTTAGCAATACCTAATATGGGGGGTGGATTATGCTGATACGACCACAGGGTCTTATTAGAAAGGTTTTCCCCTTCCCCATGCAACATCGATCGTTTTCTCGCGATGTTGGCTCTTCCCTCCCGCTATCGCTGGAATATATATCATCATGGCGCTAATTGTTGCTAATACATCGTTAGCGTGGTGAAATATTCCTGCGATAGCTGACGATGGAAATATTTGCGCTAAGCGCGCTCTGCGATATTTTTCGCAGCTTCTTGCTAATATGCCCCTCGGTATTTTCTGCGGGAAAGGAGCCTCTACCTCAGTGTAAACAGTGTTTTGTGCTGCTTTACTTCTCTGTGCATAAAAGGGTACTAGGCTGTGCTTTGGGTCAACAACTAAAAAACAAATGCCTCCTTGAAGCAGACGCTAACAATAAAATATAAAGCATGCATTGCTTGAGTGCTGAAGTGCACAGCACACATCAAGCGTCTCATTTATGGGATTTTGGCATAGGGCACCACAGCAAGTCACCTTCGTGCGCTGCCTTACGTCAATGTGAAAGGGCAGGAATGCACTGAATTTATCCAAGACCATACATTCCTGTCCTTTCCTCCTGTGCTGGAGCCGTTTCAACAGCCTTGCCGTGCAATGGTGCCTGTGTTGTCAGCAGGATTGTTTTTGGTTTTTGTGCAGAAAGGGACACCTTCCTGCACAAAAACAATCCTGAGAGGTGTTTTCCTCTTTCTATATGTCCTGCAGAATTCAGCACACATCGAAACAGCAATAAACAAGCAGCAATAAAGTTATTTCTCCTCATTATGCCTCACCTTGGAAGATGTAAGGTTTTGGCACATCCCCATCTTTACATGGTCTTGTAACTCTGGGGAAGCATTAAAATCCATGGGTGTTGTGTGGGAAACCCCACCGCAACTCCCATGAAATGCCTCTCGAGCGCAGAGTAAGGCAACGCAGCGATTTGCTCTGCCTTGCGTTACTACATATCTATGAGGCCATTCAATGCCACGAAAAGTGGCTTTGCCTGTCCCAATAGATATCATGTCAAGGTTTACCCCGCCTGACCCTCATAAAAAGCGATGTTACGGCGGCACAAGGTGGTCATAAATATGCCCCACGTGCGTGGAATCCTTCCATGTTTGATTAGACATAGGGATTTGAACTGGCAGAGCATGCTTACAGTACAAGTTCAATGCTAAACAGTGGAATGTAATGAATCCAGAAAAATGGAGCAAAAAGGTTTTGTTACGAGTGACAAATAGAAACTTCAGAACTTTCTGCCCATATATTAAATAATGGCCATATTGCCCCCATGTAGAAAGGATGATCAAATCATGTGTTGTAAATAAAATAAGAAATATGGAGATGCCATCTGGACTGCAATAATCCCATTTTAAAAACCAGGAGTTTGCCTTGTGAACCACTTACTCAACAACCATTGGCAAAGGCAATAGGTCACGCCTTAAATATGTGATTGATGGTGTTATTGTTATTCAGTGGAATGTGTTTGAATGTGAGTGTGCTGTGAGCATTTTTACCAAATGGCACGTGGCAGTGTTTATCGAATGAACTTTGTATGAAGGGAATAAAATTAGTGCACATGATCAACAAATTTGATTATATGAATTTTATTAATTTATGTAAGCCACCCAGTGGCGGCGACAAAGATAAAGAGTGGTGGGCGGGTGGGGGGCTGCGGTGGAGCGTACGGGCAGAGACCATGGCAGGAGGGGGTTAATAATATAAATTTAAAAAAAGGCTTACCTGGTGCTGCCAGCTGCCTTGCGCTCCTATGAATCCAGTTCCAAGTCCCAGCAGCCTCTGGGACAGCATCACAGACACCCCATCCAATCCCAGCGCTGCTTTCAAGCATGGGATCAGAGTGGGGATTGGTCTGAGTGGGCTGGATTAATGCTCACTCAGGTACAGGGATTCTGTACTGTTTCTGCAACCTGGTTGTGCAGCGAAGCTGGGTTGGAGAAACCTAAGTGCGCATGTCAGTTTGGTTGGCCTCAGACAGCCGGCCAAACTGACATGTGCACAAAAAACTGCACCAATCACTCCTGCTCCACCCTCCAATGGCCTGGCCCCACCCCTCCCCTTCCTGCACATGCTGGCTCAGCCAGCAGCTGAAAATATTGTTTTATTTTTCAGCTGCTGGCTCTGAGCCAGTGGGGAGGTGAAACCACCGCTGCAGGCATCTAGGGAGATGAATAGATTTGATCAGAATTACTAGATGGTGACGTGCCTCCGGACTTGAACATAGTTGGATATCAGCTAAGCCGGTAGCCGAAGGTTAGATCTTTTGCACTTAAGCGCATATGAACATAGGGCACCAGAAAGCACTTTGGTGGAATAAATGAGATTGATGGCACAGGTTTTAAGATCGAACAGAATAAGTCCAGCGCTTCCCAAAAATGATGCACTTTAAAACGCCACATACTTTGTGTTTGAAAAGGCACAAATATGTCCAAAATGATTATGTTGCTTTATGCCAGCCTGGCCTGAAGCATCTTACTGGACTGCTTGTGTCGAAAGACTATGGGAGTCACGCACATACTTTGTATGAGCAGAGAACAAGTGTAGCTACCAAACATGTGCAGTTACAGACTGCGCTACTAATCGTTGGCTACTGTGTTGCAATAAATAATGGGGCTTAATTATTAGCGTCACTTATTGTGATGCAGTGCTGCGACAGCGTAAAAAGTGCACCACTTTGTGCCAGAATTACAAAGTGACGCATCTAAGCAGATCCATCACTTTGTAAAGCCCTGAACTACATTATACCACCCATCAGGTACAATGTATGCAGGGTGGGTGTTCCCCTGTAAAAAAGGGTCATAGAAGTGGCGCAGTGAAATCTATGAGATTTCACAATGCCAATTCTAGGTTGCCACTGCGTCAAAATCTCACGCCTGCCTCACAGAAGGCGTAAGACTAACGCAGGCGCCTTTAACATGGGACTTACCTATGTGTAATGACCAATTGCTGGAGTAGCATCACTTTTGCGACACACTCCAGCAATGCATCATAACTGTGCCTACAGATACATCAGAAATACTGACGTATCTGTAAATCTTTGCGACATGGAGCGCCGTACAGTAAATACAGCATATTCATGGTATCACAAGGAGGGTGCACTGAAAAGTGTTGCATCGCTGTTTTTCGCGCAGCCACGCAACACTTTTCATAAATGAGGCCCAGTGTTCTCTATTTATTGTTTTATTAGAGTGCGCCGTGGACCTAGTGGCCAATTGACTGGACCGGATTACAAAATAAACGATATTTTGTAATCAGTAGTAGTCCTGTCAGCTGGATGCTGCTTTAAAGCGCTTTGGATGGATAACATCGTAGCAGAGGAAGAGTACATATGAAAGCACTTTAGGAGGAACAGAGAGGGAACTTTGCCACTACAGGAGCAGTTTTATCCAGATGGTGCATGACAGCGTTTTGGAATGAACTTTGCCTAAAGGGATAAAAGTTGTGCCAGATATCCAGGGAGATTAATAGATTTTCTAAGAATCGCAGGATGATGACGCAGCCCTGGATATATCAGCAAAGTCTGTAGCTGTGGGCTGTTAGACTGCATCTATTGCACCTAAGTGCATAAGAATATAGGGCGTCAGAAAGCACTTTCATAATAATCCATATGACATTGATGACACAGGTTTTAAGATGAAACGGAATAACTGCGGCAATGCCCAAAATTGAGTCACTTTAAAAAGGTAATAAACGCAGCCTACAAACACATGCAGCCACACAGACTACTTTAACCCGTTTACCGCAGCGGCAGTTCCCCCACGGTGCGGCGGGTTTAATGAGTGGGTGGGGCCGCGTCGGCCAACGGGAGTGCGCAGCACTACGAAGGTAGTGCGCGCGATGGCCGCTGGCTGACAGAAGCACGCAACAGGTTAACAGCCAGTAAAAACATGTTTTCCCATTAAAAGGAAGTGCCGAAATGCAAAAGAAGTAAAGCACCCCAGAGCAAAGTCATGAAGTGTTCAAGAGTGTGTGGCGCACATAATGCCGGAAAATGGCGGTCAGAAAAAAAGGGCTGAATTCCAAAATAAATTAAGCAATACCAAGGTGTTGGTAAAACGTAGCACCAAAGAAAAACAAAGTCATGTAGAACACGGTAAAAGATAGATACAAAAGAACCCAAAAATGTTGGTCAGAAAAACGTGAAAGAAAAAATTACCCTGAATCACAGCGCGAGCAGCAGAAGGACACAAATTAAAGGAAGTCAATTAGTACTTAGCTCATGCTTCGGATAAATAACAGGAAGTGATGTGAGGCATATGGTGACCAATTAGGAGGTGGATATATACAATCCCCTTGCAGAAACAGCACATGCGCGCTGTTTGACAAGACCTAAAAGCCTACTCCCGGCTTGAGTTGAATGGGTCTTCTTTTCTTTAGCTTGATATGTTGTGTTCAAACAACAAGATGTATCTCTGTCTCTCTCTTTCATCAAGACACATATATGTGGAGTTCAGAATAGTAATTCTATACTCACCAATATATTCTTACTTTCACAATAGTTTGTTTTTTGATATTTTGGCAACAATTTTAGTAGAACGAAACTTCTGCCCATTTGAACGTTTTTAAGTCCTGGGATATCTTTATCTCTTTTGACTTTACTGTGTGCACTGCCCTGGAGTGCAGCCTTGTCACTCAACCTATTTTACCAAAGGTGAAGAAAGAACCTTTTCCTTTACAAAAAAACAGTCTTGCCTTTGTACACACTGAATTGCTGTACATCCCCAACAACCCAGGTCCTAATAGTTGATGAAATTTCTGTTATCTAACTTGGGGGCATATCAACAACGAGGGGTGATAATTATCGCCCAGCGCGCCTAGCGAAGATTTCCCTAACGCTGGCTAAATTAAATCGCCGAGTTAGCACGTTATCATCAACGCATAACTCAAGGGCGATATATAATCCAGCGATGGCGGGGAAATCGCCGGTTTTGCAGGAAACATCGCTGGTTTTCCAACAATGTTCCCTGTAAAACGGCGATGTGCTTGATGATACGACCCTGTGGTTGTAACACATCAACCCACCTCCCATTGTCAACATACAATAGTCAGGATTTTAGCAGACGTTAGTTTTCGGCGAAAACCGCGGTTTTTGCCAAAAACTAACGCCTGCTAAAATCCTGAGGGCCACCTTGTAAATATCGCGATGTACATTTAGCGATAATTTACAAGGTAGTCCGTCAGGGGTACGCCCAGTGACGCCCACTTTGCATCTCATTAGAGATGCAAAGTGAGGCATCGGCAAAACGTCTGGTAACATGCGCTAATGCATGTTAGCACCGGCTTGCAAATAGGGCGAAAAGATTATCTCCGCTTTTTTGGCTTTAAAAGCTAAAAAGCGGAGATAAGGCCCTTGATAATATGCCCCTTGGATTTATGCTAGACCACGTTTTCCCACCATTGTTTTATTCCCCCATTCAACACACTGTTTTCGTAGGAGGAAAGCACGATTGCATCTCCCCTTCTTGTCATGCCATACTCATGTATGCACTCTTGTGTTCTTGGAGATGTCTGCATCAGCCAGAGGTCCAGTTACAGATACACAGGTAGTTTCCAAGAGACCCACCAAGGGGGCTTGCAAGATGGTGACAGCTCTCACCACTGACTCTAATCTGAATGTCAGGACCTGTAGCAAGAAGGTAGTTTATTGCATGGATGACTATGTTCATGAAGTATGCATTCTGTAGATTTAGCACGGTTTAAAAAAAATCCTGTGGCAATCAGTGGAATTATCTCCTGTAGCCATCCTCAAAGGAAGATGTAGAATAAATTGATAGTCAGGTATGAGGCCCATCAAAGAATCGGGTATCTGTCTACAGATTGAAGAGAGTGGGGAATTTTCCAGGTTTGGAGGTACCAAACCTATCTTCTGGTGCACCAGCCGTTTCTGGAGCAAACATGCGGCAACTTTCTAAAAATTTGGGGGCAGATTTACAAGCCCCTTGCGCCTCTTTTACGCCGCTGTTGCGTCACTTTTGTGATGCAGCGGCGGTGCAAAAGATGCACCCTGGTGCGGAGTATTTACAACGTGACGCATCTGAGAGATGCGTCACGTTGTGAAGCCCTGCGCCACATGAAACCTGCGTCAGGTTTCATGTGGGCGTTTCCACGAAGGGGGGCACGTTCTGTCGCAGGAACGCCCCTGGAAAGTGACTCAGTGAAATCTACAAGATTTCACTGAGTCACTTTACTAACGCTGATGCGTCAAAACCCTGCGCCTGCTTGAAGCAGGCTATAAGGCTTGACGCACCACGTTAACAGATAGGGCAAGTTGGAAAAGTGCTGGAGTTGCGTGCCGCATGCAACACAACTTCAGCACTGCGCCAACTTCACTCCCTAGATGCGACACGCATCTGTTTATTCCTGCACCATGGTGCGCCGCATTGTAAATGCGGCGCATCATGGGTGGCGCAAGGATAAACTTGCCTGCCGTATCTTTCCTGGCGCATCTCTGCTGATTTGCAGAGATGCGTCAGGCAACATAAATCTGCCCCCATATTTCTAAGAGCAGCCAGTGCACGCCTTAGTTGTATTCCCCAGGTGAGAGATCTAAGCAGGCCAATTTTCACACAGGGAAGATGCTTCGATAAAACACTCTGCCTTCCTCTTCTAAGGGCACTGCCAAGATCACCCCTTTCTATTGAAAGCCCAATTTCGTCCCATTAGCCCTGAACACTGTCATTCAGGTTCCTTTGCAATGGGGTAACCACAGTCCCTTAGTCCTACTGTATACCCTTGCCCTCTAGTGTTCAGTAGTCAAATACTGGCTTGTTCTATCAATGTAGGGAGTATCATATGACACTATATCATCACCTCTCTTCACAGCATATGTGTACATTGAGGATAGGGGAGGCAGGCTCTGCTCTGTCTCTGACTGACTCAATCCTTCCACCTTAAGAAGCCTTACTAAAAATAATTGCATTATTTTTCAGAGCCTCAAAGTCTGCCTCCCTCCCACAGAAATGAACATTTTTGTCAGATAGAACTTTTGGATTGCATCTGTTTTCCATGACGAGCCTCTGTGGATTTAGCCCATCACTGGTACAGAGAACCATCCATAAAGCCAAGCATCTGATAAATAACACAACATTTTAGTCATGGGCAAAGTGCCATAACCTTGGTGGAAGGAAATTAACAATATCTGAAATGTAGTCAATAATGACTAAGCAGTATACCACCCCCCCTTTTGTACCGCTTTTTGCCTGCCCTAAGTGTGGCAGGGTATGCTCAGACGTGAGTCCCTTGCTCACTTTGCCACTGGATTCAAGCAAGCCGGGCTGAAGACGGCTGTAATGCCAGAAACCGGTCCTCGGAAGCTTGTTTCCGGTCCAGGGAAGGCATGGCTTGGCAGTTCGGGCTGGACTGTTCCCATGAGGCACAGGGTCAGACTGATTTGCATATAGCCATGTCTGAACTGGGGTGGCAAAGTGGGCTAAAGAACGGTGATGGATTCAACCCAGATCTTTTGACTGGTTGTGAAGGTTTGATTGGGTCAGATGCTCAGTCCATCACTACCCCCTTTTGTACCGCTTTTGGCCGCCATAAGTGTGGCAGGGTATGCTCAGACGTGAGTCCCTTGCTCACTTTGCCACTGGATTCAAGCAAGCCGGGCTGAAGACGGCTCTAATGCCAGAAACCGGTCCTCAGAAGCTTGTTTCCGGTCCAGGGAAGGCATGGCTTGGCAGTTCGGGCTGGACTGTTCCCATGAGGCACAGGGTCAGACTGATTTGCATATAGCCATGTCTGAACTGGGGTGGCAGAGTGGGCTAAAGAACGGTGATGGATTCAACCCAGATCTTTTGACTGGGTGTGAGTGTTTGATTGGTTCAGATGCTCCGTCCATCACCACCCCCTTTTGTACCGCTTTTGACCACCATAAGTGTGGCAGGGTATGCTCAGACGTGAGTCCCTTGCTCACTTTGCCACTGGATTCAAGCAAGCCGGGCTGAAGACGGCTGTAATGCCAGAAACCGGTCCTCGGAAGCTTGTTTCTGGTCCAGGGAAGGCATGGCTTGGCAGTTCGGGCTGGACTGTTCCCATGAGGCACAGGGTCAGACTGATTTGCATATAGCCATGTCTGAACTGGGGTGGCAGAGTGGGCTAAAGAACGGTGATAGATTCAACCCAGATCTTTTGACTGGGTGTTAGTGTTTGATTGGTTCAGATGCTCCGTCCATCAACACCCACTTTTATAAGCAGTATACACGGCACACGTCCATGCACATTCATTGTTCAAGAAGGAAGTTTTTACAGAAGGATAACCTTTAATAGGTTGAGTGACTCTTGCAACCGCACACCTCTGGTTGGTCCATGTGGGGTGCTGATGTGACCGGGAGACTCGCCTGTGTAAGGCTCACCGCCTAAATAGATTCAAGGGATTAGTGACTTCTGTTGTCCTGCTTACATCATTTCAACATGATGGCCATCTGGCAGGTAAGCAATTCTCAAGATTTCACTCACAGTAAGGTGCTCATCAATAAATATGAAAATATGCTTCTTAGCAATTGGTGTATAATTTACTAGATTGTCTTGTTACAAAACATAGGGTGTTTGAGACGGAAATGTTTATCTAAACCTATCACTGACTGCTTGCCTCACGGTCTTGAAAGAGGATACTGATAAAGTAAAGCATAGGTTCCTGGGCACCCCAAATTAATGGGGGGGGGGCTAAATGCTTGCTCTATCAAGTCAAGCTATCGAAATCTGTGTTACTACACTGGAAATAATATATTTTCAATCCCAGATCCCAGTTTTGGATTACATCACTTTGAGACCAAGGCAATATCAGGAGAAGGTGGTTGCCATCCATGATAAATGGAAACATATAATAGAAGAGGCAAAGGAGAGTCCCTGATGGACTTTTACTGCAGTTGAATCCTGCGTGTTTCGAAGCTGTGTTAAATCAGAGGTGGTATTGAGTACTAGAGGCGACTCCCCCTCATTATAGTTAAGATGGTAAAATATTTTCCTTAAATCAAGTGAATGATTGATTGAATGAAAAGTGATTTGTATAGCTCAGCTGCTGCTTCACAGCGCTTTGAGTAATTAAAGATGAATCTAACATCTCACTAAACAGAACGGTCTTTAGCTGAGCCTTGAACAGACTTTCACTGGAGATACTATGTGGGTAAGGAGGTAGTGCATTCCAGAGGCTGGGGGTCAGAAGGGAAAAAGATCTGTCCTGTGATCGGGCTTGCCGAATTTCAGGAACGCACAGTAAGTTATGGTTACATGAGCCGATTGCCCCATGAGGGTGCACAGACATAATATCGAGTTTATTTTCTCCTACCTACAGACATATCGAGTTTCAAATATCTTAGGGACAGAATATTGACATCAAGAATATTGGTGACCAGAATATCGACCAGAAGGTAAGAAATATTGTTCTTGTTAACATCGAAGTTAGTAATATCGTTAGCAAAAATATTGTAAATAATATCGATGTTTTTGTTAGTGTTATGTATTTTATAATGTATTTTATATGTATGTGCTCTACATTTTTTGTTGTTTTGTATTTTTTTCAAATATATGTATTAAATATTTAGAAGTTAGTCATTTTTTAAAAGTAAATTTTGCGTTTTAGTACCGTAGTGAGTTGTGGGTTTATAGGGGAATAGGGTGGGAAGTAATTTAATTATAGTAAATTAAATCATAATTTTTAGAAATTATTAATTATTTTTAATTAACTTTAGCATTTTAGTTCCGTAGCAGGTTGTGGATAGGGGAATAGGGTGGAAAGTAATTTATTATAATTAAGTAATTATTCATTTTTATTTATTTGTATTGATAGTTAATGTATTGTTAATTAATTATTAATTGGTAATTAATTGTTTTTTCTTGATTAATTGATAATTATATTAATTGTGTCAATTTTGTATTGGAGCTGGTTGTGGGTTTATAGGGGAATAGGGTGGGAAGTATATTAATTATAATACATTAATACTTTTTATTTTTGGGTATTGATAATAATGTATTGTTTATCAATTACCAATTGGTAATTAATTTTTATTAATTGATTAATTGATAAATATATGAATTGTGTTAATTTAGTTTAGGAGTGGGTTGTGTTTTTTTAGGGGAAAGGTTGGGAAGTAATTTATTATAAATAAGTAATTATTAATTTTTATTTATTGGTATTGATAATTATTTTATTGTTAATTACTCATTAATTGGTAATTCATTTGTATTATTTGAATAATGGATAATTATATTAATTGTGTTAATTTTTATGCAGAGCGGGTTGGTGGGTGTATAGGGGAATAGGGTGGGAAGTAATTTAATTTTATCCAAGTAATTAAATTTAATTTATTTGTATTTATGATTACATTATTGTTAATTCATTATTTAATTAAAAACAATATTTGATTGATAAGTATGTAATTTTTAACCCCTCTTCTATCCAACCCTTTCCCCACAGTTGCATTCTCTGGAGTGGGAACTGTTTTTTTTAACCCTTTCGCTATCCAACACTTTCCCTACTGTTGCACTCTCTGGAGTTTGAATAGTAATTTTATTTGCTCCGCTATCCAATATTTCTTGTATTGTTTTAGTTAATGTTGTGTATTATTTATTTTAAAAGATTTTAAAAAATTTAGATGTTTTTATTTGGTATATATATTTTTATTTATAATATTTTTGTATGTGTATATATGTATTTATAATTTATAATTTTTTTTTAACAATTTATAAGTTGTTACAACCAAATCGAATGCGTAGCCCTTTCCGTACGACTCGTACAATTCCGTCCGAATTGCGTAGTACGATTCGTTTGAAAAATATACGACCGAATCGTTGCAAACCGTACGAAAAGCAAGGGAAAATCCGTACGACACGGACCCTCACAGTGAACAGTACGAATCGTAAACATGCTGTATGACCCGACAAGTACGATTCGGACCTGGGAATGAGTATGCGATTCAAACTGAAAACTTTGCGTATAAGCGATTCGCACGGAGAGCCACAAATCACATATGCACCGTACCCCTGCAATCATGGGGTGTACGCACCGTACCCCTGCAATCATGGGGTGTACGCACCATACCCCTGCAATCATGGGTGTATGCACCATACCCCTACGCACCGTACCCCTGCAATCATGGGGTGTACGTACCGTACCCGGGGGGTCCGTTTTGTACGCGGTTCGAGTTGAAATCTGCTTGTCCGGATGTTTTGCGCTCCCATAGAAAAAGAGTTGTACGGAGTGTTGTCGAGACGAATCGTACTTGCTGGGTCGGAAAATGCTGCTTCGATCCATACGGACGTCGCGTACTGCGTGTTTCGAATGCCATTCGTACGGATTTTTAAGTCGTATGGTCTTTCGTACGATTCATACGGAGATCTGCTTTGGGTCCGAATCGTACTTCTTCGTACATACGGGGACGTTTAAGGGTACGATTCGTACGGGAAATATGCTCCGTACGGCTATTTGTAAGGGATTTTACCGAATCGGAATCGGCCCCTATATGTATTAGTTATGATTTTTAAACATTTGTAAATATTTTTAACTATATTTCTTTTAATTATATGTATTATTTACTTTATTTTATATTATTTTTTAACATATAAAAACGATATTTTTAACAAAGATATTTTTGACATTGACATTTTTTTCTTGATATTCTTTTACTTACCATGATGTAGATAAGATGTCGATATTCTTGACTTCGATATTTTTGTACCTTGATATTGTGGCAGTCGATATTTTGTCAGTGATTCCCCCAGAAGGTAGATATGTTATTAACTTGTCTTCAATGTAGCTCGGGCCCTTCTGATATAATGCTCTTTGCGTAATCATGAGAGTTTTAGATTTGATTTTGGATTTAATCAGTAGCCAATACAGTTGTTTAAAACCTTGCCTCATAGAGTGTCTTTAAGGGATGTTCAAGATGAGCAGAGCTGTGCCATTCTGTACACACGAAAGCAGAGTCAGCAGATTCTGAGGAGCTTCCAAATAGAGTACATTAAAATAATTCAACCTGGAGGTTACTAGCACATGTACAATCCCCTTTCGGGTGCCAAGAGTTTGATATTTCGGAAACTTCCTTTGTAATTTTAAAAGCATGAAACAGGTAGCAGCAGTGGCCTGAACCTGGGGTTTGAAGGATAGAGCTGTATCCGTCTTAACCCCCAGATTCCTGACTACTGTGGATGCAGTGTCTGTTGGCCCCAACTCAGGAGGCCAAAGTCTCATGGCATCAAGTGGGGAAGTCATATCAAACATCCGAATTTCTGATTTGTCAGAGTTGAGTCATAATCAGCTGTTAGGCATCCAGTGAGCGATGGACGTGAGCAGCCCTGGAAGTCACCAATCACAGTATCATTGAGCATTGTTGTGTATCATCTGTATAAGAGACAATGTTCATTTCCCAACTTTGTGCTATTGTGGCTAATGGGACCAAAAACATGTTAAAAAGGGTTGGGCTTACGCTGAGCCCTGAGGGACACCACATCTTATGTCTCTGAACTGGGAGGTGAAGGGAGATAGAAATACTGCTTGCTACCTGTGGGCTACGTAGGTGCAAAGCCAATCCAGGGCTCGGCCCACAATTCCAGTCTTCTCCAATCTCTGTGCGTAGATCATATTTGACACGGTGTCAAAAGCGGCGGAAAGATCTGAGAATATGACCACCACTTTACGACCCAAATCAAAATTCTCTCTGATATATCCAGTAATCTCAAGCAGGGCCAATTCGATGCTGAAGCCAGCGAAGAAGCCTGTCTGATTGGAATGAAAAATATTATTCTGCTCGACATGCCTGGTGATCTGACAGAGGTACCACCAATGCTTTTTCCAATTGGTAGGCACCACACCATATTTTAAGGACAAATTTAAAAAAATGGCATTAATCTGCGGATTGATTGCAGTGACTGCTTTAGAAAGCATGTAGGGGGCAGGTATTAAGTGGTGAGCGGGATTTGACTTTTAGAATAGTATGTGCAGATTTGGCTAGCTAAATCTCTTTTAATGACTGAAGCCGTGAATCAGCCTTATCCGGAGAAAAGCAAAAGATTGAAATAATAATTTATATTTATTGCGTGATGGTTCATTTTATTAACTTTGTTTAGATGGGCATTTATGTCATTAACAAATTACTTCCGTAAATCTTAGAAAAGGCCACTTCAAAATGAATGTGCTCTGCTTTATTTGATTTTCAATTCAAAATACATCATATGTAAACCGATGCAGGCAACTCAGCATCAAGAGTATTCAGTAACTACACCTTCTAGACTTCTAAATGTCATTCATTCCACACCCTTCCATTCACAGATTGGGAGATTACTGATACCAGAAAAATATTTAAAGGTAGGCTTTCATATTGTTGGAGCATCTCTGACCCCTTTTGACTCTCCTTTACAGGAGGAAACTAATGTGGTCTAACAGTTCTTTCAGTAGTTAAGGGCAGACACGCTTGCCATTCCTCTGATTAGGTTCAGATTTATATGATGAAAATGATGTTGTAGAGCTCTTATCACCTGTCCTGTACCGCACATTTTGAATGCATTCACAGGAACCACCATGACAGCAGTTCCACCCAATGTAATAGATGTCCATTTGGTCACCGGACATCTCTAAATTTGGAGTGTGCTTACTCCGTCAGGTCGATGGAGTAAAATACCTGAACCAGAATACAAGCAACCTAGGACTCATTTTGCCCTTATTGTGGGATCTTCAGCCAGGTACAGGTTGATTCCAGTGGTACAGAGAGCACTGGACCCCCGTCTGGGCATATTTGTCGCACATAGAGCGTCAACTGCAACAACAAGATGATGGATGGAATGCTTGAATTAATCTCAGCCTCTGGCAATCAGTGGGGCCGCACCTCAAGCCTTTGTTTTTCGTCCACAATGCCACCTCAGTTTGGACCCAGCCATCTGCAAATCAGTCTTGACACTGCTCCAATGGGAAATGTCCAGCCCTAATTGCCAAGACAGGTCCTCAAGTGGTGTACCCAGTTCTTGTCCTCCAGGTCACTGTGCATAGCCTTTAGCTATGCACCTAATGGACTGGGTCAGGCTATGGTCATTAACCATTAAGAAAATGGGGTAAAACCCAAAGCTGGTCAGTGGACCTGGGTATTGAATGATATAGAGAAAATGGTCCTAGACACAATTCAATAAACATCAATGAATGCAACACTCATATTAAATCTGAGTTACTCCATGGGACTTAATCCTGCAATGTAAAAGAGAAAAGCAACAGAGAACCAAATGCGTTAGTAGTCTTAATAATGCTACCCAAAAATAATTGTGAACACCAATATTTACAAAGCAGCAAAAAGTCTGCGAATTTATTTCACAATCCTATATACAAAATATTTAAAAGTCCCAAGAGTTGGGAAGAAACTGCCAGGTGCAGTAAAGAGTGTAAAAGTATGTGCTCAAATGAAAGGAAAAAAGGTAAATAAAAGAGTAATCCAATAGTTTGAAATGTAACTAAGGTTCTATTCACTTAGTATATTGCGCCTGCCCCACAAATTTTAATCATACGCTCAATCTACAGTTGTACAATGTTGGGGAGGGGGATGGAGAAGGGGTACAGGCGTCAAAATGGGGGGGGGGGGAATTGTCGCTGTTTCGACCCTATTGCTGTAGTGTTTGGATTACAAAGTCCCTTATACTCCGATCCTTCCGAAAGGCATGCATTGGGGGTTCTAGTATCCCAATTTCATCAGCCACTAGATGCCAATGGTTGTTGATAACCTGCTTTATTTCAGTGCTCCGCATGTTGAACGCTGTAACACAAGTCATCCTTTCGTTGTTTTTAAGTTTATCTGGTTTCGGTTCAAGGAGATGCTCCCTATGGCAAAACCATGCCCTCTTCCTCGCTTTTTTTAGGAGACTTCTCGGATACCCTCTGTCTAAAAGGCTTTCCATAAGTACGGCTGACTCTGTGAAAAAATCTATTTTTCTGCTACAATTCCTCCGCAACCTCAGGAATTGGCCATAGGGTAGGTTATCCCTGAGGTTGCGTGGATGATGACTCGAATATCTAAGGAGTGTATTTTTCTCAATGGATTTTCTAAAAAGGGTAGTATGTAATTTTCCTTCTTCCTCCCTAATAGTGATTTCTAAAAAAATGATTGCTTTATTGCTATAGTCAAGGGAAAACTGAATATCCTTATTTCTGTTGTTAAGCCATACATGAAATGATGTGAGTAGTTCATCACTGCCATTCCATATCAACAACACATCGTCGATGTAACGACGCCATATTGATTTTGTTTGTATGTTTGTTTCTAGTTATCGGGAATACATTTCCGTGTTGTGATTTCTACACTAAGGGCTGAGTGATAGACCCTTGTTCCAAGTTTTTGGACTATTTGAACCCATCATTAATTGGTGAGTGCTTTCTTTGGATTGTATCACCGAAGCCTATTAGACAGATCCCCCCCTGGGATCGAAGGTGCCAGTAATTTGCCTTTCTGGACACTTAGCCATTTGCGTTCTTTTGTTTTTAGGTGGCTAACCTCATTACTGGGGCGCTGTCTTTTTGCAATCTAGGTAATGTACCCAACCCATTGACTGGGGTCTTTTATGTTTTTCCAATTATTTCTTAGCGATTGGTTTGTTTGACTCTTGGTATGGTTTCTCCCAGGACCCCCTTTCCCGTCCTGAAGAAGAGGTGTTGATCCTCCCTCTACAGCAATAGGGTCGAAACATCGACAATTCCCCCCCCCCCATTTTGACGCCTGTACCCCTTCTCCATCCCCCACCCCAACATTGAACAACTGTAGATTGAGCGTATGATTAAAATTCGTGGGGCAGGCGCAATATACTAAGTGAATAGAACCTTAGTTACGTTTCAAACTATTGGATTACTCTTTCATTTATCTTTTTTCCTTTCATTTGAGCACCTACTTTTACACTCTTTACTGCACCTGGCAATTTCTTCCCAACTCTTGGGACTTTTAAATATTTTGTATATAGGATTGTGAGATAAATTCGCAGACTTTTTGCTGCTTTGTAAATATTGGTGTTCACAATTATTTTTGGGTAGCATTATTAAGACTACTAACGCATTTGGTTCTCTGTTGCTTTTCTCTTTTACATTGCAGGATTAAGTCTCGTGGTCATTAACCATGGCACAAACTGCCCGCAAAGCAGCACACAAGGCTGCTCAGCTGTTTAACTTAGGTAAGGCATGTGCCTTGCACCAAGTCGACCGGCCCTCACAAGCACTTTGCTTTGCCAGTGAACCTGCATGGTGGGCTTTGTGCACAGGGCATCAGGATGCCCTGCGTCCGGGCTCTGTGCTCCAGTAACTCATTGGGCATGGATGTGGGTAAAGACACTGGGAGCGCTTTGGCCACAACTTGAGCTTATCACCTTGTCCCTGTGGCATTGGTCATATGCAGCAGAGGGTGGGCACAGGACTCGACTATTAGCCCCAGCCTTCATTTATCCATTGCTTATTTCCTTTGCCTTTGCACAGAAAACACACGTTTTTAGGTCTCGCTAGACGTAAGCAAAAGCGAAGCTTTTGCGTCTAGCGAGACAACTATAGTAGTTACTTTTCGGGGAATGAGGACAGCAAAGTGCCACGCGCATTTGCAGGCCGAGATTCGACCTCGTGAGCGCGCACGTCGTCACTCACGTATGCGCACAAAGAAAGCCATACACACACTGCATATACACACACGCACCCCCCCTTAAACATACACACGCGCACACAGACAGACAGACGCACGCACAAACACACTCAAACAGAGACACACACACGCGTACACCCCACCCCCACTCACCCCTCCTCTCACTCAACTTACCTGTTCTGGCGGTGCACGGCGGCGGCTCCTTCTCCCGGGTGGCGGTAGCGCTTTGCGGGGCTCTCTCACCACATGAGAGCCCCGCCTTCCCCATGCGCCCGCCCGGTCCCCCATCTCGGGACCGGGACTCAATGTGGAGCCTTCGTGGCTCCTCGGGCAGCTCTCTCTCCCTCTCGCCGCGATGGGGCGGGACTTCCGGTTGGGGCCGCGCTGTGATTGGCCGGCTTCCCAACCGCTTCCGGGTCGTCGCTGGCAGCGCGGCGGCCCGGTGGGGATTTGTTGTTTTTGTTGGTATTCCAGGGTCTTGTAAATTGTTTGAATTGCTAGGCGTAGAGAACAGAATACTTCTCAGATCTTTCAAAAATCAAATCGTTGTGGAATTTTTTTTAGATCTTTCAAACATTCAGGAAATCAGACCAGGGACTAGAGGCCGTGGACCGTAAATCACAAGACCCCTGTAGACCGGGTTGATGCGGAGTCTCTCCGGTGTTTCAGCATGCAATGTGAGTGCACCCTCACCCACATCCCAGTCGATCCAGTTCTGTCCGGTGTCCGTAGGCACCTTCACCGTATCTCCTTCGCTCCACTGCGTGCACCGACTCACCGGCGGCCACTGTGGGACTGCTGAGAGTGCAGCAGTGGTCATGGTTGCGATCAGCGGTGGGGGACCTGGATGGGTTCAGTTGGGGGATGGGTTTCCCTGGGTCTCAGCAGCCAGTCAGCAACCACTCCACACCGTGACTTCGCTCAGCGCTCTTGAAACAGGTCATGTTGCATGGGAGAAGCAATAAGTAGGTCAAACAGGCAAGTGAATTATGCACAAAGCCTGTACAGATACACATCCTCCGGATCACTTAATGAAAGAATTAAAGATGGCAGTGGACCACATAAAATAATTGTACATGGTTTCAACACTGATTGGAGAACTGATATTTTAAGGTTTTAGTAATTTTTACAAGGAAAATGAGGAGCACCAAGACTGAATGTGCAGAGAACCAAAGGCGGCCTGGCTGTTTGTCTGTTGTGACCCGAAAAGGTGCAGGGTAAGAAAGATCAAGAGGCATGTGAGGAAAACAAGCATTTGCAATGCAATAGGTCTCGCAATTGTGAGAGTTTGAACTATTGGCATTGTAAATGACAATACCTTATTTTTTTTTATAAAAACCAACACGTAAATAAAAGGCATTGCCATTTACAATGCCAATAGCTCAAACTCTCACAATTGCGAGACCTATTGCATTGCAAATGCTTGTTCTATATCCTACTGCCAGTTCTGTTACCCTGGACTTCCTGTCCAATGCCCTTGAGCACAGCAGTCACAGGACAGAGGTAGGACTTTTGACTATTGCCTGCTTAAACTCTGTCATTTATCCCGCTGTGCACAAGCAAAGGTTATGTGCAGTGGACCCTAGGTATGGTGTGTGGCTTTATTTTTCACCTTGTCACTAGCCCCCACATGCCAGTACTTACTGCACATGTGGTCATGTGCATTTGCAGGGCTTATGTGTCCGCCACACCCTGTAGTCAGTCCTTGTGTCTGAATCCACTAACCAAGGACTTCAACTTTGTGGCATAGCCACTTCAGCCATGCCCTGCCCCCGGTCTTTCTGCACACAAAGCTTTTGCATACAAAGGCCATGCACAATAGGTTGTGGGTGCATGAGGAGCCACTTCTCATATCCCAAAAACCACCCACCATGTTTAGCATCCAGAGCACGCACGATGTTCTTTCACCCTGACCTGCACCAAGTTCGTGTGGCCTTGAACATGCAGTATGGGGGTACTGGGAAGAGGATGTGGCCTTTGGTAACACATTGTGCCCATTCCCTTTTCCCCTTGACCCCACTGAGCATAGCTGTCAGTAGTACAAAGCAGGCTGTAAGTGCAGAGTTTCATGTTCGATCGCTCCTTGTCCCCTTGCCCACTTGGCCTTTAGCGGTCCCCTTCTTTAAAATACAATTTTTGGGGCCACAAGATGTTTTCATATTCCTTCACTCAATTAAAATGACTCCCGACCAAAGACATTTAACCACAAGCCTCTTCAAAGACCATTGTGATATGTAAGCAATTTATCATGCCAGAGTGGGTACAATGGATAATAAGCAATTGATTTTTATTTTTTCTTTGGAACACAACAATCAAGAGAAAGGACATTCTGCCATATCTTGGAAACTGTTCCAAATTAACATCTAGACTTCTTCTGTATTTAGTCCTGTACCTTTTCTCCACAATTTAATATTAATCTATTCACCTATGTGGCCCTTGTTGAAAGTCTTCAAATTAGCAAGCAGTAGAACTTTCAGACTTGAAAAGATCTCTGGGTGTTGAGAAGGTTATTTTACATTCCTCTTTTCAGGCTAAGAGCCCTGCCAATATCTTTTGTTAAGATGTAGGGCACTTATGTTTTGGGCTGACCCACGTTGTTCAAACATCTTGTCGATTCCAGGCACAGATGTCCTGGCCAGAGACCATATTCTCTTAGCACTCTTTGGGTCACAGACAAAGAGGACCCTCTTCCTTTAACTCAAAACCAATAGAAGGCCAACTACTGCAGAAGGTTCAATTATGTCCAGTTGTAGCTTCCCACTTGGCTTTGAGGATTCACACGGATGCACCATTAAGGTATTTGGCCAAAATAATGAGTAAAAAATATTGAGATGCAGAAGCATTGACTTTATAATATCGTGATACACAAATATCATGATGCAGGAATATCGTTGACAAGAATATCGATTTTCTACAGTAAGTAATATTGATGTTCCAAAATATCTATGTTGGTAATGTTGTTCACAAAAATATATATGTTGTTAATATTGATGTTACAAATATCTATGTTGTTAATATCATTTACAAACATATCGCTGTTAATATAATTTGAGGCCTCTGGTTGGGGGCAGAAGGGGTACCCAAGTTACCCCCCCCTGTATAACCATGCCCTGTGTGCAAGCACTATGGGGTGCCTGCGACAGGGTGTAGGGTTTTCCGCAAAGTGTTGTCGGACAGAACACGGGCTCCCATAGAAGTCAATGGGACTCCGTCCTAACAGTGTTCGGTTGCATCGTAATCGGTCGGGCTGAACCGCAGATCGCGAGTTGGTTGGATCCGATTCCGAGAAGGAGTCAGGCGGAAGGTTTCCGCACGACATCGTAATCGATCCCATAATGTCTTAATTTTACCAAAAATCAACAAATAATATAAATATTATTACTATAATTAAAATACCATACTAAGGGGCTGATTACGATGGTGGAGGGATCACCACCGCCAGCTGTGCCGTGGCAGTCCCTCCGCCATCTGAATGCCCATTTCCACCCGCCACATCAGGATGGCGGGGGGAATCGTTCCGCAAGCGTGTTGGGCGCAAAGAGCGCCGTCACGCTTCCCCCACAGGCAATCATTGCGAGACCACATCAACTCTATGGCCAAAGCAGCCAGATTCCACCTGAGTTACCTATGGAAGCTGAAACCTTTCATCAATGCTCCTGACCTAAAAATAGCAGTTCAAGCTCTAGTCATCTCTACACTGGAATATGGATGTTCCACCCTTACTGGTATACCAAAGATCTCTTTAGCACCTCTAAAAGCCTGCCTCAACGCGGCCGCCAGACTACTCACTGGCACCAGAAAATTCGGCCACATCTCTCCACACATGAAAGCGTTGAATTGTCTCCCGCTAGAAGCCAGAATCCAGTTGAAAATGGCATGCATTACACACAAGGTCCTATACACAAACTCCCCTGCCTATCTGGCACAGAAACTAGTGGTATCTGGAGGAAGCAGGAATTCCCGATCCGCCAGAAACCTCTTACTCCAACCTGCCTTTTTTCAGAAAAAAAGAACCTACAATAGGGCGTTCACTGGGGCCGCACCAAGAATTTGGAACTCTTTCTCACCCGACATCAGAAAAATGTCCAATGCTTTCTTTACTACAGTTGTTTTAATATTGTTTACACATTTATTATTATAACGTGTTTATGTATTTAATTTGATGATTTTATACATATATATATGCATGTAATTTGTAACATATATTTAGTCAAATATTTTTATACACTGTTTTCTGTATAATTAAATTAGAAACATTTGCATTGTTTGCAGTCTATTTATTACATTTATTAATTATTTGAATATGTGTATGCAAATATATATATATATTGTCCGGGGAATATTAGGACAGACCTGGGTCGTTGATATATATATTGTGAAGATGACCTTTGCGGTCGAAACGCGTTGCCGTTGACTTTAATACACTAATCTTCTGAAATATGACCATGGTGTGCGAGTATGTATATATTTGGTATATTTAAAAAAACATTGGAAAATTAAATTATAGATTATAATTAATATTTTTTTAAGTTTTATACTATATATATATATATGTGTGTATATAAATATCTACACATTCGTATATATGTGTGTTTAAATAAGTTTCTAATTCTACATATAGTTAAATATTACTTAAAAATATTTAATTTACCTTATATTAATGTTATGTTAAAATATTTATCTATATTTTTGACACAATATTGTTTGTTGCGATATTGAGTCAGTTATCCACTATTGAATATGCATTATTTTTCAGTTTTATCTGATTCATTCAAATGTGTCTTCCCAGAAATGTGGAAAGAACATGCCCACTAGAGACCATACCTAGTATAATTATTTTCCATCATAAGGGGGGATTTTGGTGCATGCCACCAGTTCTTGCCAAGTGCTTGGAGTTCAAAATAGTGACATGTTATCTGGTATGGCAACATTTTCACTTCTTATTCTGACTATTTGTGTTTCAGGGTTTTTTCAGCGCCCTATGTGACTTTTACCACAGGTTCAATTACTGTATAGGGTCCAGGCCATTGACCAAGGAGTTTGTGTTCAAATATAGAAAGCAAGACTAACTCACTGTGCCCTTTTTGAATGGCTCTTATCCTGGTTCCTTGATTGTAATAGTCCTTTTCTCAGTTTTGCATGACTTGTTAATGGTTGGTAGCTACTTCTCACACTCAGTGAAGTTTTTCTTAGAGCAACAGGACACAATCCATCAAGGATGTCAAAGAGACTTCTCACTCTTTCTAGTCTTCTTGAGTCAAGTCAAAAATAGCACAAGACTGATGGCAAAAAAGTAATTTAAAATGCACTAACTCCTGTGGTGGACTCTGGGGTGCTGCATAGAGAAAACAAAAGGAGGCTTTATTTTCTGATTATAACTGTCCACTAAGCCATTGGTCTGGGGATGATACTCAGAAGTTCTATTGGGAATCTAGAGTGTTTTTCATACTTACTTCATTAGTTAAGACATACAGTTAAGTTCACAGATTCATGATGTTTTCTGTTGGCAGACCTAACCTAGTAAAGAAAAGGAATAGATTATCACACAGTGGGCTGCTGTGGGTTCTCTTAACAGAAAAGTCTTGTTGTTGGTTCACATACTCTGTTATGACCAATGTATGACAATGTCCTCAACCAAAAGGTTTAATTGGACTGCTAAATCCATACTATGGTGGAAGAGGTGTGGCGCAGCGGCCAGGGTGCCTGACTCCGGACCACAGGGTTCATGGTTCGATCACCGGCGTCAGGTTAGCCCAGTGCCATGTGACTCTGGGCAATAGCTCGCTTAATCTTCCCGAGGGCCCCCAGTGCCGGGACATCTCTCCGGAGGTAGCTGTACGCTTTACAAATGCTGGTATTTTATATTCTCTGGAAAGGAACTTGGATGATTGGTAATAGCTGTACAAGGGCTTTTGATACTTCTGATTTATTATTGACAGACAGGATAAGTGTAATCAATCAATCAATCATATCATTTGTAAAGCGCACTACTCACCCGTGAGGGTCTCAAAGCGCTGGGGTGGGGAATGCTGCCACTGTTTGAAAAGCCAGGTCTTGAGGAGTTTTCTGAAGGTCAGCAAGTCTTGGGTCTGCCGTAGGTGGATGGGGAGGGTGTTCCAGGTCTTGGTGGGGAGGTGGGAGAACGATCTGCCGCCGGAGGTCTCTCTTCGGAAGCAGGGGACAGCGGCGAGGGCAAGGCCGGCGGAGCAGAGATGGCGGGTGGGGGTGTAGAAGCTGAGTCGTCTGTTGAAGTACGTTGGTCTAGTGTTGTGGAGTGCCTTGTGTGCGTGGGTGAGGAGCTTGAAGGTTATCCTCTTGTTGACGGGGAGCCAGTGCAGGTCTCTCAGGTGGGGTGTGATGTGGCTGCAGCGAGGGATGTCATGGATCAGGCGTGCAGAGGCGTTCTGGATGCGTTGGTGCCGTCTCAGGAGTTTGGCCAAGGCTCCTGCGTAGCGGGTGTTTCCATAGTCCAAGCTGCTGCCGACCAGGGCCTGGGTGACCATTCTGATCGTTTCAGTGGGGATCCACTTGTAGATCCTGCGAAGCATGCGAAGGGTGTTGAAGCAGGAGGGAGACGGCGTTAACCTGTTTAGTCATGGAGAGGGTGGAGTTGAGGGTGGAGTCGAGGATTACCCCTAGGTTGTGTGCATAGTCGGTGCATGTTGGAGTGGTTCCCAGTGGAGTCTGCCAACAGGAGTCATCCCAGGGCAAAGGGGTGGATCTGAGAATGAGGACCTCCGTCTTGTCCGAGTTCAGCTTCAGTCGGCTGTTCCTCATCCATTCAGCGCCGGCCTTCATTCCTTTGTGAAGGTTGGTTTTGGCGTTGTGGGGGTCCTTGGTGAGGGAGAGGATCAGCTGGGTGTCATCGACGTAGGAGATGATGTTGAGGTCGTGCCGACGGGCAACGTGGGCGAGCGGTGCCATGTAGATGTTAAACAGAGTTGGGCTGAGGGATGAGCCCTGGGGTACACCGCAGAGGATCTTGGTGGCTTTGGAGCGGAAGGGGGGAAGGCAGACGCTCTGTGTTCTGCTGGAGAGGAAGGAGGTGGTCCAGTCCAGGGCCTTCTCTTGGATCCCGGCGTTGTGGAGGCGTATTCGTAGTGTGTGGTGGCAGACCGAGTCGAAGGCGGCTGACAGGTCCAGGAGGATGAGGGCCGCCGTTTCTCCGTTGTCCAGCAGGGACTTGATGTCATTGGTGGCGACGATGAGGGCAGTCTCGGTAACAGTAATTGCCAGTCTCGGTATAAACTCCCTTTCCAAAAGAAGTGCTGTTATATCAGCTATTGCATTTTAACCCTCTTTGATGTCCTCTAGCTAAACAACTGTGAGCCAAGGTAATACAGTGGTTAGGAAAGCCTTTATGTTTAACAGTTGTCACCTATGATCATTTTCTTCCTGGGGAATCATTTTGTATATAAATCCCCAATAAGAATTGAATAAGTAACATCTTACTCACAAGCTCTCAAGAAGACATTTCTAAGGGTCTTATCCTGAGCATGTTCTTGTATGAAAATGACCCGACTCTCCAGACTTCAGATCAACCGGGTTTGAGGCACGTCACTGTGAGCTGATGTGTCTTTGTTTTTTCTCTTCTGTTTTGATTCTTAGTTCTTCTTTCCCAATACCAAGTTGGGCTAATAGTCCTACCCTAGGTTCTACTAAAGAAACAAGCTCATGAATTTGGGTATAGGGTACATAACACTACAGGTGTAGGTAGATTAGGTAGGCAGGTAACTGTTATTGGAAACCTTTTTCAGGTTACCTCAGTTATTACTTCCTTGATAGGGTAGGTTGTTGTGTCCCTATGGATACAAGTAAAGAGTATTATGCCAACTTCAGGTATTTGGGTTCAGACTTCAGTATTAATTACAGTTTGTAGGCAATAACTATTTATCAACCCATGAGAAATGTGGCCATGCATACTCTCTTCCGTCAAACATGGATGACAGCCAAATTTCCTTTCTCCATAATGGACCCTGCCAGACTGATATCAAATCAGATTTCCCTTGTGCCAACATTGATGAGCAATTCATCCTCACCTTCTGCAGGAATTAACAATGGCACCTTTGTGAGGATTAATTCCTCTTGTGACAGGTCACTCCTGAGGTCCCTAGCTATGTCCTCCTCCTTGATGATCATTTGGCTTCGCTTGACCTCCTTTACTGGTAAAACTAGCCCGAGATTTGAGATTGAGGTAGAGGTCATGATTCTTTTACGGATACGCGATGATCGGCAGTGGCAAAATCAACCACTCCTTCCAAGGTTGGTTTGGGTGTTTTTTGACCCAATTCTGCATTTGACTTGGAAGAGCTTCAGTAAATTGATTCAACTCCATTTTTATCTCCAATTTGTTCCTTATCAGCCAAAGTTGTACCTAACTACCTATTACCCATGTCTTTCATTCTGTAGTATAATTGGTATTCCGTGCTAGACAGATTGAGATGTAATCTCCTGAATTACATGTGGTATGTTTCTTCATCATATACAGGGTGCTCAAGCATAGCTTTTTTATCTCAGAATATTATCTAGAAATATCTGGGTAAGCTGCCTGATATGCTAATTTCCGCTAAGAGTAATTGAGCTAGGTAATTTATTCCATTTACAAACAGAGACTTTATTCAAAGTTGCTGAATTGAAAGAGAGATGGTAGTGGTCAAAACATCTTCCTGGATGGTTGCATTCCCCTGGCTGGTATTCCAGTCATAACCTCTTCTTAGCACCATCTTTACTTGCCTATGAAATTGAAAAAGTAGTAGTCAGGATACCTTTCTAGACCTCCACCCTGTTCTACTGCCTTCCTCTGTTCTGCCCTTTATATAAGATAACAGGGGTTTGGTAGAGTGCTATCTATCCACCCACTCCTTTCATATTGGTTCCCTGGATTTGTCTCTGTGGGCGTGGGAACAGGGATGACCGTGACACCAGGATTTGGATTCAATGACGGTTTTATTTTGAGAGTTCTTTTAGGGTGTGACATAAGCGTCTTTCTGTTTCTAAATGTCAGTCTCTCCCGGGCAAAGGTGTTGGGGTCCGTGGCGAGGGTCTTCTTCTTTCTCCACTGCTGTCGGGGATAGTTCCTTTACACCGGATACAGCAGACTCCGGGCCATGGAAAAGACCAACAGGAGAGGGAAGCCGTTAGTTCACAGTCCTCTTTATGAGGTGCACCAGGGGGACCGGGGGGGAAGTGAGGGTGAGCCCAGTGAGGTATGTCTTGAACTATGTACAGTGCTCCGTGAAACATCAAAGGAAGGAAAACAATACAGAGGGTTGGGGAACACGGTATGGTAGGGAAACGACAGGGGATAGTAACGTACAGGGATATGTACACCGCTACTCTCTAGCGCTTAGTTTTCCAACCCAGGCCGCCCAATGCTGCCGTACCTGTGATAGCCACACTCCTCCCTCGGGAGTGTGGCACGGCGGTTCGCGGGGTCGTTGGCCTCTCCTCTGGTCTCTCCTCTGGTCTCGGACCCTCCGTCCCTTCCGCGTTCTTCCTTCAGGTAGTCGTTCTCCTCTTCTCCTCTTCATTCGCTCCTCTCCGCTCCGCCGCCTTCCGCCTTCTCCTCCGGGGTGATAACACACCCCGCGTACATCACTTCCTGCCCTTTACCCAATCCAGCGCGGCTGACGTCATTCTGGGCAGTCTCTCCGTTCTCCGTTGTAAACGCCCAATTAAAGGCGCCGCACTCTTCTCCCTCGTTGTTCTGTCTGCTATCATCGTCCTCCCATTCATTAGTCTGAGGAGAAGGGGGAGACGCACATTCAGCATGGCATGGGTTCCACCATTCTCTCGGGCATGCCCCTACCCCGTTACACTCTCATATTTGTGGGAGAATAGTTTTAGGCCATTCCCGGAATGTTTGCATTAGAGGCTCTGGATCTATGACATAATATCGACAGACAGATTATCGACATACAAAAATATCGACACACAAATATCGACATCAAAAATATCGGAGTTATATCTTCATAATGGTAAGTACAAAAATATCGAAAATATAATATCGTAGTACAAAAATATCGGAATCAAAAATATTGTTTTTTTAAATGTATTAATAATGTAAAAATAATTAAAAAATACATATAATTTTACAAATATTAAATAAAAACATTAAAACATATTTAAAAAATTATAACTAATACATATAAATTAAAAAAAAAATCTACATATAAATTAATATATATACTTACTCCACATATTGCAACAGTAGGAAAAGCGTTGGATAGCGTAGGGGTAAAAATTACTATTCCCACTCCAGAGGGTGCAACAGTAGGGAAAGCGTTGGATAGCATAGAGGTTTAAATTACTATTCCCACTCCAGAGGGTGCAACAGTAGGGAAAGCGTTGGATAGCGTAGGGGTAAAAATTACTATTCCCACTCCAGAGGGTGCAACAGTAGGGAAAGGGTTGGATAGCGTAGGAGTAAAAATTACTATTCCCACTCCAGAGGGTGCAACAGTAGGGAAAGCGTTGAATAGCGTAGGGGTTTAAATTACTATTCCCACTCCAGAGGGTGCAACAGTAGGGAAAGCGTTGGATAGCGTAGGGGTAAAAATTACTATTCCCACTACAGAGGGTGCAACAGTAGGGAAAGCGTTGGATAGCGTAGGGGTAAAAATTACTATTCCCACTCCAGAGGGTGCAACAGTAGGGAAAGCGTTGGGTAGCATAGGGGTAAAAATTACTATTCCCACTCCAGAGGGTGCAACAGTAGGGAAAGCGTTGGATAGCGTAGGAGTAAAAATTAATATTCCCACTCCAGAGGGTGCAACAGTAGGGAAAGCGTTGGATAGCGTAGGGGTAGAAATTACTATTCCCACTCCAGAGGGTGCAACAGTGGTGAAAGCGTTGGATAGCGTAGGGGTAAAAATGACTATTCCCACTCCAGAGGGTGCAACAGTAGGGAAAGCGTTGGATAGCGTAGGGATAAAAATTACTATTCCCACTCCAAAGGGTGCAACAGTAGGGAAAGCGTTGGATAGCGTATGGGTAATAATTACTATTCCCACTCCAGAAGGTGCAACAGTAGGGAAAGCGTTGGATAGCGTAGGGGTAAAAATTACTATTCCCACTCCAGAGGGTGCAACAGTAGGGAAAGCGTTGGATAGCGTAGTGGTAAAAATTACTATTCCCACTCCAGAGGGTGCAACAGTAGGGAAAGCGTTGGATAGCGTAGGGGTAGCAATTACTATTCCCACTCCAGAGGGTGCAACAGTAGTGAAAGTGTTGGATAGCGTAGGGGTAAAAATTACTATTCCCACCCCAGAGGGTGCAACAGTAGGGAAAGCGTTGGATAGCGTAGGGGTAAAAATTACTATTCCCACTCCAGAGGGTGCAACAGTAGGGAAAGCGTTGGATAGCGTAGGGGTTTAAATTACTATTCCCACTCCAGAGGGTGCAACAGTAGGGAAAGCGTTGGATAGCGTAGGGGTAAAAATTACTATTCCCACTACAGAGGGTGCAACAGTAGGGAAAGCGTTGGATAGCGTAGGGGTAAAAATTACTATTCCCATTCCAGAGGGTGCAACAGTAGGGAAAGCGTTGGATAGCGTAGGGGTAATAATTACTATTCCCACTCCAGAGGGTGCAACAGTAGGGAAAGCGTTGGATAGCGTAGGGGTAACATTTATTATTCCAACTCCAAAGGGTGCAACAGTAGGGAAAGCGTTGGATAGCGTAGGGGTAAAAATTACTATTCCCACTCCAGAGAGTGCAACAGTAGGGAAAGCGTTGGATAGCGTAGGAGTTTAAATTACTAATCCCACTCCAGAGGGTGCAACAGTAGGGAAAGCGTTGGATAGCGTAGGGGTTTACATTACTATTCCCACTCCAGAGGGTGCAACAGTAGGGAAAGCATTGGATAGCATGGGGGTAAAAATTACTTCCCACACTACTCCCCCTTTAACACACAACACATACAAAAAAACACAATTAATATAAATTTCAATTAATCAATTAATAACAATTAATATTATTAAATTGATGTGATTATAAATGAACTAATTAACACATATTAATTACCAATTAATTAACAATGAATACCAATAAATAAATACAATCTTTTTAATTAATTACATTTAATTATATCACACCCTATTCCCCTAAAACACACAACCCACTACACATAAATAAATCACATAATTTAATCACTTAATAATTATTAATTACCAATTATTTATTAATTAACAATAACACAAAATTAAATATATTAGCACATTAACTCGAATTAATGTATTTAACTAATTAATATTATTTAATTAACAATTAATTATTAATTAACAATAACACAAAATTAAATATATTAGCACATTAACTCTAATTAATGTAATTAACTAATTAATATTAATTAATCACCAATTAATTATTAATGAAAAATATTTACAAAAATAAATTAATTAATTATTATTAAATTACTTCCCACCCGATTCCCCTATAAACCCACAACCCGCTCTGATACTAAAACGCAAAATGTAAACAAAATTACTAATTTTCAAACATACATTAAAAAACATAATTAACAAACATATAAACAACATAATAAAATACATAACACTAAACAAAATTTCGATATTAGTAACATACATACCTTAAAAAACGATATTCTGTCTGTCGATATTTTACACATCGATATTCTATACCATCGATATTAAAACTTCGATATTAATGTATATCGATATTTTAATTTCGATATTTTGTCTCACTACCAGAGGCTCTAACCTCCCGCCACCCCGCTTGAATTTAGCCAGTGTTGTTTGGTCCCATATTCTCCTTGGATATACACCATTATTATCCCCATCTTCAAGCTTTTGGGATTTTTCACTAGCTTTTTTTTAAACCTTTTCTTCCTTTTTCTTCTGTAGATGATAAGCGATGGAAGTACCAAGCAAGCTGTACCATCCTGGCATCCTAAACTTCGCAGCATGTGTAACCCAGGGCATTTCTGTGCACCACTATCTGCACTCAGGGAAAACCGGTTCTTGTGACAGTGTAGTCATATCCCAATTCTATCAACATATGCAAGGAAAAGGTAGCATTCCATCCTGGCTGTAACTAGGTAGTCTACCTGATATACCATGTTTCACTGATTTGTGCCATAAGGTGTTTGTAGGGAGGGATAATGTTTCACATCATTTCATAATTTTACTATATTCCCCAAAAAATATTCTCTGGGAGGGAGCAAGCCCCACAAAACATGGTATTGGTTGGGTGGTAACTCTTCACCCATACAAAATAAGTGCCACAGACAATTGCTAGTGATTAGTGATTTATTGCAAAGAATCCTCCCATCAACTTTTGTTTGTTTGATGTAAAGTCCTAAGTGACTGCCCAGACGTGGATCCTGTGCGCTCTGTGAAACTGGAACCAGCTCAACCTGACTGACGAGCCGTGATCAGGGCGGCGCCAGCTCAGTGTTCCAGTTTGGAGACATTACTGCTTTTTTCAGACCACGGCTGACCTGGGCAGGAAAAATCCACACCAAAGCGACCACCCTGAATATGGTTTGCTTTCTAAAGTCAGCTATCATCCCTGTGGCGAGGGGGCCACCAATCACAGGTTTTCAACAACAAGGCTCCATCGTTGGAACAATAGCAATTTCCCCACCTCTAAATAAGACAGGGGAAAAGAGACTATGCTGCAACTCTGCAAACTTCTTTCAAAGGAAACAAACTGGGATGCAATACTCTAAAGTACTCATGGATGAGAAATACTAGGATTTTAAATGAACTAAATCCTCTTTTGGGCAACCATGTTGTAGTGACTTTGCACTGTATTAGAGCAGAGGTGTATTTTATCCAGGTAAATATTGGTGTTCTTATTCTTTGGACTCCAAGACAATGCCTAATTTGTAAGGGACTCAAGAGTAATAATAATACTTTAAGTCCATTCGGTGCCCAGTTCTTCAAGCTCAGCTGTTGGTTAGAGGAACAGGGTGCTTGACTCCAGTGGTTTGCTGCTGGATCCACAGAGGACAAAAGCATCTCCTGCCAGCAGCTGTTTGCAAGTAAGAAAGCCATGCTTTTGAGATGCCCATGGAAGGAGGCTCTAAAAAAAACTAAATTAACATATTCAATTTACATACAGGCGTCATTTTTCAGGTCATGCTCCAGATAAAGGTAAGTGTATTTCAAGTGGCTAAAATAAAGCAAATTTGAACTTTTAAAAAACATGCTTTTGAAAAAAGATACTAAAATATCAGGATTCAGAGCTTTAAAAGAAATTTCAATACAAATGTGCATCCAGCTTAAAACTGCCTACCTGGGACTAGGACAACTCATAATCATTTTACCAGGGTTGTCGTAGGAGGAATGAATTTGGAATCCATTACACAGTGTACATTAGGGTTGATCTCAGAAATACATGCTGTCTCTCTCAGTGGAAGTAAAGGTGGGGCGTCCAAACAATTAGCTCTGTGAGTAATAATAGGCAGATGGGATTCCTTCAAACGCTCTCTCCTCTTTAACATGACAGAGACTCACACCAACCTCTATCCTGACGTCTTTGAAAGAGGAGGAATCTGGTTAGACAATCTGCATTAGCATGGTGACTCCCAGGCTGGTGTTCCAAAGTGAAGATTAGGACTTTCAGATTAAGGCATCCAAGAAACTTCGAATTTTCTACACTCATCTGTCTAAGCTATTCCAAGTTTCAATGTTTAGAATAAATTGCAAAACAAGTGCTAAATGTATTTAATGGCCACATCATCACAAGGCACTTCAACTCAAAAGCTTCTCAAGTTTTGTCCAGCAATGCACTCATTAAAAGGTTGCCCAATTTGTTCTTTTGGCAAATGACTCCTAATAAAAGCTAGAATTTGGGTGTCTCCATTCTCAATGACTTGAGGTAGCACTACTCAAATTCCTTGACCTTCAACACCCATCTTCTGGTAAGACTAATCAGATGCAGTTCCTCACAGTGTCATCTCACATAAGCTGTTGACATTTCTTTTGACAGTAAGGACTGTAGGATAGTTATCCAAATTAAGAACATGTAGGGTAAAGTCTTATCTTTGTGCCCAATACATTTGTTAGGTCTTTATTGTCACATTACCAAACATTTACGAAACACCACATTTTTCCTGTCTACATTATTTCCAAATATTTAAGGCGGTCCTTACAAAGAGCATTCCGTGGCCATTGGCGCTTTATTTACAGAAGTTCGTTATTACTTTAACTGCACTGTTTGAGACAGTGCAACAGTCTCCATGATGTTCAGCAATTCTTCTCAGAAAGTACCACCAAGTTTCAGGACACTGGAGAGCAAACATGTCACACTGTGACTGGTGTGCTTTGTTTTACAAAAATGAAACCAAGGAGACCTTCTTGATCCCATGACTGTGGAGTCAATGTTGCACACATGCATCACACTTCCCTTATTTTGAGATATACAAAATATCCTTAGTTTCCCATGTCTGAAACCTGCCCACTCATGAGAAACACCACCCGGAAACAGAGAGCCAGGAATCCTGTTCCTAGGAGGTCTCCAAGAGCCGTGAGGTAGGGGATGGAGAAATTATCCGGGTCCAATTCTCTTCTCCACATGAATCGCACAAACAGATCAGCCAGGTACAGTAGGATGGCGACCTGCAAAGAGAAGAAAGGCCTGTCAAAAGCAAACACAGAAGGAGTACTAGGCAAGAGTATCTGAAATATGGCAGTAATCACGAGGACAGGGATTTAAAAGCCTCCGAATAGTTAAATCCAACAGATTAACATCAAAGTACATTTATATCGAAATACATTATTTTCCATTTTTTATATTAATACACTATATGGATATCGTGACATCTTACTCAATAATGCTATTTAGAAGCTGGAAGATAGTGGGCAGGTGTTTCTGGTCCTAAAGGTACTGGGCTTGTGAAAACTATACCTGGTAATTTAGGGCCCGGAAATACAAGACCCAGTTTTACCAGGTGGGGAACCACAACCGAGAAAACCAACCAGAGCTGACAGGAGTGCAGGAGCTGTCATCAGAAGCAAAACCTGGGCCAGACCCACCACTGCAGCACCAGAAGGTAGCAGACACTGCTCTTACCACCAGGGTCCTCCATGTCATGCCTTGCCCCTGCTTCTCAACTCCTCATCATCATGTACCCCCAACCCACACCCTGCTCCACCCCACCAGCAGAAATGCTGGGTGCAAGTCCACACCCAGCTTATACAGTGAAGCCCTGGGCAATAGGCAGACTTAACACCCACCCACACACAGCTACAACACAGAGAGTAAGCAATGCCCCCCCTCACCATCCCCAAAGCCACGTGGCAGCTCCCTCCTACAGGTTCTTGATCCACAACTCTACCCTCTACAGGAATTCAGGTTAGAATTTGACCCTGTAGAAATACAGGTATTCCCCTTTCTGTGGGGACTAACTCGAAATTGCTTGGTACTGGTGGAATATTCCCACACGATGCCAGTGTTTACAGTTTGCAGCCCACCAGTACAGTTCAATCTCTAATTGGGCTCTACATGGCAGGACAAGACTAGGCCTAGTAATCAGCTGACAACTGGGATAGAGAAAAAAAGGCAGCGAGGGGTTCGGGGGATGCACAGAGAAGGAGCTGCAGAATTTGTGAGGATGAGAATGAATAGATGAGAATAGTGGAATGGAAATGTCAGTGAATGAGGGCAGTAATTGACCACAAAAGACATAAGGTATTGTACAACATGTATTAATTCAAATGAGAGTTTAAACAACCCTAAAAAATGAAGCACAGCTAAAACTCAGGAAAAAAGAAAGGTAAGTAAGGCTGAAATAGGAAGGGCAGTGTTCTTTGAGGTGAGTTGTGCAGGCGGGAAATTACAGAATTTCATTTTTGGAACACTGTTGGTGGAAGGGCTAAAGCTGTCTTCCTTCTTTTGAATAATGCTCACGGTTCCAGCAAAGTTTCTTTCTTTCATTTGGATCACCAGTAAGACACTGCCCAAATTCTGAAGTCTGAAACTAATAGATCTGCTAATTTCATTTAACTGTATGAACTTAGTCCAGTTTCCTCCACATCTTGTACAAGTGCCTCACTATCATTCACAAGAAACTATTTGATTTGAGATCCAATAATTCAAGTAAAATGCTACCATCACAGTGGGATCCATTCAATTGGTTATCTGGTTTGCTTTGCTAGGATAGTCTACATAACAAGCCTTTTTCACAGGGTCGACACTGTGATGCACATTATTTTGTAACGTCGTTCAACCAAGGTAAGCTTCTCCATGCATAGGATGGGATGGAGGAATCGGGGTTGAAGAGCCAGAATTGTAATTCCAATCAAAAGGCTCAATAGAAAAGGTCTGCCCTCAAGTGTTTGCAGAATTTCCTGAGGATCACCCAGAAGCACAGTGCAAAGCAAGTGAGTTACAAAGGAAGGAGCCCACAGCCATCCTACTTTATCTCTCTGCTACCTTTGATATTAGGTCTAATAGTGTACCACTTAATCTCCTGAATGAAAAGGGAATAAGGGACATAGGTTAGTAATTGATTTCCTGTTTTCTCTCAAAAAGGTCTCAAGGCATCCAGAGCCCTCCTTTCCACTCTTCATTCACACATCTTCTATTCGGCATGCCGTAGGGCTCGTCACTCAGCCCTACTCTTTTTAGCCCACAAGTTGCTCCACTGGCTCTGAACATCTGATCCTTCATTTATTTTAATCTCGTATGCTGACAATATGCAAACTATTACAGTCATACATCATTTATATATTGGTCTAGCTCTATCTTCTCCACATTCTTTCTTGGTGGTGGTTTTAAATTAAAAAGAGAGAAAGTCTTCTGTTTAGCTTCTCTTTCAAAATCTTGTCTTCCTTATCATGGTCCTCTGAGCTAAGCCCCACACCACTGCAGTCTTTGCTGCAACAAATAATTGGTTTACCTCTGACTAATCCCTATAATTTTCTAATGTTTGTCAAAGTCTTTTCTTCCTGTTTTCTTCTGTCTAACAGTATTGTGCAAGGAGAACCCTCTACTTCCTTTAGAATGCCGAAAACAGTTGTTCAAGCCAAGATTCTTTTAGTCTGGACTACGGGTATCTTTGCACCTCAGCCTTCCTGCCTACCACACTTGTCAACTGCAAATCATTCAGGAAACTACAGCACATTTTCTGGCTTGCACATCCATTGCAGGTCATCTCAAGTATCAAATTCTTATGCAATTGTCATCGAGCAGTGCAACAATAAGGATCAATGTATTCATATCTGGATTCACTCACTACTCACCTACCTGCTCATTCCTTGCATTCTTCTTCTGCTGAAAACTCCCTCTTTTAAGAGTGGCTACACTGGTGACCATGGGCTCTCATATTTGGTAGCCAAGCACTCAAACTCTTTCCTGCTCTCTAAGGCATCAGAGCAACCATCTACTCCGTCACAAAAAAATCCAAATATCTTTCTTTTCTAACTTTACCTTACTTAGTTCTGTATTAGTGTGCCCAAGAAATATAATATAATTTCACAGAGTTGGCACCAATGTAGGATCTGAGCAAGGTTCCTTCAAAATGGTAAAGTTCTTTAAGTATTAAGCATGTATTAATCTATCAATCAGGTTTTTATAAGGCGCGATGGTAAGAGAACTCACAGTGTGCTCAGAGCTGGTTCAGAGGGAGTTTTAAGCTTTGGGGAACGTTGAGAGCACAGTTGATGATACAAGAGGTGGCACGCCAGTAGATTAATTACAAAAGCTTGTACAGTCTTCAAAGGTGGTTCCCAAAGAGATGTGTTCCTTGTGGTAGAGTTATCAGCAGTGGCTAGTCAGCATCAACAGGGAATAGAACAGGAAGACCAGCAAACAACAGAACCACATTGACTAAAGGGAGAATAGGTCATGCAAAAGAAGACGAGGAAAATCTTGGGCAAACCACCAAAAGTTAAGGGTTTCCTTCAATGGCTTGAGCTCCTTCTGTGGTCTCTGGTACATAATGTGAGGGCTCTTTCAAAGGTGAGATGGAGACACTAGTGATCTCTATCCAGGTGGAAAGCGTACTCTTATCAGGTTGGGCGGAGATTCTCTCCTCTGGGTAACAAGTCCTTACATTAAAGATGGAAGCAGATTACCCGTAGAAGTTCTGAAGATGGGGTAGCGCAGTAGCTCAGCATGCAGGGAAATCTATCTCCTTCTTGCCAAGTAACAGTGTCAACAGGCTTCACTTCTCAGTCTTCAATAGTATTCCTGGCTCATAAAGGCAGGCGGCAACAGAGTCAGGATGCTAGTTTAATTGTTTCCCCTGTACTGGTGCACAAAGCCTTGCCCAAAGAGAAAAGGTTAACTGATGTTCTCACCTAGACACCTTGAAGCCAAAGCTAGAGATACTTCCAGACCAACAAATCCCATGGTGATCAGCAAGTTATGTTGCTTAAAATTACCAAGTGTCCATGGTGAGTGAAAACATGTCAATGCTAATAAGGAATGTGAACTGGGTCAGATGAATCTTGGTCAATCAGAGATTGTTTCGAGGCTTCTAGTCTCTTGTCCAGGCTAAACACAGGATATAGGATTAGCCACAAAGCACATTCCCTTTTCACAAGTAAGAACAAAAGGCTCTGCCCTTGGCCTCTTCCTCAGTGTAGGTGTTGCTTCCTGCGGACCGCCGGCTGCTTTGCTTAAACTCACTCAAATTGTGAAGCAAAAACAAAGTGTTGTGCTCTTTACTTTTACCAGAAAGGTGTACCAGTGCCTAACTTGTCCACCTTGTTGCAACAACTGCGACAACTCAGCAGAAGAAAGTGAAGGGTCCATGTCGTGAACAACTGCATGGATGTACCTAGAGGAGCCAGTTAACTGCTTCTCTAACCTGAGGTGAAAGTAATACTGCATGTGCCCCGTGAAAATTGATTTGCTGCCTCCAACAGCCAATCATGACTCAGTCTGGAGAGAATGAAGGTGGTTACTCTTGTCAAAAAGTTTTTTTTTTAGATAACCCCATCTTCAGAAGAGTCACGTACTCTGCTAGGGAACAACATAAAAAAATCATAGTGTAGTACTTTTCAGTGTACTCAAGGCATGAGTCTCATGGGTAAGAAAACATGTCAGATATATCAAAATCCATGACAATCAAATCAAATCATGAAACTACTCGAAGAAAGTCAGGTGCCAGCCAGGCCAGGCTCACTGCTTCAAGGACTTACGGCTACACAATTCAACCACAATGTTAAAGGACAAGGAACAATTTCATCATCAAACTGCCAATCATCAAGGGTGACTGTGCTATAGATATTTTTTATTTTCAAAATAAATTTTAGAAGTCTTACATTTTAACTACATCCTAAGATGAGTTTTCAAATGGTTATCGATTCACAATTTGGCTGGGGTGTGTTGTGGGTGTCCCTTCCAAATTACAAATCGAAACTAAATGTTTTCATGGCAAACTTTTGGTTGTAAAACACTGAAAAGTGACTGACTCCCAATTTGGGGTAGTTACCTCTTAGCAAAAGGTAAAGTGTTCAATCTGGATCCCTTTCCATTTCTGAATTGGGAAAAACGTTTGATGGGGAGTCGGCAGTGGTCAATGAGACCAACTCTCACTGAAACATTTAAAAGAAAACTATTTTTTTTTTTTAAAGCAGCCCCTTTCTTGTAATGAAATGGGGCTGCTTCAAAAATAAAAAAGGTTTACTTTATTTAAAATCAATGGCAGACATAGTAATTTTCGGACCAATGCATACCACTATCCCTTTGATTTGCAACAGAAGGAATTAGTCAAGGTTTGAAACCAACCTAATAATTATTAATTAGGTGGCTCGCACTGCAACCAATTCAGATTCCTTACTTCGCAAACTGACCTACATAAGTCAGTTCGTCAAAATAGGTTTCTGGTTGCAAAAACTGGTCACAAATGGCAACCGCTTTTGGCGCCCAGAACAATACTTTTAGCCTTTAATATTTTTGTAATTAATTTTTTTTTAATTTCTTAGAGAACATCGTTATAAAAAGGAAGAAGAGACTGTTTGCTTAAGAGTCAGCACTTTATTTGTTTGCTTTAACGTTGGCCAACTAGAACTGACTCTATTCAGTTCCTCTTTGCACCCTCCCACCAAAATGCAGTGTTGGCGCAAGATAAGCTGACTTTCCTAGAATGAACACCTAAAAACGGAGCCTAGACTGAACTCTAAACTCAAAAGGCAAACACAATAGAGAAGGCGAATTTCCAAGCATCTAGTACCAGGTGATCATTTGGATGAAAAGTTGTGTTCCGTTGCCCTATGGTGCACCTATCTACACCAGCCAACAATGCATTTTACACCAGATCAAGAACCATTCATCTATTCTGAAGTCACCTGTAGAAAAAAATGGTTCATCTGCCACTGACAGCTTTTTCCTACATGTGCATGCAGACGCAATCTAGAATCGAACACATAATTCAGAGAACATGCACAGGAAACCAAAGCAGGAGTTAAACTATTTGCTCTGAAAGATCTTCGTCCAGCACACTTGTGAGTTATCTGGGACTCTGTATCAACATTTGAATTTCAGAACACAGATAACATAAAGGCACATAAGGCAGGTCTCGCCAGACTAGGAAGCTCAGGCGCAAGGTATGCCTCGTGCATCAGAATGGAGTTAAAAGCAAGATCTAACAGGATCTTCCCAGTCATATCGCATTTATTAAAATGGCTCTCAGTTCTTCAGGAGTCTTGACAATGGGCGTCTCCATCCATTTCCTGGGGCAGAATCTGAGTTACTGTTTTTCTAGGATTTCTGTCCCCTCCAATACGTTGGAAAATTGACAGTCACAATTTTCACCAGGATTATCTCCTGAGCAGGAAACAGTGTAGTAGTAATTACTCACCTCACTTCAGTCTACTGTGAATTGTGAATGTCTTCACAAACAGAGGTATCACATTCAACCTACAACTCTTCAGGACTGTTTCAGAAGTCAGAAAAGAGTTTTTTAAAACCAAGATCCAGTCGGTGAATGCAGTAGCCAACAGTATCCACGGGCAGTGCAAGGATCATTAAAAGGCCCTGGTTCGGTATCCAAAATACACCCCTTCACTTCTGCACTGGAAGAAATTTATATGTTTGTGGGGGAGATATTTCTGGATTTTAGCATGAAAAAGAGGACGAGGCCCATTATAGAAACCTTCAGAAGGCTTACGGCGATGAGCTACACAGCTTGAGTTAAGAAAAGTATTTAAAACTGTAACTCATTAGTTAGGAGCGTTTTTGAGCTCCAAAAATGCAGCTCCTAAAGTATTCAACTTTGGCTAACATGATTTTCTTCTTCGTCTACACAGGATTTGTAGACATTCAACTTGCCTTTGAAGGTTATTTGATCTTCTAACCTGTTGGAGTTGGTAATCAGTCAGTTTCTCCAAATAAAGAACGAATACAAGAGGACACAGGATGAGACACTAGCTACTCCACAAGTACTATGGAGGAACCTAGAGTCTGCAAGTAAAAATAGACATGAAGCACTTTGGAAAGACTAAATAGCCCTTGAGAGTGGACAGAATAAAAGGATTCAAGAGTTCATTGAGCAAAATGCTGTGGAGCAATGCAGCCTCAAAGACATGCACTCCCCTTATCATCTGCCTATAGGATGCAATCCAATATATAAGGATTGATTCTCTTAAAGTTATGGTGTGGACACAACCAAGATTGGGAATACTTCAAAATGTGGAAAAAATAAGTATTAACTTGCAGGGACAGATTTTTTTAATTCTCGATTAGCCACAGATTAAGAACTGCAGAGGAATGTGAAAGGATTTGAAGACATATAAGAAGAAACCGACCTTCAAAGAAGAAGTGTATTTATGGCTAACTACACGGACTTCATAAAGGCTAATTAAAGCTCACAAAACATGCATTTTATTTATGCTAAAATTAGGTTTATATTGCAGTAATGGTTGTGTTCAGCATACCTTGACCAACATCCACACACTAACAGATACTCTGTAACAGTATTCAGAGAGATTACATTTAATGTGTTTTTTAAAACAAAGGGGCATATTACCAACGTTAAGCGATATTTATCGCTAACGATGCTTATCAACAAATTTTTTAACGCTAAGCATCGTCAGAAATTATCGCAGATAAACCTTGCTATTATCAAGGTTTATCGCAAATGCGAAAAAAAACGGCCGCAATGCATGAATATCGCTGAAAAGTCAGCGATATTCATGCATTACCGAGCTAATGCTCTTAGCCATGTTATCCACCTCCCATTGGATAACATGGCTAAGAACTGCTCAGGGCAGGTGTTAGTTTTTGGAGATATTCGCGCTTAGCGCGAATATCTCCAAAAGTTGGTAATAGGAGATAGCGATGTTAGCGACTGTTTCCAGTCGCTAACATCTTGGCACGCCCACTTTGCATGTCATTAGTGATAAATATCACTGACATGCAAAGTGGGGCCCAAGATGGTCGCTATCTCCTACTAGCTGTCGCTAACTGGTGTTAGCGACAGCTAGGTAATAGGGAGATAATTTTATCTCCGCTTTCTTGGCTTTTAAAGCCAAAAAAGCGGAGATAAACCCCCTTGCTAATATGCCCCAAAATGTGCACTTCATTAAAGTTCCTTTCAACACAACAACAGGTCTCTTTCTGAGGCAGTTATCACATGCTGAAGTGGACAGTCTATTATAGATAGTATTTCCTGTAATCGCTGTAAACAGAACTTACCATTCCTGCTTGCATAAATGAATTTCTTTTTACTACTTGCTTAGACCTATCAAACATTTATAACTAATTCTGACTGCAATTAGCACCTTATTCTGAGAAAGGGATTATAGCATTTATAATGAAGGAATAGTAGGTTCTACCATCAGTTAACCTATTACAGTATATTCTTTGGAAGCATTATATACAGGCCGTGAGTACTCCTTACCTGCAGTAAAGCAGCAGTGAGGTAAAACATTACGAATGTGAAGGTAAGGGCAGTGTGTCCTCCCTGCAACAAGTTAATTGTATAAAGGAAGGTGAGGTGCCCCGGGACAACAAGAAAAAACAGGACTCGAGCAGACGTGGAATTTACTCCTGGGGAAAGAAGTACAAAGGAAAGTTACACATCATAATACATTCAGTATTACTGACATATTGGTTCCACCAAATTGCTACTAATAGGAACTGATGGCATGTGATACAAAGACTTGAATTTGGAAATTAATAAAAGATTGGAGGCAGAATTCCACACTTGCATGAGACAGCCTCGGCACTACCCACCCCAAAATATAAATACATTGATCAAACTCCACTCTGTTAAAATAGCCGACTGATCAGATGCAATTAGTTATAAATGAGCTCACGATGGAAGGTGCGTAAGTAATATTCAGAACTTAATATTAGGAATTCTATTGACTAATAGAACTAAATTAAGAACCTCCATCTGCCTTTGTATTCATAACTATAGGTAACTAGTGGTAATACAACTAATTATGAAGTTAAAAGTAATAAGCAAAATGGCAGGACAGACATAAACAAACCATTAAGCGAAAATATGGTTAGGAATTTTAAAAACAGAATAGAACATTCACTTTGTAATGGGTTTCTAGAGTTATTGGAATGATTTTTCTCAGGAAAGACTATGATCCTCTTTAGGAGTGAAGGGCTTTTTTGCACAAGAGTCCTTATTACGAGTTGTGCGATAAGTATCACACCCTCACAGTTTTCCTCTGATACAGTCTGGCAGGTCAAACCTGCCGAAATTTATCGGTTAGGGGGACAGGAGGACCCGTAAAAAAGGCTCAACTTGTAGAATTGGTGTGTTAAAAACGGATCCAATATTTAATGCTCCATTCCCTTTTTAAACACACAGAAGAGGAGGGGCCCAATTCATAAAAGTAATCTGAGACAAAATTCTAACTTTACGACTTTCAGTATTCAGAAAAGGCATTTAGGAGTAGTAAAGTTAGTAATCTTAACTTTACTACTCCCAAATGCCTTTTGTGAATTCCGAAATTCGTAAAGTTAGGGTTTTCCTCAGTTTAGGAGTAGTAAAGTTAGGAATCTTAACTTTACCACTCCTAAATGCCTTTTGTGAATACCGAAAGTTAGGATTTTGTCTCAGATTACTTTTGTGAATCGGGCCCGAGGTATTTACTATATGTGGTAAATGCCCCATTCGCGGGTGGTGGTATTTCCCCATGTAGTAAATACCAGAACCTGTTACAACAAACTCGGAATGAGGGCCCAAGTGTCTTCTCTTTACAACCCTAGAATTGGTTCCACTTTATTTCCACATCTTTCTATAAATAGTGAATGTTCTCTTTAGAATCGTTTCCATTTTAATCTACTGTCCTGTTAAATTGTGTTAATTTCTTCTTTATGCAGTGATGGGCAGGATGAACTATTGGAAGTGCTCTCATCAGTTTGAACTAGGCCAGGCAGTGACAGAAAACTAGTTGAATGATCTACTTAAGATGTAAATAGAAAAATAAATTTGGAGCAAAGCAAAAGTTTGTAAATGTGATCAGGTTGCCCCTGTAAAAGACAGGGTGCAGAAGTAGAAAAATATGGGAAGTAGAACAATTTAACCAAGAAGAGATGGACTTTAAGAAGGAAGCTTTCTAAATTAAAATTCTAAAGTCACGAAAAAGCCACAAGCTCAAAGTGAGATTTAGCAGATATTACCAATGCCAGACTCCTTTCATCTGGCGATAAATGGTAGTCATTCTGTTGGTTGGTGGCCCAAAGGCTCTAGGGTCAGAGGGGCTTCCCCTTCTTTTTGCCTGAAAATCTTTTTGTTTATTTGTTTGTTCACGTTCTCTTGTACCGGATGCATGATTGTATCCCACTGTATTGTTTGTTGCTCTTTAATATTTTCATATACTTGCATTTGATTACATTTTGTGTCCGGCTGGACACCCCTGAATATAGGACTTATTACAGGCTATATTTTATTCAATTGTTCTAAAAAGTCTCTTTAAGGACCACTGTTGTTGTTTAAAATGTATTTTAAGTTTAGCACCTAAATGTTTAAGCTTTACAGGGCCTTATTATGTACATGGCCCTAACATCAGAGATGCTCTAAATCTATAATTTAGCGATGTGAAATGGGATGGAGGACAAGGAATAGGGATGTGGCAAGAGAAGAAGGAAATGTCCACAACAAGAAAGTAACCCAAGCTGCGCAAGTAAACACAAAACTCAGATTCTCATCAAGAAGTACATTGACCTTTAATATGAGCCCCTAATTTTAAAACCTGCTTCTTACCTGAAGAGAAGAACGTGGTAAAAGGACTGGGCCAATGCTGCCTCATCTTGTATGGCAACACACCTGGCATACTCCAGAAATGCAGGAATGTGGATATACGACTGGACTGGATGGCTACAAGATTACCAGCAACGCCTGTGGGTAACATCTTACATATCAGCATCATGTGGTATGTCTTTAAAAAAAACTTGAAGCAAATATCATACATTTTAAGTTTTAGAAGCTTATCTTATTTTCATTCATTCGGGTTTTACTTGGTAGGGTAGTCACAAAGATACAAACATGCTGCAATAAAGTGAATTAATAAGCTAAACAACATTTGCTATTTTTAAATAGCCTCATTCACGTCTTGCCTAAAAGGTACCTATGACAGGTATCTACCAAAGAAATTTGACATAAGAAACAGACTGTGTGGATCTTGTTCTACAGCTAGGTTTGTTTAAAATGAGTTGCAGAATAAGTTTTTGTTGATTTACAAACAAAAATCAGTCTAATGAAAGATGTATCACATTAATCGTCACACACAGCTTACATACACACAATCCGTTCCTTGTTTGTGTCATTAGATATTGAGAACCAAATTTAAATATTCCCTCTCCCCTCTAACATAGCTGTCCGTCCGCCCAAATTTAATTTCAGGCGGACCATCAGTTTGGCCATGGCGGAGACTACTCTGTCTATGGCGTAGCCAAACTTCTCAGATGGCCTAGGAGCATAAGGGATGTAGCAGAAATGATTACATGACTATCCGCCTAATTTAGATGGGTGGACATGTAGCCATATTTTACAGTTTCTCACCAGTAGGTTTTGCCTGTAAACTTTAAAACGTAATAATGTCCCCAGACCATGCGAAAAACTCCCATGGTGAGGGAAGCATTCATTTCTTTTCTTTACAAAAAGAAAATCCAGTTATGGGATCTTTTTTCGAGAATTACAATGTGCGATAGGGCTGCGTCCTGCTGAGACAGCCAAAGCACAGAGTAAAATCCATTAGCAGGAACTGCCAAGACAACAATCCCTGGCAATGCTTTTATAAATGACCGCCTGCTTGGCGGTCATTTATAAATTAGACCGGTGGCCCATTCACCTAGTGGACAGAGTAATTTACTTCATCCTCATGGTGGAATGGCGGGCCGTCCACCCAGATATAAATCTGGACAAAAAAAAAAAGAGGGCTTGCCTATATAACCACACATAACCTGGGCATAAACAACAACTGACGAAATGGTATATCATGGGGATCAATGCCACCCAAACTATTCATCATAATGGGACACTTAATTCACATTGGCAACCTGATTTAAGCAAGCACATTAATACAATTAATGGAAAATATTCAACTGCCCATTAATTACATCTAGAGTAACACACAATCCCTAAATACATATACATGTACAATTTTACTAAACATATACGACAAGACACACGTACAAATTTTGTACACCAGGAAAAATTGATCTCTTATATCTTTTATACAGGAGGAAGATCATTCTCCTACATCGCGGCCAAGACCAGGAACGAACTCCCCACCGATATCAGACGCACCCCGTCCCTAAACACCTTCAGGAAGGCTCTGAAGACCTGGCTCTTCGGCTGATACTGAACTGCTGCACCCCCACACTCCCTTAGCACCTAGAGTAGTGCGCTTGAAATTCCCCAAATTGATTGATTGGTTTTTTAATAGTTTCCACAAGAGGTGTCCAAATAATAAGCTCATAGCAAGTACCCCGCAGAGGTCAATCAGACGATGAGAATACAGAAAAACCTTAATTTCCATCTTTCCTCCATGTCGTCCCAATAAATCGGTACAACTTAATTTATTTATTGGAAACTCCTCCAAAGAATATAGTCAACGTGTTTCGGCACTGATAATTTATGGCCTCTTCAGGACAGAAGTGTAAGACAAGAGGACACGATCCTATAGGAGAACATAAAAATACATATGTATCAACTTCAGATGTTCTTTTCTGCAACGTGGGGGGTGGCTGGAGGAGCAAGATTGCGGCCCCATTTTGTTAGAGCTCCCAGTGGTGGTGATAATCCGCCATCCATCCTGCCCTTAATTAGTGCCTCAGTGCATCTGAGGACGTGCGCAGGCACGTCACTGCCTCAAAGATCGCAGTTCCTGAGGTCCATTGTAACCACTGGAGCTGACGCAAGTAGAGAGGCCTGGACTTGGCTGACAAGGAGGAGCTGCGCACAGCTCTGAGGCCAGATCTGGGGGTCCGGAGGACCTGGAAGAAGGGGCTTCTCTCCTCCACTCCCAGTGACAAAGAGGTGCTGCCTGTGCTCACTCGCCCCCGCTTGCGCCGGAACCATGGAAGCTGGGCACCCACTGGTGGGATGGTGACCCCCTTTTGGAGAACCACCACGGGCCCACAAACACAGGGCAGTCTCCCGCAGCAGTGGCGAGGTCTGGGTGCGCCTCCCCATGTGGGTGTGGTCTGAGGACAATCGGGACCATGGCCTCCTCCCCACACTGCAGTGGGACGGAACATGCACTGCTAAGAATTGGTGAGCACTGCTGTGCAGTGGTGCAACTTGTATGAAGGCCCTGGAGCCGGGGGATCTGCAAAGGCCTTGGGACCGAGTAGTGAGTCATGGATGACCAGCTCCTCCCAACCCTTGAAGTTTTCAGAGACGGGCTGCCTCTTCCACCCCCATCCTCATTTAAGACAGTCTTCCATGGATGTTATGGGGGACTGAGAAGTGCTATTCAAGCTACCTCGTGGTGGCTCTCCGAGGCAGAGATGAATGGGAGCGCAGAGCCCAGCTGGTGATGGAGTGAGCCCCCCCTCTCGGGTGGCTGTACTGAGGATAGGTGCAAAAAGAACAATATGATAGGGACAGGGCAGGGGCCAACAGTGAAACCCGAGCTGATTGGCAAAAAACCTAAGCAAGGGGACCCTGGGCTGCTTGTGCTGATCCCTTGTGGGTGGATCAGGCGGGCCCAGTTGACCTGAAGTAACAGCCATTGCAAACAATAGAGTGGCTCATAAGCAGAGCAAGCTCAATGAACTCGCCTAGCCATTTTTGCACAGGGGGGGATCAGAATGCCCACAAATAGGAGGTCATCTATGGCATGTCGTACCTGCAGGTACCTAAAAAATTGGGAGGAATGAAGTGCAAATGCCGGCGTAAGATGGCCAAAGGACACAATCATATAGTGTCCTTTGGCCACCTTAAGCCGGCATTTGCACTTCATACCTCCCAATTATTTAAGTACCTGCAGGTATGACATGCCCTAGATGCCCATAGAGAAGCCTTTGGGGAGTCCTAGAATACAACCCCCTACAGGCAAAGTTAGCACTAGGCCTGCAGGGCCGAAGGGGTCTCTCACGAATATACAGTTCTTTGCTGCCCAATACTCCAACCCCCCTGCTTACACTCTGTGGGAGATGTTGAGGAACAGGACGACAATGATTGGCTTGGCAGGAGGTCAAAACGGCCTTGAGGCAACTGGCCATCCCTGCCACTCTCAGTCTAATACAGTTGAATTACTCTCATCATAAATATTCTAACCCAGTTAGGTTGGGAAAGATGGAGAGGGCCGAGTCATCGCGCTGCTGGAGCAGTTGAGACCCTGACGGATCCTTTTTTCGCCTCATTTGAACCTGTCCAGTCATAACTGCATACTGGAACATAATCCATACTAGAATCACACACCTCGTTCAGATTACGGATAACAGGGATAATGGAGGGCTGGGCGCACACTAGACACCAGCGCCTGCTTGCAGGTGTTATGTACTTCATAGCCAAGAGAGACATCGGCAGATGTTGGAAGTCCACAGACCTCCCTAGAGTGACAGCTTGATTTGCAGGATGGGCTATTGCTGCTTGGCAGAAAGACGTTTATAAAAGGAGAGTCTGTGCTCCTAGACATCGTAAGATTCGGGGTTCGTGACTTTCTAAATCAGTCCTCGATGGAGTTTAAGATTTGATTTGAGTTTTTGTTTGTCAGATACTGTGTCATAGGCACAGCATACAGTGTAAATTATGATCATTCATTGTCGAGGTCGGATTGCCTTTTTGTTCTGTTAAGGTTCCCTCTCTCCTCTCTGGAAACCCTACAGTTTTATCTCTATCAAATCCCTGGGGACCTCCCCTTGCCTCAGGGAAGTCCAATGCGATCCTGAGCCAGTGCTCCTGAATCATGATGCAATCTGGAATCTCATCTTGGTACAACAGCCCTGAACTTTGTGGATGTGTTGTAAAACCCAGGAGATCTGTGGGATAGACTTTTACGAGTATACCTTGTCTACTAAGTAGGTTCTGCAGAATAATTAAGTTGTGACTTTGAGCAATGTTGGTGCTCCTGAGACATTTATAAAGATAGATCAGATATTTTGGACCACATAATGCTTAGTCTTGAGCAACGCGGGGTTAATTGTTAAGATTTTCCTTTAAGGCGCTGTTGGGTAGATGAGAATGCTACAACTTAAGTAAATATGATTTTTCTGGTATATTCGGGTTTCCTGGAGGTAAGCCAGATTGACTTATGTTAATTGATAAAAAAAGGTTTGAAGAGGTTAGTGTTTATTGAGATATATGACAACTTTATTATGTACTAGTGCAAAGCATGACATTCCCAAATGTAGGTTATTTTGGTTACATAGAACGTATTAATTCTGAATATTGACCAAAAATGCTTCCGAGCATGTCATAACTTCCACAGTGACAGTCAAGTGGTTTTCGATCTTCTTCGGCAATCATCAGTGGCATGGGCACTAGTGCACAACATGACATTCCGAGATGCCATGGTATTGTGATTACATAGAATTGATATAATTCCAAATACTGCCCAAAATCCTTCCTAGTATGTGATAACTCCCACAGTACCTCCAAGTGGTTTTAGATCTTTTAATGCACATCAACGCATAGGGGAAGTGAGAGAATCTGAAATTAAAAGCATACAACTCTACATAATATACATATATTTTGTATGCATTCAGTATTGAATAACTATTTGACTCCTGTAGATAAAATCCACAAAACAATACCAAGATAATATGGATATCTAGATACAGTCTCAAGAGAATGCAACCTATTACCCCCCCACCTCCCTCGAGAGAGTTTCCCTAAAAACATTGTATTATTTGTAAAATGAAATGAACAATGCAAAATGAGATATCAAAGACCATGCCAATCTTCTGAACCCTTCCAACACAGCACAAAGTATTAATTATGTGCCTACAGGTAAAAGAGATATATCTTTGCTATGTAGATGGTGCAATATCAAACTTCCTAAACTTCTCTTGATTTAATTTGACCATCATAAAACAAATAAACATTTGACAATAAGAGACAGGACACTTTTAAAACTACTAACTTTCAAACAATAAATGACAGAATCAACTTTTCTAGAGTGTCATAAAGAGGCAAAATGTAAATGTAATAAAAGAATATGAAACCTACCATTAATTACGGGGGTGAAAACTGCCATCCCTTCAAAGTTGGGATCTGTTACAGTTTTGTCCAAAATAAGTCCACCAATGCTACAACAACAACAACAAAATCTTGAATTTGATGAAAGAGACTGAGGGACATTTAACTTTAAAATAAGTGTTAATTATTTTTCCTTAACATGAGCAACTAAATACACTGGAAAAGTAAATCAATGGAAAAAGATTACAAGTAAGACAAATATACTGAATGCGTTAGTCTACAGCTGTTGCATTACTCACTACAGCAATTTCATTAGCACTAACACAAACAAGTTACTTACCTGAGGTAATGCCTTATCTAGTAGAGACTCAAGCAACAGATTCATTACCTTTAAATTATTTCCCGGTGTCAGACTGGATCCTGAGCAGTACCCCTGCACACTAGTAAGTGGCATTGTTCGGCTCTGTGTAACGTCATTGGAGTCGCTCATGCCAGAAGTGACGTGTGCAGTGCCTATACAGGCGCTACCCCAGCGTGCTGACGTCAGTTTCTTTTCGCAACTTTTCATGCCCGGAGTGCGGAGCAATGAAGAACATTGAGCACTGGTATGTGGAACTAGGGCCCTGAAAAGGGAAAACCCTGTACGTATAAATCAGTTCACAGAGTGGGGAGGATGGGTGGGTCGGTAAGGATCTATCGCTAGATAAAGTTTCTATCAGATGAGGCATTACCGAAGGTAAGCAACTTGTTCATCTGATAGAGACTTTTAGCCGCAGATTCATTACTGTAGAATAGATACTCAAGCAATACCTCTCAGAAGGTGGGTCTGCAAACTTGATTTAGGAAGTCGTGCAGGGCCAAACAGGTACCATCCCGACAGACCTGACTGTCCAGGCAGTAGTGCTTGATGAGCGTATGCAGAAAGGTTCACAATCTTGCCAGGCAGATGTCCAGGGCTGGAACTGGAACACCACCTGCTAACATAGTGGTCACAGCTTTTGGTCTGGTGGAATGAGCATGTAAACCCTCTGGGGGTTGCTTCTTGGCCAATGCGTAGCAGGTGTTAATGCACAACAAAATCCATCAGGAGATTGTTTATTTCTGCATGGCATTCCCTTTGTTGGCTCTGCCACATCCCCCAAAGAGTTGATCGTCCACCTGGAACAGTTTTGTAGAATGACAATGCTCTTTTTGGGTCCAGACGGGGGAGTCGCTCCTCTTTCCTAGAGGGATGAAGAGAGCGTAAAAGGTAGGCAAAGTGATAGACTGGTCTATATGAATGGGGTAACCACCTTCAGCAAGAAGGCTGCTCAGGTCCGAAGGGGCAGTTTGTCTGGGAAGAGGTGTATGGAGGCTGGGATGACAACGCCTGCAGTTCACTGACCCTCCGGGCAGATGCAATTGCCCAAAAAAAAAAGCTTTCTTGATGGTGAGAAAATGAGAGGGCAAGTATGAATAGTCCCAAAGGGAGCACACATTAGAAAAGTAAGAAACAAGTTAAGGTCTCATTGAGGAATAACAAAGAGAGCTGGTGGAAGAAAGTGTTGCAAACCTTTAAGGAACCTATTTACAATAGGAGATTTGAAAAGAGAAGGCTGACCTGGCGGCAGCAGCAAGGTAGAGGTGGCAGATAAATAACCCATCAACGTGCTCAATGATAAAAAAAGAACTTGAGAAAGAGGTGCAGATACGGGGTCAACCTATCTGGCTGCACACCATGCCACAAACTTGCTCCAACTGTCGGCGTACACCATCTTGATGGAGGGACGCGGAGCTACCAAGATAACATAACAGACTTTGGGCAGAAGGTCGAAAGCTATCAACTGTCACCGCGCAATCTTTATGTATGAAGGCACGAGAAAGGTTTAAGTGGAGTAATGTCCCCTACTGCTGTAACAGAAGATCCTTGCAAAGGAACAGCCTGATCGGAGGGCCGATGGCCATGCCCAACAGCTCGATATACCAGTCTCTCCTATCCTAGTCCAGGAGCTACAGGAATGGCTTGGGCCCGATCGTTCCTGATCTTCTTGAGAACTCTGGGCAGGAGTGGCATGGGCAGAAAGGCTTAAAGGAGGCTGGAGCTGAACTCGAAACAAAAAGTCATCTTTGAGCGAGAGCAGCCTTGGAAACTCCCTCGTGCAGAACTGCTGACATTGTGCATTCTCGGCAGTGGCGAACAGATCTAACTAAGGCTCCTCCCACTGTGAAAGAGACCTTGCACCACCTCCAGATGGAGAAGCCATTCATGATACGCTAGGCATCTTCAGCTGAGTTCGTCCGCTCTGGCATTCAGAGATCCCTCCAGCTGGTGAACTCCTAAGGAAATGCCCTGACATTCTAACCATGTTCAGACACGCAGGCTCTCTGCACAAAAGATCCACAACTCCACATCGCCCTGTTTGTTGCAGTACCACATGGCGGTGGTGTTGTCCACAAACACCTGCACTAGCCTTCCCTTGAACGAGGGTAGAAAGGCATTCAATGCCAGTCAGATCGTTCTGAGCTCCAACAAGTTGATGTGGAGCCCGGATTCCGCCAGAGACCAGAGGCCGCTGATACCCCCCTCCCAGATGTCAGCACCAGTCCAGGAGTGATGCATCTGTCACTAATGTTCGATATAGTTGGGGAAGGGAGAGGGGTCTGCCACTGGCCCAAACTCTGTTTGTTAACTACCACTGCATATCTTTTGCATAGCACTCAGAGATCTGGATGCTGCCCCCACTGGTACTTCCGGTACCACTGCACAGTCTGAATATGCCAGTAGGCATGTGTCACAAGCAGGATGTAGGAGGCCATGAAGCTCAGTAAGCATCCTCAGAGTCAGTCTCGCTGATAAGCCAAGATAGGGGCTAAAACATCAGTATCATAGCCTGAATATCCAGGATTGTCGTTCAGGGGGGATAAGCCAGAAACTGCATTGTGTGCAGAACAGGTCAAATTAAAGCAAGCATCTGTGAAGGGGTCAGGTGTCACTTCGGCACATTAATAGTGAACCTCAGTGAGTGCAGTAGGCCCGTCGTAGTCTGGAGGTGGGAGACAACCGCCTGGGGTGAGCCTGTCTTCAACAGACAGTCTTCGAGATAAGGTCTCAACAAATGAGCTGCAACCACCGCAATTACCTTGGTGAACACCTAAGGGGTGCTGGTAAAGCCAAAGGGGAGCATGGTAAACTGTAAGTGCTTGTGGACTACTGTGAACCGCAGGTAACATCTATGGGAAGGCAGGACGGGATGTGGAAGTATGCATCCTGCTAGTCCAACGCTACCATCCAGTCTCTCGGGTCCAGGCAGAGAGGACTTGAGCAAGCATTTTGATGTTCTACTTTTTCAGTAGGGCACAGGTCTAAGATAGGACAAAGGCCTCTGTCCTTCTTGGGCACCAGAAAGTAGCAGAATTGCAGAAACGACCTACTTTTGATGTTGCTACTTCCTTGCGGAGTAAGGAGATATAATCCTTCATCAGCTTGTCGCAATTGGGTGGCATGGGTGGAGTGGTGGTCACAAAGAATAGGGAGTAGCTCCTTCATACAATCAGGAGAACCCAGTAGTCGGATGTTATCAATCTCCAGTGGTGCAGGTGATGGTGTATCCTGCCTCCCACTGGATGCCCATGGTGGTCAGAGAGCAAATTAAAGAGGAGTGGAGGCTACGTCTGTGAGGGGGGTGGTGGACTGGCCTGCCCTCTGGCTACTTAACCCACGATGTCTGTGGGAACAGCGTCTTTAGTCACACAGAGGGCTGGAAAGTTTGCATTCCTTGGTGCGGTGGCCACAAATAGAGTGAAAGGTGGACTGGGGTTGGCGAGGTGCCATGGAAAGGCCCAAAGATATAGCCATAGCTCTGCTGTCCCTGAAGCACTTTAACGCTAAGTCTGCCTTGTCTTCTAAGAGAAAAGAGCCATCAAAGGGCATGTCCATGAGCAAGGCCGGGACATCCCCCGAAAACCCAGTGGTTCTCAACCAGGCGTGGCACCTAAGGTCCACTGACGATGAAACCGTTCTGCTTAGTCGCTCTTTCGTATGCAACCCGCAGCGTATGGTGAACTTAACTGCATCCTTCCCATCAGCAATAGCTTGGAGTATGGCTAAGGCCTCCTCTGAGACCATAGACATCATTGGTGTTCACTGACCGCAGTGCCAGGCTGACGAAAGAAAACATCTTCTTTCCCAAGAAATCTAGCCTCTTGGATTCCCAGTCCGGTGGAGTTGTGGGGAATGCTCCAGGATTTACTCTGCAAACAAAAGCTTGGACCACCAAGCTCTCCAGTGTAGGATTGTTGTGTGAGGAAGTTGGGGTCCCCTGGGGCAGGGCGATGGCAGCAGGAAATTGTTCTATTCACAGGAGCCCCTGTGCAGGGCTTGGACCAGCCCCAGGTAGGACATCCGTGAGGACTTCATTAAATGGGAGAAGTGGTTCAGAAGGGGTGACTCCCAGCTGAAGCATGTCCATCTTAACAGCCATGAAAGGAAGCTGAAGTCCAGGATTTCAGCCGCCCTCCTCACACCATGGCACATGAGGATCATTCCTCCGTAGCCATGGAGGGAGGACAGACCAAGCCAGTATCTGGGATGGTGTCCAGTCCACTGGAATCTGCCAAATCCTCTCACCAGGTGTCCTCAGTGACATTTAGGGGAAGGTATTCATCAGGGTCCAGTGGCCCCTCCCAGTCATCCCTAAGTTCTAACCCATAGAAATAGGGCATAGGCTCCTGCTTGATGGAATGCCTCCAGTCGGTGCTGGAGTCTGTGTCAGATGACGCCCATCCAGCTCCGTGTCGGGATGAGTATGGGGATGGCACAGGGGAAGTCAGCAGTGGGGTTGGCACCAGGGAAGGTTGATCAACAATGGCAGGATCTGTCCATTGATCCAAGGGGCCTGACTGGTGCCGGGGCAAACTCACTGTGGAAGACAAGTGGGGGCCCCTCAAGAGCCCATGGGGCCCAAAGATGCTCCAGCAGGGACGGGCCACCCAAATATGAGATGCATTGCGTCATAAAATTCACGTAGTTGGATGTGAGTCGCAATGGCTCCTGGAAACTCAGGGAGGCGAAGAGACGCACAGGCTCAACTGCAGAGCTAGGCTTCGAAAGCTGATGCTCCCTCGTCTCCTCAAATGCATTCGACAGATGGGATGAAGTTAAAGACCTCTTTGACTTCTTCTTTTTGCGTTTGTGGGAGGTACCAATATGCCTGAACGACTTCGAGGGCAACGATGAGCGTTTGGAGTGGATCCACGACTGATTGCTGAACCATCCTCTCAACCGGGATAGAGACCGTCACGGAGTTGCACTTTAAGTGGCAAAGAGCTTGAGGGAGCACTCCCTCAAGGCCCTGGGGTGCCTGGTGCAACAATTGATGCAGGTCTTGGCGTTATGATCATGCTTAAGAAACCAGAGGCAGATCAGGTATGAGTCCGTCACCGACATTTGCTGGGGACAGGTGCCACATAGCTCAAAACCAGTCTTCCTTGCGGACATCCCTGTCACACCAGGAGACAATGTCTCAAAAAATCTTCGAAAAAGGTCGAAAAAAGGTAAGTCGGATCCGGTCACATAGGCGAGGAAAGAAAAGAAAATGCAAACACTGCAGGTGAATTCAGTTATTCCGTTTAAAACAAAATACTCAAATACAGGACTGCCAAGTTGTTACTGGTAGACTGGTCACCTGGAATGTGTCTATAGTGTGACCGTTTATCAGAAATGGTGAGGTGAACTGTTGGGGATTATTTGGTGGCCCCCCCTTGACACCTGCTCCCAGCCGTGCCATGACAGACAAGAGATATTAGTGCTAGCCCATTACAGAGTGGTCATTGTCCACTTTCTTTTCTTTCTATAAATCAGTGCAGTGTTTTTCAGCATTATGTCTGGGTGTTCATTCTAAATGTTTGAAGACCACCACCCTAACGGCCGCAGCACATATAGCTACACTACTGCAGGTTTCTTCCATTTTTTCCTTTTAAAAAGTTTGTGGAAACGTTTTTCTTGCACTTGTAAAAAAGTGCAAAAATAAGACTGAATTACAATTAAATGAAACACATATAGGAATATAATAGTTGCTATTCAAGTGTGTAATCTAGCTTCTGAGGCACCAGTGGTATTTTTATGATGTTCAAAATAATGACAGTATTTCACTGAATCAAATGGAAATAAACAGGAATACCTCTATTACAGTTTATTTCTTAAATAGTGACATTATTTTCTGACTCCTCAACTTCTGGCCCGCACCTCTTTATTCATGTATTTATTTTTGACTGTTATAACGTACTACACGTCACCTAGGCCAATTCCGATCTGTGCAACAGGCAAGGAAAAAGACAGGAAAATTAAAGTACTCACAACATGGGAGTTAAGAGTTCCGCGGGACTCGTAGGATTAACCTAGAATCACAAGTTCCTAGCGGCATGGTAGCCGGTTTCTGTGAGGTCTGTGCATAATGCACCATTTTTAAAATGTTAGCCTAAATGCAACCAAGGCGCAGAGGAGTGGGCTTTCTGTGCTGGCTTCATATGGTTGGTTCCCTAAACGCAGGTACCTACAGCATGCCGCTGCCCCACAATGCTTTTTGCATGTTAAAGTGTGGTTAACTTGACGCTATAAGTAAACCTCTCGCAGTTTGGCAATGAGTTTTCCAAGATGCCAGAGTATATAATTTTGCAGCAGTCAAATGAGGGACATGACCAAAAATGTAAACTCTATGTGGTGATTGGTCTAAATGAGTGAAAGAATATTCCAGAGGAGGTAGAGTAGAAACGTAGCTTCCATGACCAGCGCATTGCTCTGTGGGCTGAAGTTGAGGTCTTAGAAGAAATTGATCCACTGGTTTCAGATCTGCTGGAAGGAGGCGGAGAGAGAGACCAAGAAGGACTAACTGAAAGCAAGTGATTCAAAGCCAATCCTTCCTACAAGTAGAATTGTGGCTTTCACCCAATCAGTCAAAGGCAATTTCCTTCATCATAAAATTATATCTGGTTTTGCACTCTCCATGCTAAAGATTGCTGCTATTGGGAAAAGAACGTGGATTATATACTTTCTTCATGAATTTTACTGTAAGGAAGTTTTAATGCATTGACTTTATTTTACTATTTTGGCTCTCGCAGTGTTTAAAGACCATGGTCTAAATAAACAAAGAGTTTCAACAACACTCTCCATGCTTTCCCATGCTGTGCTCTAACGGATATGTATCAGACTGTCACCTGCATACATCTGGCCTTTTATATGATGTTGGTATAGTACATGAGCCAAGTCAAAAAATGGAATGTATGGATATATTTAAGCAAAGTAGGGGGAGGGAGGACTCTTGCTGAACTCTTCATTACACTTTGTGGGAAGAGGACACGGAAGAACCTAGATGTCTTTACATTCAAGAAATACATTCAAGAGGAGTCCCTTACACATTCTTTGAGTCAGCCCAGCAGAATGGCATGGTCAACGATCACGGAGAGATCCAAGAGGATTTGAGCCATTTCATGTCCTCCCTCACAGGTTTTGAGAATATTGTTTCTGATGTTAGATAACACTGATACTGAGCCTCGATATGGAAGAAAAGCAGAGTGGACACCATTCAGCCTAGTATTATGACTTCTCTTTATAAAAAGTTGCATGGATATGAAAAGTTGAGATAGGGTCAGTTACTATTCTCCCAAAGAGGGGGCAAAATTTGCATATTTCATGGTGTCAGGAAATTAACTACCGGGAAGAGAAGTTTTGTTAATACTTGTAGGTCAGCTGCAAGGGATGGGAGATTTTTATTCATGTATGCAGCTGGGATAGGTTATAATCGGATGTCAGAGTCTTTTGTTTTCAAGGCCTAGTGTGTAGCTTCCTTTTCCACAATGGATTTAAAGGTGAAAAGGAAGAAAAGGGCGACTGCAGAGGTGGAGGTGGTGGGCGGGGGCTAAGGGTTTGAAAAAGGGATTCTGTTCTATTACTAATGATGGATTGATGTTTGAGATTTCACCCTCAAAGAAGCCTATAATATCTTCACATTCTTTTTGGCAGATGAGAGAACTTTTCAGCACTTCAGAATTATACATTTCTTGAAACATCCTAAAAATTCTGTTACGTGCGATGTAGGTCTAATTTGCATTCTTTAGGGCTTAGTGATAGGCTCTGGAACTTATTGGGTAGGTTATTCGGATTCAGATACTGAGATCCACCATTAGATTTCAGGATGAAAGCATTTTCTATTATTTCTGCCAAGTCAGAATCAAAACATTTATTTTCAGCTTTGATATTAGCCCTTTGCTTTCTAAGTCGACGGGTAGATGGCTTATTAATAGAGAGTAGCATCTTGCCACAGAAAGCTCAGAGACGTAGACCAGGATCACACTAGGTCGGTGATTTTAGCTCTGATATATTCTGAGGATTATTGCTTTTTTTTTTACCTTATGTTATACAGTACTCAGAAAAGCACCTAGCTACAACATGGTGCAATGTCACTCCAAATGTCTAAGGGCCTGATTACAAGTCTCACGGTCCATGGACCGCCATACTTGCAGTGGTGGTGGTTGGTCTGCCGGAATACTACTTTCTGAGATCTTCCAGCGGTGAACCACTGGCTGCGCCAGGGAATTGCTATTCCCTGGTCGTGGCGCAGCAGAGGGGCAATACAATAAGCTGAGTGGGACTGGCACAGTCCCACTGAGCATATTTCGAGTTCCTCCACCGCCAGCCTTTCCATGGCAGTGAGCCCGCCACGAAAAGGCTGGCTGTGGGGAAACAAAGAGAGCCCTATATGGGATGCATTAAGGGGGGCACAAAATGTGCCCACCTGTCTGCTTGCGCCCACAGTTCCGGTCCAGCATGGACTTCCCAGTCCAGGCCGTGCTGAAACATTTTTGTTGTTCCCATTGTGGTGCTCTTTTTCAGGGCTACGCCGTGGGAACGGCAAAAGGACCGTCCACTTGCACGAGTTCATCTCGTAATCAGGTGGGCAGTCTTTGCGTGGCTTTAGCACTGCCATGCTGGCAGAGAGTCGGCGCAGGAGCACCAAAGTCGTAATCGGGCCCTAAGATTATTGAGGAGGGAGATTGAAGAAATATCAGACCGAGGTTAAGGTTCAATGGACAGAGGTTTTGTTTTCTATTTTGGGGGTAAACTTTATGGGCAGAGTAGGACCCATAACATGGGTGGTAACAATCACCACATGCATGAAGCCTAAGCTTTTAATGTTCTCGAGTACTTCTGAAGCTGGTTTTCAGCTGGACTGTCAACAAACAGGTTAAAATCTACAAAAAGATAATGATTTTAAGGGCCATGGATTTAACCTGTAAACTGAGTATTACATCCCAAAATAAATAGGTGTAGTCTGGCTGTCAGTAGATGACGGTCAAAGCAAACAAAGCATGTGACTACTCACTCGAAAGAAGAGAAAATCAGGTCTATCAAATGCACCATAGGAGAACAAGTGAAACATTGGCCTACCTGCTGATAGACATTGCAACAATGACTGGCTGCCAACCAGATTTCAGGACCTCGGAGATTGAGGGGTTCTGTTTAGCAATTGCAATCCAAATTGGTATCAACACAATGAAGACGGCACAGATCAGAGGCGAAAGGTATACAACATCTGCAAAATAAAATTACTGTAAGTTCCCTAATGCATGAGCCATTGATAAGCAGTGTAAGTTATCCTTCTAATCATGCATTTCACTGTAAAGCATTGATTACCAAGCATCTTCAGAAAAGCTCGATTCTTACCAAGAAAATGTTTGTTAATTATGGCTCTAGTCACTTGAACAACCACAATGAATCATCTCAGTAAAGAAAGGGGATCAGTTAGAAATGCTCCACAATCTGTTGGTATGCTTATAATATGGTGAGAAAGTACGGAAAAAGAGAATTGCGGTAAATACTGTAATACTGATATGCTAAATTATACAGATGAATACCAAGCGCTCAGCAAATGTTGTAGGAACACACTAACAAATGGTCGTGCGTAAGTCTTCCAAATTACAAAAATGTGAACCTGCCTGTAAAAGTAAACACAGACACAGAAACTCACTGTCCAATACAGTCACTCACACATGAAGTCACTTAATCATACACCCACTCACCCACCCATAGTCACTACACACCCACTTACCCACTGAGAGCCACATACCCTGTCACTCACCCACCCATACATCCACTGACACAGCCACTCATTCACTAATACAGCCACTCACACAGCATCTCACTCATCCACACAGCTCCTTAAACAACCACTTGTACACCCATACAGCCACTCACACACCCATACACACAAGGGTACATACAGTCACACAGCCACTCACATTATATATATTAAAGGTAGTATCACTCATTAGTAGTATGCCTAGTATACTACTTTAAGTTTTGTAGTACCTTAGTATATATGTTTAACAATTATAAATTCTTTCAAAATACTTACACTCACTGGATGGTGTCATCAGTGATTTCATTTGAGATGTCATTAGTGATATCACTGACCATTTCCTGAGTGATGTAATATGTGAGGTTATAAGCAGTGCATTGCGGGGATGTAAGTTATAGTTAGCGCAGGTAACTATAACTGCCTAATTTCACTGGTTTTGTATGAGTGAAATCTAACCCTAACTATAACGCTCCTGTAACCTTTGGTTTTTTCAATGAATAGATATATATATATATATATATATATATATATTATCTAGAGCTGGTCAGCTGTTCCATAGGAAAAGTAATTTTTGTGTTGCTAATAACTTTAAAACAGTTTAACGCATCTCCACTAAAGTTTCCAAAAAGGTGCTACTGCTTGACTAGTTTGTGCATGTAAAGTTTCTGGGTGATCCATCAAGCGGGGGCCAAGAAATAAGGGGGCCTTTTTTTTTGTAGAGTTTTATATAGCGCGAACTAGACCCGAACCGAATCAGGTATCAGAGCGCTTTACATAGCACCAGTTACGTTACATGAGGACACACTTTCATTTTTAGGCACGGGGAGATTAAGTGATTTGCCCAGAATCACAGGAGGTTTTTGGCGTCGTTACCGAGACTCGAACCCAGATCCCCAGGTCCGAGATCGAGAGCCTTAGCCGTTAGGCCAACCCCTCTCCCCAAAAATTAAAATGCAAAATCTCCATGTATTTTTCCTAGACTTCTTTGGGCAAGGCTACAGCAAAAACTGCTAAACGGAATTACACCAAATTTGCCAGGAAGCTAGATCGTGATCCGCATTGCCCCCTCGCTGAGCCAATACTGGCCCCGGGGACCCCACCCCCTGGGCCAGCTCACATGCTATGTCCCAGGGAGCTCACCCTTAGGACATAGCGGATTCCCTGTTAGAGAATTTTCAATACTCCTGCCAAGTGTAAGCAAATACCTCGTCCGCTCCTATGGGCGGGAGCTATACAAATGCCCATACGAAGGCCCAAAACAGCACCATATCCAGAATTGCCCTGAAGAAAGTGAGCCTTTGCGATGGAGTCAGGTGTGACTTCAGCACTTTCATAGTCAATCTTGAAGTCAGGACATTTGCCATCATCAGGAGGTGGCCTATGATTAACTGTGGCGAGCCCATCTTCAACAGCCAGTCAACGAGGTGGACGGGAAGCTGGGATCCCCAACCACTGAGGGTGTGCTGTGAGTAGCACCATCATTATCATAAACATCCAAGGGGCCCTGATATGGCCAAAGAGGAGCACAGTAAATTGACAATGCTCCTGGCCTACTTTGAACCAAAAGCAGCATCCGTGGGACAGCAAATCAGCACATGAAAGTAGACGTCCTGTAGATTCAAAGCCATCATAGAGTCACCAGGTTCAAAGGCAGACAGAATCTGGGCCAACATGAGGATCTTGAATTTGTCCTTCTTCAAGATGGTGTTCGTAGGTTGGAGATCTAAAATAGGACAAAGGCCTCTGTCCTTCTCCAGCACAAGAAAATAGCACAAGAAACAGCCAGTCCCCATTTCTGTGCCTGGAACAATCTCTATGGCCCCTTTCATCAAAAAAAGCCTGTACTTCTTGAAGCAAGATGGACATGTATCCACTGAACTACACTGATGAGATGCAGCGGGTTGAAAAACAAATGGCAGGGCATAGCCTTTTTGAACGATATGAAGGACCTACTTGTCATATTTTGCCAACCTTGGAGGAAATGCCTGGTCCTACATTCCACGGGGTGGTTGTTTGCCACTAAGGGCAAACTGAAGCAGCTTGAAGGCTGATGCTGGGAAGTTTGCAGCCCTTGGTGGCCTGGGTGTTGTCTAATTTATGCCCACCTGACCCCAAAAGCACTGCAGTGTCTGTTGTGGTGGAAGTGGGCTTTGGCGTTGTCGGTACAACAACCCTCGGGAATAGCCTCAAATGGGGCAAAACTCTGAGGAACTGTTTCACAGGTATAGAAAGGCCTAAGGGACGAGCCATGGCCTAGCTTTCTGTGAAACGTCCTAATGCAGAATCAGTCTTCTTGGCAAGAGCTGAGATAAGTCGAATGGCATAGCCATTAGTGATGCTTGCACATCCCCAGAGAAGCCCATGAATCTTATCCAAGAATGCTGAAGTACTGTGCAAGAGCCAACTGCTCTGCTCAGTCGGTAGTATGCAGACCAGAACGCATAATGTATTTGACCACATTCTGACAATCTTGGATAGTTTGAGCCAAGTTGGTCCGAAATTCTCTTGTAAGTCCAATACCTCTGCTGTATATCACATCACAACAGCATAGGAAGCACTTTTTTCCATTGATGGTGTAGGGGGAAGAACACGACCCAGTGTCCCGTGAAGTGACCAACAATCTGGCCTCTTGCAGATACATGTAAAGATTGTCATCATTATTGTGTGGGGGAAATAATAACCATCATTTCTATTGTCATCTCTGAAAGCTGGTTGACTGTAATCAATCAGAACCAAAATGCTGTGGAGTGCTGGGGTTCAGGCTTTGTGGAAAACACATTGTTCTGTGTGAGTCAGATTGAACTCGGACAGGACCTTGGTCAGGGTCAAGACAAATGAGGCTTGGAGTCAACAGAACCTTTGGGTTAATGACTTCCTCCTGCACTGGTGGAGTCATGACCAACTTCGAAGTGACCAGCTTGGATTTAGGTGCCGGATTGGAAGTTGGGTCCCACATCTCAGTGGAAAATGAGATGGGGTCAGGAAATCACTGAGGGCAGATCCACTGGCAGTAATCCGACTGGAGGCTTCAGTGGAACCTTGGGCCCAAAAGCATGCCAGAGGGAGCAGACGAGGCCTCCTTAATGGATGGCCTAAAAAACTCAGGGTGTGTCAAGACCAGTGTTGGACAGGCCGCATGTTCGAGCTGTCCCCCCTCCTCGCAATGGGACCAGGACCCTGGCTCTCCCTGCATCCCCAGCCAGAGTCCACAAACGACCACCCGAAGTACCCTGCAATCCCTCCACTACAAGACACCAGCTCCGGACCCAGCTGGCCCGGGTCACCATCTACCCCACGACATCGACCCGGCCGCCATCTTGGGGCACTGCAGCACGAGGCCGCGTGGCCTCAACTCGACCCTAACCCCGGGCCCGGCCGGCCCCGACATCGAGGCCCCACCATCCTCCCAGGAGGCAGAGTGATCACTTGGCGAGTCAATGGGAGAAGGAATCGTCAACGGCTCTCCTCCGCCAGGTGTCGATCACCCCAGGCCGCCTGGGCGCTGGCTCCACCCCCCTGCTGGGTGTCTGGACTCCCTCATCCCGGACCTCCCGGCCCCCAGGCGCGAGGGTCCGGACATCAAAGGGGACCAGACCTATAACTGGGGCAGGGCCAGACCAGGAAGGCAGTTGTATCCTGGAGTCGAGAGACCCGAGAAGAACTCATCCGTGACTTGGCCTGCTGGCGCTGCCGCGGCCCTCTGCCTCGTGAAACCATCGTCTTGGCCTGCTGGCGCTGCCGCGGCCCTCTGCCTCGTGAAACCATCGTCTTGGCCTGCTGGCGCTGCCGCGGCCCTCTGCCTCGTGAAACCATCGTCTTGGCCTGCTGGCGCTGCCGCGGCCCTCTGCCTCGTGAAACCATCGTCTTGGCCTGCTGGCGCTGCCGCGGCCCTCTGCCTCGTGAAACCATCGACTTGGCCTGCTGGCGCTGCCGCGGCCCTCTGCTTTATGAGACTATCACCTTGGCCTGCTGGCGCTGCCGCGGCCCGATCCACAGACACTCCAGCTCGAGGATTGTGAGCTCGCCTTTTACCACTACCTGTACCGATCCGGTACCAAGACTGTCCCGCTACCCCCTTTCCCTACAGAGACTAGAAGTGAGAGGACCCCCGGGTCCAAGATATCCTGTATCGCTGATATCCTTGCCTTAAGAACCTTATATAAAGCCTTGAACTCGACTTGGTGTGGTGCCTGTTTGTGGGGAGGGAGGTAACTTGTCTGTACGATCGCCGGAGACGGTCCCCCTCGGGGATCTCTCCCTCGGTATCCGGCCGACCCTCAGGGTCCCCGTCTAACATTGGTGGCCAGCGACGGGATCCGAACCTACGCATAATCGTACAGAAAGTCACTCGCCCCACCACACACAACAACCATGTCAATAGAGAGCGGAACAACGGAAAAATTTCAGATGGAAAAATTGGAAGACTACAACCACCGGGAACTGAAGCAATATTGCATAGAACTTGGACTTCCAACCACAGGTCTTAGCACAAAGGAAGACTTCAAACGAGCCCTAGAAGCTTGGGCAGAAACGGGTACGGCCGTACCCCGAACACAAACAACCGAAACGAGCCCCGCACCAACTAAAGAAAGAGCGGATCTCTCCCTGGAAGAGATCCGAGAAAGAGAAAAAACCAGACTCCACGAATTAGAACTTGCCCGACTTCGCTTGGATGGGGAACTCAAGCTGGCAGAACAAAAAATAACCCTGGAACACTTACGGCTCAGGGAAGAGCGAGAAGACAAGCAAAGACAGAGGGAGCTAGAGGAAAAGAGACTAGAGTACGAACATGAGCGCAATCTCAAAGCACTGGAGATCCAGAAACAGAATAAAGACCTCGGGCTCCCCGAACGACCGACCCCGTCTGCCTCGACCGAACCCAAGGTTCACATCCCCAAAGATGTCATCCGGGAATACCACAAGAACGATGATATCCAGCAGTGGTTTAAAGCCTATGAGGTGGCAATGACCTCCCACCGGATTCCCCGAAGCGATTGGGGAGCCGGATTATGGGGGAGGTTTGTCAACGAAGGGCGGGACGCCCTGCTGCAACTCCCGGACCAGCTGATGACCTCCTACGACCACATGAAGGCCGCCCTCCTCACTCGATACGGGCTCACACCTGAGATGTACCGCCAACGGTTCCGCGACTGCAAACGGATTCCGGGTACAACTTGGGTGGAGTACGTGAACTTTTTTAGCCGAGCCTTCGAGGGGTGGATCAAGGGCAACAAAGTAACCACCTACGAACAACTCTTTGACCTTATCGTATGGGAACACCTGTCGAACAACTGCTTCGTGGAGCTCCGGCAACACCTCCTGGACAGCAAGCTAACCGACCCTCGACAACTCGCCGCCGAAGCCGACCGGTGGGAAAGCACCCGAGTTGGCCGGAGCGCACCCAGCGAAGTATCCAGATCGTATCGCCCCCGAGGGGGAGGAGGAAGTCAGGGTCGGGGGAGAGACCCCGGCCCCTCGTCACCCCCCAGAAACCCCTCGACCCCGGTTGGCCGGGGAAACCCTGCCGTCCGGGCCTGTTTCCGGGCCAACATTACATGCCACAGGTGCCAGCGACCCGGCCACTACGCCAGTGATCCCAACTGCCCAAAGAATCCGAACACTACTCCCCGCCAAGTTGCAGCGGCGGCCCTAGGGGAAGAAATAATCCCGGAAGACCAAGAGGAGTACGAGACCGATCCCTCTGAATGGGCACCCGCCGCCATGGCACTGGTCTGCTTAGGGGAGAGAGACATGATTCCGCGGGCCCCCCTTCCCGCCAACACACAGAAGTACGGTCAATGGGTTAACATCAATGGCCGCCGGGCGGAAGCCCTCCGCGACACCGGGGCCAGTGTAACGGCGGTCCGACGCCACCTCGTCACTCCAGACCAAATCTTGCCGAACATTCTTTGCCCTGTTCGATCAGCCGACAACTCCGAAAGCCTATGCCACATGGCCTGCGTCCCCTTCGAGTGGGGAGGAGTAACAGGGATGTTAAAAGTAACTGTCCGCGATGATGCCCCCGTGGACTGCCTCCTAGGAAACGACCTTGAAAGCTCTCCCTGGGCAGCTGTCGAACGGAGGGAGCACCTGGGGATGCTTGGCCTCCCCGAATGGGTCTGCGTCACGACCCGGTCCATGACCGCCCGCGCGGTCCCCAGCCCAGAAGAGCCCGAGTGGCCAGAACCTCCTCCCGCGCTCATCCCAGAGGAGGCCGCCCCAGAAGCCATTCCCTTGACCCAAACCGAAGAAGGACCCGACCAGCTTCGGGACGTCCCTGACCTGGCACAATGGCGGCAGGAGGGAGGCCCCACGCAGGAACAATTCCGGGCCGAGCAAAAAACCTGTCCTTCTCTCGAAGGACTCCGGCAGCAAGCCCTGGCCCAGAGCACCGGGGATACCTCGGGGGCCCACTGGATCTACTGGGACCAAGACCTGCTCTACAGCGAGCAGAAAATTGCAGAACTAGGGGCCAGTCGGGTGCTGGTGGTGCCCCTTCGCTTCCGAGACTTCCTCCTGAACTTAGCCCACGATGTCCCCCTTGCCGGACACCTGGGGCAGGATAAAACCTACGACCGCCTGGTGACCCATTTTTTCTGGCCCCACATGCGGAAGGATGTCACCAACCACTGCAAGGCCTGCCCCACCTGCCAGGCCAGCGGAAAAAGTGGCCGAAAAATCAAAGCACCATTACAACCCTTTCCTGTCGTCACCACCCCGTTTGAACGAGTGGGAATAGACATTGTGGGGCCCCTCGACCCTCGAACAGCCCAAGGACACCGGTTCATCCTGGTCCTTGTAGACCACGCCACCCGCTATCCCGAGGCCATCCCTCTTCGGACTGTGACGGCCCCCGTGGTGGGCCGGGCCCTGATGGGGATCTTCTCCCGGGTGGGGTTCCCCCGGGAGGTCGTCAGTGACAGGGGCACGAACTTTATCTCCAGATATATGAAGTCCCTCTGGCAGCAATGCGGGGTCACCTACAAATTCACGACCCCCTATCACCCGCAAGGAAACGGACTGGTCGAGAGATTCAACCGCACCCTCAAGGGGATGATTATGGGTCTAGAAGAACCCCTTCGACGCCAGTGGGACGTACTGCTTCCATGCCTCCTGTTTGCCTATCGGGAGGTCCCGCAGAAGTCCCTCGGCTTCAGCCCCTTTGAACTGCTGTACGGGCACCCCATCCGGGGCCCCCTCAGCCTAGTCAAGGAAGGTTGGGAGCAGCCTCCCCAGAAAACTCCCCCGGACATCTACCGGTATCTCCTGGCTCTCCGCAACCAGACCCGGCGGTTCCGAGACACCGCCAAAGCCAACCTCGAGGCCAGTCAGGAGGACATGAAGAGGTGGTACGATCAGCACACGTCCTCCATTGAGTTCGAACCTGGACAACAGGTCTGGGTGATGTCCCCGGTTGAGCCCTGTGCCCTCCAAGACAGATGGTCCGGGCCCTTCAAGGTAATCGAACGCAAGGGGCCCGTCACCTATTTAATCGACATGGAGACTGCCCGGAACCCCCTACGGGTCCTCCATGCCAACAGGCTCAAACCCCATTTTGTGCGATCCGAACTCAGCCTCCTGATGGCTACCGATACTGGGACAGAAGAAGACTCCGAACCCCTTCCGGACTTACTGAGGGCCCTCGAGCAGGATGGCTCAGTGGAAGGGGTCCAGCTCTCCGAGGCCCTGTCCCCGGAGCAACGCCAAGACTGCCAAACGCTCCTGAGGCAGTTCGCCTCCCTGTTCTCCCTCACCCCCGGAGTCACCCCCTGGTGCCTCCACGATGTGGACACCGGGGACAGCCCTCCTATTCGACACCGAGCATACCGCGTACCAGACCGGGTACGAGCCTGCATCCAGACCGAGGTGTCCAAGATGCTGACCCTAGGAGTGATCGAACCCTCAGACAGTCCCTGGGCGAGCCCAGTCGTCCTGGTTCCCAAGGCAGCTGCCCCGGGCGTTGCCCCTGAGCTCCGGTTCTGCGTGGACTATCGAGGGCTGAATGCAGTTACCCGGACCGACGCTCATCCCATCCCCCGGGCAGACGAGCTAATTGACCGGATGGGGGCCGCCCGCTACCTGAGCATCCTCGACCTAACAGCGGGCTACTGGCAGATCGGCCTCACCCCTAGGGCCCAAGAACGATCCGCCTTCTCTACCCCAGACGGGCACTACCACTTTAAAGTCATGCCCTTCGGCATGAAAAACGCCCCGGCAACGTTCCAACGGCTGGTAAACCAGGTACTGGCGGGCCTGGAAGACTTCAGCGCCGCCTACCTGGACGACATTGCTGTGTACAGCCACCAGTGGACCGACCACCTCCGCCACCTGCGGGAGGTTCTACACGCCCTCCAGCAAGCCGGGCTCACCATCAAGGCCAGCAAGTGCCAAGTTGGCCAAGGGTCCGTGACCTACCTGGGACACCAAGTGGGAAGCGGGCTGGTGGCCCCTCTCCAACTCAAGATTGCTGCCATCCAGGCCTGGCAACCCCCTACGAGCCAAACGGAGGTCCGGGCCTTCCTGGGGCTCACCGGATACTACCGGCGGTTCGTGAAGGACTATGGCAGCATCGTGGGGCCCCTCACAGAGCTCACCTCCAAAAAGAGCCCCAAAACCGTCAACTGGACCCCGGACTGCCAATCAGCCTTCAAGAAGCTAAAGACCGCCATGTGCACGGCCCCCGTGCTCCAGGCTCCCGACTACAGCCGGGAATTCATTGTGCAGACGGACGCCTCCGATCATGGTGTGGGGGCCGTCCTCTCCCAACTCAACACCGAAGGGGTCGACCATCCGGTGGGTTTCATCAGCAGACGCCTCTTGCCCCGAGAACAGCGCTGGAGCACCATTGAGAGGGAGGCCTTCGCCGTAGTCTGGGCACTCAAGAAGCTCTGGCCATACCTCTTCGGCACCCACTTCCGGGTGCAAACAGACCACCGACCCCTGCAATGGCTGATGCAAATGCGGGGGGAGAACCCGAAGCTGTTGCGCTGGTCCATCTCCCTGCAGGGGATGGACTTCACGGTGGAACATCGTCCAGGCCAGGACCACGCCAACGCCGACGGCCTGTCACGCTTTTTCCGCCTCAGCGAGGAGAGTCCCCAGGAAGATGGCTGACTCTCCCCGCCTTCAGCTGGGGGGGACGCATGTTGGACAGGCCGCATGTTCGAGCTGTCCCCCCTCCTCGCAATGGGACCAGGACCCTGGCTCTCCCTGCATCCCCAGCCAGAGTCCACAAACGACCACCCGAAGTACCCTGCAATCCCTCCACTACAAGACACCAGCTCCGGACCCAGCTGGCCCGGGTCACCATCTACCCCACGACATCGACCCGGCCGCCATCTTGGGGCACTGCAGCACGAGGCCGCGTGGCCTCAACTCGACCCTAACCCCGGGCCCGGCCGGCCCCGACATCGAGGCCCCACCATCCTCCCAGGAGGCAGAGTGATCACTTGGCGAGTCAATGGGAGAAGGAATCGTCAACGGCTCTCCTCCGCCAGGTGTCGATCACCCCAGGCCGCCTGGGCGCTGGCTCCACCCCCCTGCTGGGTGTCTGGACTCCCTCATCCCGGACCTCCCGGCCCCCAGGCGCGAGGGTCCGGATATCAAAGGGGACCAGACCTATAACTGGGGCAGGGCCAGACCAGGAAGGCAGTTGTATCCTGGAGTCGAGAGACCCGAGAAGAACTCATCCGTGACTTGGCCTGCTGGCGCTGCCGCGGCCCTCTGCCTCGTGAAACCATCGTCTTGGCCTGCTGGCGCTGCCGCGGCCCTCTGCCTCGTGAAACCATCGTCTTGGCCTGCTGGCGCTGCCGCGGCCCTCTGCCTCGTGAAACCATCGTCTTGGCCTGCTGGCGCTGCCGCGGCCCTCTGCCTCGTGAAACCATCGTCTTGGCCTGCTGGCGCTGCCGCGGCCCTCTGCCTCGTGAAACCATCGACTTGGCCTGCTGGCGCTGCCGCGGCCCTCTGCTTTATGAGACTATCACCTTGGCCTGCTGGCGCTGCCGCGGCCCGATCCACAGACACTCCAGCTCGAGGATTGTGAGCTCGCCTTTTACCACTACCTGTACCGATCCGGTACCAAGACTGTCCCGCTACCCCCTTTCCCTACAGAGACTAGAAGTGAGAGGACCCCCGGGTCCAAGATATCCTGTATCGCTGATATCCTTGCCTTAAGAACCTTATATAAAGCCTTGAACTCGACTTGGTGTGGTGCCTGTTTGTGGGGAGGGAGGTAACTTGTCTGTACGATCGCCGGAGACGGTCCCCCTCGGGGATCTCTCCCTCGGTATCCGGCCGACCCTCAGGGTCCCCGTCTAACAACCAGTTGTGGAATTAGCTCCTCAGTAGGGATCTTCCTCGGCACACCAAGAGGCTCTCTAACGTCCTTGCAACTCCTCTTGCTTAAAATAAGGGGAACGGGATGAATACTGCTTGGCCATTTTGCGCTTCTGCTTTGAATTACCGGAAGACTTGGACTGCAACAAGGACCTGTGCAGGAAAGGATCAGAAAGTGGGGTTTCCATGCCTTTGTTCTGTGTTTGGGGACATACAGTTTTGCTTCACGTTCCCAGGTCGCTTTGAGATTCATAAGGGCACACTCCTCACAGGACTTGGAGTAGTGATCTAAACCCAAACACCATAGACATACCTTCCAATGGGTCTGTCATAGAAAATTGTTTGCAACAGTGCCTACCAAGTGTAAACCCTATGGTCTTAGGAGGAGGACATAGTTCCCTTGGATGCTGGGGAAAAAATGTTTAGAAAAAACTCCCTAACGTACGAGGTAAAAGTGGGCACGAGCTCCTGATCCATGTACGAAGGAGCAGAAAAAAAGGACCTGACGCCAACGCTCAGGTGTAACCCTTATATTCGGCTACTGTCACTTCCAGGTGGAACAAATTCAATGTGGAGCCGCACTGCACCACCTACCGGGGTGTGGGAGCAATCTTGCGTATCCCGTCTTGCATCTGGGGATATTCTAAAGGTAAGAATCTGTGGTTAGAAGTATTCTTCAGATGCTCCTCAAAGATATGCAGAGGTAGCGCCGATGTTATTGTTATTGGTAGGATGTTCTGCATGAAAGGCTGTAAGTCCGAGGATTCTGGGATAAAACAGGAACTATGTTGCGGGATGGTGCTGCAGCCTTTTCTACCAGATATATATTTTCTAACAGCAGAATACAGATAGTGTATTTTCAAATTTCAGAACATCAGCGATCCAGAAGGAGAATCGCCCTTAAATGTAGTTTCTTTTTGCTCATATCTGGGATATACAATAGCAATAGCATCTTCATTTTTTAGATGACAAAATGACAATGCCCACCTAGAAGCCGGGCAGCTGAAATCTGTAGTGTGTGCATTTTAAGTCCTGCACTGAAATGTGTGTGAGCATGGGTTCTATCTGGGTAGAGGCTGTTACACCCTCTTGACATTGCCCTTATACAAGGACAATACCTGTGTCTTTTTTATTAGTCAAGGTATAAACAGGCTGATGATAGGCGAAAGTCTTAACTCCCACCTTATCACTCATTTTCAATTCCAACACATTCATTAGCACATTTCCTGCGTTTTGATAATGCTGATTCAGGGACAGACTTCTTCCAGAGTCAAACTCAAACCCTCTACTATGACTTCCAAAATATTAAGGGAAGTGAAAATCTTATGTATGCTTGCCGACTCTAGAAGAAGAGCATGCCAGAAAGGGTAAAACAGGTGGTATTCATTTCCTTGCTTAGACACTGTCACAATACAAGATCATGAGGATTCTCTGGATGGGTTTTCAATTCTCTTCATTGAGGTCTTCTCTGTTGGATGATCTGGAAGATTCTTCAACTGCTATCAACGACCAAGGGAAATGTCTGAGTTTCTCATCAAAGAGATTCAGGGAAGTACTGTTAGGGCTGGTTTATACAATTCAATGATGTGTACAATTCATAATAAGACACCTAGGTTACTCTGCAAGTAATCCCATCTGCAAGACAAGGTAAATTAAGTGCTCCCTGGTGACCACCTTTCATCATCCTGCTACCTGGTATACCATATAATGTATGCCACATACCATATAGCTTATAGCAAGGGGCTGTTTACCCTTACATGCCTTCCGGAACCCGACACCTAGTTTTCCTGCTGCCAGACCTTTCAACCGCCTGCCTGAATTTGCAATATACAACTATCCGTCCGCTGGGTCTCTGCAGAAGGGGACACATTGCTTAACCTTTTACCTCCTGCTGTATCTGTGCACAAGTCTTCGGTCTGGAATTGTCACAATGCTTCCTGTCCAGTGTTCCAGAGCTCTGTGGCCGGTTCAGACAGCTTTGGTTCTCTCACTGTCTCTCTCTCTCTCTCTCTCTCCCAAACTGTAAGCTCCTCTCTGTATCATCTCTATTTTCTGCTTTCTCTGCCAGGTTTTTAGGTCGAGCCTGGGCAGCGCATACACTGCTCTTCAAGGCATGCCATATTCCCCGCCCACTCTCCACCCATATTTGTCATTGGCCTGTGTCACTGTCCTTTGTAAGTGCTGACTTTTGATTAGTTAATAGGCTTCTTAGTCCCGTCTTAGTACCGCCTTGTCTTCATTTGTAACCTCCCATTAGGACTGGCTCTTTTACTTCTGTTGTTACACAGTTCATCTTATTTAGTCTGTAAGCACAATTTTCTTTGATGAGTTTCTCCCACTGCAGGCACGACATGCGTTCCTGTAACATTCAGCGTGCCACGCGTGCTTTTACTTTCCAAGCAGCCCGGGATAATGGCGGCCGCTTATTCGACATGAAGAATGTCTCGCATTTACATGAATTTGAGCTATTGGCAGTGTAAATGACAATTACTTTTATTTATGTGCTAATTATCAAAACAGCCACATAAAAGGCATTGTCATTTACAATGGCAAAAGGCGAGACCTATTGCATTGCAAATGCTTGTTCTTTCTGCCGACAGCTGGTTGGATGGTGTCAGCATGGATCCAGCCTCTCAGCAACAAGTCAATTCCGACCATGCCCTATATGTGCCTGTCTCCTTTCCCTCCCTGCTATGCCCCAACCTTTGGGTTCGGAAGCCTTGGAGACAGGCACAAAAGAGAACAGGAGAAAGGGGCTTGTGGCTGGCGAGACAATAGTGCCTTGTTACAATGCAATAGATGGGCGTCCCAATTGCTAATTACTATCTTTTGTGTCAAAACCGCACTCAAAAACCACTTTGTGACAGTTATCTTTATATGTCCCTGAATGACTGATATACGCACAAGCCTTATTCAAAAGATGAGCCTTTCCATAACCGCGGCACTGAAGTGGATGATATTTTTTGCAATCGCCCTAAAACATGTAGACATATCGAATTTACATAATGTAACTTGTGTATATTAATCAAGCTAAACACTAAAACCTTCAGTGACCTGAACCAGTTCTCTGGCTCCAGGCAAAAAAGGTATAATGGAAAGCTACGCTGGGGTTTTCCACTTCTCTCAGAGGAATGTCCTATCTCTAATTAAATCTGGGGCCCTTCAGCCTTATTGAATGAGAAACACTGGATTTTCTTATTTAACAAGTCCTTCGTGAAAGCATGTACAGAATCGCTCACCGACAGATGTTTTGTTGTTAGCAGGTGGAATTTCAATTGCCATTTCCCTAAAACTGGAGGCCAAAAACACTTTTACTATGGCCACAGGGGTCTTAGAGGCTAGCAAAGTCAGGGCTGACGTTTTCTGTTCAATAATAAAATAAGGTCCGTGACTCTGGACTCTGTGCATGCATGTTGTGTCCATGGAATCACCCATCTGCTGATACATTGTGGGGAATCTCCTATCCTGCTGCCAGCAGGGGGTTTACCACGATACGCATCAGCAGAGGGATAACTAAAGGTGGGAACAGCGTGTGCATGTCCTGGGTGCGTTTACCCAGCAACATTATTCGGGCAACACAACAGCCTGGTCAATGAAGGTGGACTACTCTCACACCAACGCTCATCGTCTGCTCCTGCTTGCCAGCCCGACTACTCTTGAGCTGAATGGCCGCCCCCAACGTAGACTTCACGGCCACCCCAACACCACCTTCTATGTGAGCAGCAACCAAGCCCCTCCCTCACTCTGGCAGTAGCAACAACATTGTTGCGATAAGGTGATCTTGAAGGTGTATTCCAACTTAGCACCCCAGGGGCCATGTTACAGAAGTGCTTTGGGAGCGCAATATGAGTTAGGCCCGCTTTGTGCCGCCCCGGCGCAAACAAGTAAAATGTGCCATATGCATGATACAGCCTCTGGTACACATACAGGGCATGATTCACAAAGGTAAAAGTACACGTTTGCTTAAGTATATTCTTTTTGGGTATTCACAAAACTGCAATTTAATAGTAACTTTAAGACTGCAGAGACTCTTCAGGCGGATCGGGGTGGTGCTCTCCGCACATAAAAAGATAGGCCAGTGAGATCCAGCTAACCGTTTATTCGATATGAACACCATCTCCAGCCATGACTATTGCTGATGCACGGAAGAATTATAAGTGTACCCAAGCTCAGGCCCCTTTAAACCTTTCCATAGATCTATCAATCCATGCACCTGGATCAAAGTTGAAATCACCTATGACGATCCCTCCCATTAATTAGCTCCAAGGCCAGAGAGTCCTAAATATCTGGGTCATCAAAATGTGGGCCTTTAGTAGATTAGCATACACATCCCCTCAATTAGGACTTGAGCCAATACCCAACATTCATTTTTGTTTGCAGCTATTTGAACTATTTTCACTCTCTTAACCCCTTGGCTGCGGGGCACATTCCCCCGCTGTACTGGGGGAAGGGGGGGCGCGCACAGCGCCCCGGTGCTCATGACGAGCTCAGCTCGTCATGAGCCACGGTTCTCGTGTGCTCATAACGAGCTGAGCTCGTCATGGCCACACCAGTTTCCATGGAACGCTCAGCAGAGCAGGGGAATTAGCCCCGAGTGCGAGCGTTCCAACGGGCATGACGAGCTCAGAGCACAAGAGAACCGTGGCTCATGACGCGTTGAGCTCATCATGAGCATGTGAGGGGTTAAAAACAATTCTGTCAATGGTTATTGTGACACTTCTCACATTATTCTGTTTTGTCGTGCATGTAATTAGCCCATACCCTGACAAGTTGACAAGTTGAGGAATGTGCGTTGTTTAATGGCTATATGGGGTTTGCACTAAGCTGTAACAGTGTTCTTTACATTAAAACAATGGTTAGTGTGACAAAGATAAATATTAATAAATCAAATCAATTCATGAAGTGACACAGTCATAATGAAAAAGATATTGTGCATTGGGTTCGATCTTTGGATTATCCTAGAGGTAAACAGAAGAAATGTGCCTTTCATGTTTCATATTCAAGGTGCTTACTAGCCAGACCAGTGTTTCCCAAACTTTGGGTCGAGACCTATTGGTGGGTTGTTACCCGATTTTTGGTGGTCGGCGAAAGACTAAGCAATAAATAAAGATGCCTTTAAATTCTGTATTTATCTTGGAACATTTGCTGCACTTCAAAGATAGAGGTCAAATGTCAAGCTGTATCCTCTGACAAATTGCTGCTTATATTTTTAACATGTGGACTGGTGTTTACAAACTCCTCTCACTTTGCAGTCAGAGAATGAGAAGTAAATTATGCGACAGTCTTGGTGGGGACATGGATTGTGAAAAGAAAAGCATTAGAATGTCATGTTTTTGTAACACACAACAAAATGTAAATACTTGTGAATGAACTGTACAACCACCAGCTAGGAACGCAAATTGAAGATAATTTTTTGTAATTCTGAAGTGTGATGGAACCAAAGAAGTTGATAGGCTCAGAATCAATGAAGACACTTTACTTGGTGATGGACAAATATTAAATTTCACTGAAACCCTATTTTTACACATTATCATTTGTGTGCAATTTAGTTTTAAGTATAAAACTGCCTGGCTGTGCAAATTTAGTGGCTCTTTTTTATAACTCTTTTTATTAGTGTTCAAACAACCAGGAGGTAAATCGGGCACTCCTCCGCCTTACAACATCGTGAGGGGATACCTTTGACCCAATCTCAGAACTCCCGCCTTGCACCACCTACGACCTACTAATACGTCTATACTGGTATAAACATACAAATCATTTTCTATTGTGTGATAACATATCCAGGTATATCCCCTCCTTCCTATGTTCTTTCCTATAATGTCTCTCAGAGATCTGGTTCCTCTGCATTCCTCCATGGACCACAAAAATTCTCAAACGTCCGTGGACAACCCCGGGCTTGGTATAAAAAAAATTCGAGCCTCATGCACTAGTCCAGACCAGACTCCCATACTTGCAATGTTGGTGTCTTTTCCTGCCACCACTGTCTAATGATATGGTGCATTGCCACCATCATGGTCATATTGTAAAAGAGGAGAAAGTAGCGGTCCAGGGCCTGGTCCCCACGACACCCAGGGTAATCAGATGCGGAGTGAGCTCCAGAGTGCAGACAGCCGGTGACCTATTTCCCTCTAAATTGTCTGAATCCTGGAGCACCCCAGATTGTGCTCAGCAGACTGCCTCTTTGCCTGCACCCCTAAGGCAGCGGTCAGTGCCTACCATTCCCATACAGAACATCCTCGTCCTACTGAAGTAGCCTCCTTGGAGTATCTTTCGTTGAATTAATTGAAACCCCACCCGTATGGCCACTTCTCAGGGGTAACAGCACGCAGCCGCCAAGCGTCGTCCTTCAACCTCCTAAGTCTCTTTCCCATTTTTCCGGCGGTTGTCTAGGAACGGAAGGCTTTTGAGCAGAGGGTGGAATAGCGACGGAACATTGAGTGATTGGTCAGAGGGGGTTCCAGAACCCTGTATTCCAAGGGTGATTCGCCTCAGGGTTCCCGTAAGGACTCTTCATGATCTCAGGGCCAGATGTTCAACCATATCATTTAGCAACTTGCAAATTGTGCTCAATTGTTAGTCGCAATTTGCGAGTTGCTAAATGCCATGTACAACAGTGTCTGAGACACTGTTAGCGATGCCTACTGGGGTCACAAATTGCATGCCTCATGCATATTAATGAGGCACTCGCAACTTGTGACCCCATTAGGAATGGCTGGCCCTCCCAGGTATGGTGGCCTGCTGGGCTTTGCAGACCTCCATGGCTGGGACTGCTTTTAAAGAAAGTAGTTTTTTTTTCCTTAAAGGGAAACAGGCTGCATTTAAAAAAAGAAAAATTAATCGTTTTGTTTAATTTTTTAAGGGCAGGTAGTGGTCCTTGGGACCACTGCCTGCCCCTAAAAAATATTTTACTCTGCATTCGTGAAGGGTAAGGGTTCCCCTGGGGACCCCTTCTCATTTACGACTGCTTTACTACCCTTTTGAAGAGGGAGCTAAATTGCGAGTGTTTTGCGACCGCAATTGCGGTTGCAAAACATTCTTACGTAGGCCTCTGACTCGCTATTAGGAAGGGACACCCTTGGAACGCCCCTTCCTAATAGCCACTCGCAATTCCTATTTAGGGAGTTGCAAACAAATTGCAACTTGCTAAACAGGGATTGCACATAGCCCTATTAGATTGTGCATGTGCAAACGGGTCACAAACCCGTTTGCGCACGCAAATTAGGGTCGCAAATTAGGGTCGTACATCTGGCTCTCAATCTCAGCCCTCTAATACACCTACATAAAAAATTGTTGTCCAGAGATTTACAATTTTGATTTGTGTTTTGGGATCATTAGAGACGTAATTTAGCTTGGGTAGACATTGCTGATCCGGGCCAGATTTTACTTTACAACATTTTTAAAAATGGCGGATGTGTTGCAGTGAGGATGTAATATTTAAGGAACCATGTGACCTACATACTTCATTTTGGTGCCAAAACATAGGTTTTGGGGGTCAAGTAGTTTTCTAGTGACAGAAAATAACTCTTCAGAACAACCCTTCTGCCATTTTCCAAAATGGCAGCTATATATATATATGAAAAAAATAATGTTTATCTCTCCTGTTGTAGACACATTTTTATAGCTAACTTTATTCATTTGTTTAATTCAATCGCTTGTGGTACATTTGCAGAAAGACATCTTTTTGTAGCACAGATTTTGCAGGTACATGTACAAGTTCATTCTGTGGGCAGAGGCTTTAAACATTTTGTAGGTTTTAGCACCCCATCAATATCTTCCCAACCAAATTCATATGGATCTTTCTCTACATATGCATGATCAAAAACATTTACACATCTTCTGATCAAGTAGAACGCTCCTTTAATATGTCCACACACAGAATGACGTCGGAGGAACGTCACTTTGCGGGAGTAATCTGTTGAACTCACTGTACCGAAGATCGTCAAATGTGTGACAGTCAGAACTCGTTTTCCACAGACGCACAAGGTACTTTTCTATGTCTTTAAAGTCACATTCTTCTTCTGCCTCAGCAAATCCTTTCAGAAACTTCACAGGTTCAGCTGGTAAAGCTCCAATCTATATTTCAATTTTGCTCATAGTGTCATCACCCGTAAGAATATGTGTCTTGATAAGAACACTGGGCATCTTCGGTTCAAGTTTCTTGTACAGAATATGAAGAGGAACTAAGTGTTTTTTCTCACCTGTTCCATAACGTATCCATAACGCTAACAATCCTTGACTTAAGAACATTGCAACAAATCTAAGTAGCACAATAACATCTGTGTCATTTGACAGTACAATGACTTTACTGGAACCATTTCGAACAGCCCACTCAACATATGGCACAACACGAAGGTCAGCTTCCTCCAATTTGCTGTTAAGTTCTTGAGCAATATGGCTCATACCTTTTGAATACATCTCTGCGGCACCAGCTCCTCATTGACAATCATTCCACTTGCAATAATTGGAAATTTAGTGTTCACTGAAGCATCATCAATGTTTTGGCGCATTAACATCTCCAAGTTCATCTTGTTCGATGTTGATGACCAGAATACATCAAGTTGCACGGGTATAAGTGTCAAACTTTTGATGTAGGCATGGTCAATTGTTCTAGTTGTAGACATATGTCTGATTCTCTAACATTCTTTGACAGATACTTCAAGATAACTGTCAAAGACAATGTTCAGTTCCTGTAAAGTGCACACTGACTTTGATAGCTGTAGAACAGTCTGAACAACCTCTACAAAATGGATGAAATCTTGAACATTCGCAATTGTGACCTATAATACACAACAACAGCCGTTTTCAATGAGGACACCTTATGAATTGAAATTCTTCAGGTGAGTTTTTTTTCCAGCTCTTGTACAAGTTTGTGCTTCTCTGATTTTGCTGCAGCATCTCCGTCAAATAACGTGTTTGTTAGGGTTGGAAGAAGTTTGTGCAACAGAATGTCCTTGATAAATTCACCCCTTTCTTTTGCTACATCCATTTCTCTATGTGCTTGCAAATGTTTTATTTTTACCTGTTTTGTAGTGGCTGATTGGACAAAACTCTTACTATGGCAATTAAAGTGTGTTAGTTTAGCTTTATTGATTATGTCAAACAGCTTTTTCTTTTTCAATACAAATCTCTCTAGCTTCAGTTCTGTTTATAGTTTACATCCATGTTTCAGGACATCTACTAGACGTATCTTTATATTGTTATCCACATATTGTTTGGTCACAAAGTTGTGTAGTCGTATAGGCTCAGTCATTTCAAAGGGGTTTCCTTGCTGCTGCATGAAATGAAGAAGGCAGGCAACATGTTTATTAAAACTTTCCCCTCTCTTTCCCACAAGTTCATGGTGAGGAAAGGTTTAACAATGGTCCATTCATTTTGAACTTGTCATCTCAAAATTAAAAGGACTTCATGGTAAACTGGTACAAAAGGGGGTGGTGATGGACGGAGCATCAGACCCAATCAAACACTCACACCCAGTCAAAAGATCTGGGTTTGATCCATCACCGTTCTTTAGCCCACTCTGCCACCCCAGTTCAGACATGGCTATATGCAAATCAGTCTGACCCTGTGCCTCATGGGAACAGTCCAGCCCGAACTGCCAAGCCATGCCTTCCCTGGACCGGAAACAAGCTTCCGAGGACCAGTTTCTGGCATTCCAGCCGTCTTCAGCCCGGCTTGCTTGAATCCAGTAGCAAAGTGAGCAAGGGACTCACGTCTGAGCATACCCTGCCACACTTATGGCGGCCAAAGCGGTACAAAAGGGGGTGGTGATGGACGGAGCATCAGACCCAATCAAACACTCACACCCAGTCAAAAGATCTGGGTTTGATCCATCACCGTTCTTTAGCCCACTCTGCCACCCCAGTTCAGAAATGGCTATATGCAAATCCGTCTGACCCTGTGCCTCATGGGAACAGTCCAGCCCGAATTGCCAAGCCATGCCTTCCCTGGACCGGAAACAAGCTTCCGAGGACCGGTTTCTGGCATTCCAGCCGTCGTCAGCCCGGCTTGCTTGAATCCAGTAGCAAAGTGAGCAAGGGACTCACGTCTGAGCATACCCTGCCACACTTATGGCGGCCAAAGCGGTACAAAAGGGGGTGGTGATGGACGGAGCATCAGACCCAATCAAACACTCACACCCAGTCAAAAGATCTGGGTTTGATCCATCACCGTTCTTTAGCCCACTCTGCCACCCCAGTTCAGACATGGCTATATGCAAATCAGTCTGACCCTGTGCCTCATGGGAACAGTCCAGCCCGAACTGCCAAGCCATGCCTTTCCTGGACCGGAAACAAGCTTCCAAGGACCGGTTTCTGGCATTCCAGCCGTCTTCAGCCCGGCTTGCTTGAATCCAGTAGCAAAGTGAGCAAGGGACTCACGTCTGAGCATACCCTGCCACACTTATGGCGGCCAAAGCGGTACAAAAGGGGGTGGTGATGGACGGAGCATCAGACCCAATCAAACACTCACACCCAGTCAAAAGCTCTGGGTTTGATCCATCACCGTTCTTTAGCCCACTCTGCCACCCCAGTTCAGACATGGCTATATGCAAATCAGTCTGACCCTGTGCCTCATGGGAACAGTCCAGCCCGAACTGCCAAGCCATGCCTTCCCTGGACCGGAAACAAGCTTCCGAGGACCGGTTTCTGGCATTCCAGCCGTCTTCAGCCCGGCTTGCTTGAATCCAGTAGCAAAGTGAGCAAGGGACTCCTGTCTGAGCATACCCTGCCACACTTATGGCGGCCAAAGCGGTACAAAAGGGGGTGGTGATGGACGGAGCATCAGACCCAATCAAACACTCACACCCAGTCAAAAGATCTGGGTTTGATCCATCACCGTTCTTTAGCCCACTCTGCCACCCCAGTTCAGACATGGCTATATGCAAATCAGTCTGACCCTGTGCCTCATGGGAACAGTCCAGCCCGAACTGCCAAGCCATGCCTTCCCTGGACCGGAAACAAGCTTCCGAGGACCGGTTTCTGGCATTCCAGCCGTCTTCCGCCCGGCTTGCTTGAATCCAGTAGCAAAGTGAGCAAGGGACTCACGTCTGAGCATACCCTGCCACACTTATGGCGGCCAAAGCGGTACAAAAGGGGGTGGTGATGGACGGAGCATCAGACCCAATCAAACACTCACACCCAGTCAAAAGATCTGGGTTTGATCCATCACCGTTCTTTAGCCCACTCTGCCACCCCAGTTCAGCCGGGCTGAAGACGGCTGGAATGCCAGAAACCGGTCCTCGGAAGCTTGTTTCCGGTCCAGGGAAGACATGGCTTGGCAGTTCGGGCTGGACTGTTCCCATGAGGCACAGGGTCAGACTGATTTGCATATAGCCATGTCTGAACTGGGGTGGCAGAGTGGGCTAAAGAACGGTGATGGATTAAACCCAGACCTTTTGACGGGGTGTGAGTGTTTGATTGATTCAGATGCTCCGTCCATCACCACCCCCTTTAGTACCGCTTTTGGCCGCCATAAGTGTGCCAGGGTATGCTCAGACGTGAGTCCCTTGCTCACTTTGCCACTGGATTAAACAAGCCGGGCTGAAGACGGCTGGAATGCCAGAAACCGGTCCTCGGAAGCTTGTTTCCGGTCCAGGGAAGACATGGCTTGGCAGTTCGGGCTGGACTGTTCCCATGAGGCACAGGGTCAGACTGATTTGCATATAGCCATGTCTGAACTGGGGTGGCAGAGTGGGCTAAAGAACGGTGATGGATTAAACCCAGATCTTTTGACTGGGTGTGAGTGTTTGATTGATTCAGATGCTCCGTCCATCACCACCCCCTTTTGTACCGGTTTTGGCCGCCATAAGTGTGGCAGGGTATGCTCAGACGTGAGTCCCTTGCTCACTTTGCCACTGGATTCAAGCAAGCCGGGCTGAAGACGGCTGGAATGCCAGAAACCGGTCCTCAGAAGCTTGTTTCCGGTCCAGGGAAGACATGGCTTGGCAGTTCGGGCTGGACTGCTCCTATGAGGCACAGGGTCAGACTGATTTGCATATAGCCATGTCTGAACTGGGGTGGCAGAGTGGGCTAAAGAAGGGTGATGGATTAAACCCAGATCTTTTGACTGGGTGTGAGTGTTTGATTGATTCAGATGCTCCGTCCATCACCACCCCCCTTTGTACCGCTTTTGGCCGCCATAAGTGTGGCAGGGTATGCTCAGACGTGAGTCCCTTGCTCACTTTGCCACTGGATTCAAGCAAGCCGGGCTGAAGACGGCTGGAATGCCAGAAACCAGTCCTCGGAGGCTTGTTTCCGGTCCAGGGAAGACATGGCTTGGCAGTTTGGGCTGGACTGTTCCCATGAGGCACAGGGTCAGACTGATTTGCATATAGCCATGTCTGAACTGGGGTGGCAGAGTGGGCTAAAGAACGGTGATGGATTAAACCCAGATCTTTTGACTGGGTGTGAGTGTTTGATTGATTCAGATGCTCCGTCCATCACCACCCCCTTTTTGTACCGTTCATGGTAAGCTAGCTGCCGTTGAGTACATGTTTACTTGGAGCTTTTCTGTGATCTGTGGATTGCCACCTCCAGTTCCATAACTGGAGCAACAGCATTGAACCTTCCCTCTCTGTCTTTCACCACAAAATGTATTTGGATGAACTTTCTGTAGAGGTATGGTTTTCTACCTCTAGCTTCATCTCTCTTTCCAAATACCAGGACCCATATCTCAGGTAGTTTATGGAATCAAATTTGCGAAACACAGTAATCAGTGACTTCACAGTCTTCACGTGCAGCTTCTAATCACCTTCTCCATCAGCATGTACCAAGTTTATTACTAGAGCTATCATGTGTAAAACATTTCCCCAGTACTTGCAAAGTTCAGATTTTTCTTCACATTCTTTGACAAGCTCTACAAACATGGTTTTCTGATTTTGAACTGAGTGTATTGAACATTGCCTGGCTTCGCATTACCTCTTTTGAATGAAGTGCACTCTGTGCCTTATTCACATCTGAGATAAGATATTCGAAACCTAATTTGTCATTCTTGTTCCAGAAAGCACTCCAACGCAATGTTTCTAAAGCCTCAGATATGAGCATAACTTCTAACGAATGAACGTAATGAGTTCCGCTCAATACTGACTGGACTATTTTGCTTCCAAAGATTTCAGCCTCATTAAGTGCATCGTCTATGCCACATACACTGACATACTTCTGCACACCACAATGCAACTTCTGTCATGTGGAAAACGTTCATTATTGGAGAAAAATCATCAAATTCTACTGGATTGCTCATAAAAATGTCAGCTACAATACAGAAAACACCTTCATGCAGAAAACTGGCAGGATAGTCTGGGCTTCAAGCGGAGCATACACATTTTGCATTTTATTTAGAGCTGTGTACACGGTTGCGTAGTTTGTGAATGGAGATGGTATTACTGGTAAAAATCCAATCTTCTTCAGTGGGACGGTTTTCTGGGAAATCAGAGCATGAATTCCAGCCCAAGAAGGAACTGGCTTTTCTTCATCCTTCAGTCCGCGCTGAATAAGCAATATGATAAATTCAGTTAAATCAGCTTGCGGACCGCAGCATCAGGTAGAAGAAGATCTATGTCCTCAGCCACTTTGAAACTTTCTGGTAGACTGGGACATATTGTTGGCTTGCAGGAATATTGCACACATTGGCAAGGCAGTTGGGTTATAAGTTTGCAACTTTGTTTGTTTAAGCCTACCGCTGATACAGCTTGTTTTCCAGCAGCTAATTCATTGGCCCTGCCTTGAAAGAGCGCCATGGCAGTATCATGTGTGCTGGATGTTCCAAACAAAGCAGAGCTGCCTTCAAAATCAAAATTATCAAGAGCAACAATTGTAAATCCTTCCCTGGCAAAGTGACTTGGAAGTGGAGTGCAGTCAGATTCACAAGATTTTACAGCATGAGCTGCTAACAAGTTCCTGCTCCGTACTATGTCATTATAATTTGTTGATACACCAATCCTATTCACTGAAGTGATTAGCTCTCTACTTTTGCACATGTCATAGATTGCATGGACAGTCATCACGAGTAGCGGTGTTTTTCCTTTTGCCATGATGTAATTCATAAAACATGATTTGGAAAAGACAGTACATTTTCACAGCATAAGCCTGTCGGTTCATGGGATTGTCTTCCACTTCGCTTATATCTTCAAAGCCATCATCAATGTTGTCGGCTGCTGTTCCAAACTCAAGAACTCTAGTTTGTAACACTTTTACTTTGCTGATATTAAACAATGATGCAAAAAATGTTAAGACAACATCAGGCATTCTTGTTGACTCCCATGATTTGTGGATCTCTGGGGCATCACAAAATTTGCCATTATGTCAAAAATCTAAATCTTTCAGGATGTTTTTTAAAATGGTTCCTGCTGATTTTACTGCATCCTGTGATCTTATTTTGACAGCAAAAACTTCAGGAGTCAAATCAGCTGAGAACACCGAAAGTGGCTCATTCTTGACACAAACAAATTCTGTCATTGTACATTCCCACCAGAAAAATCTTAATTTCATTATTATGGATCAAAAAAGTTTCATCAATGTTGACCATTATTTCTCTGATCTCAGTGAGTGTAAACCCGTAGCCAGCACTCAAGAGTGGCTTTAAAACTTCATTTGCTTTTTCAAAGAGTGCAAAGGTAACTGACAGCTGGCGGTTACACTGCTTTTGGGAGGTCATTGTACATTCATATTTTCAAATGTATACATGTATGTAGTTCGGGTGGGCATACAAATCCTCTGCAACTACATTCACCTCGCTGTTTAAATAAGCTACTTGGCTGAAAACGTCATCTTGGAAGAAACTAGCTGCAGATAAAAACATGTTTCCCCTTTGAGACTCACATACTCTGTACTTTGTTCTTTCGTCAATCCCTTTGGCCCTTGCTCTGGGTAAACTACAGATAACACATTGAAGACCCTCTGCTATTCTTCTAAGTGGATGGGCATTGGGTTTTGTTGTCATCGCTATCTCAGAAGACTTGGATTCTTGTTGTGATTCACTGGTTTCTGCTATTTTTTTAATTAACTTCTTCCAAGCTTTTTTCCTTGTATACGACTTGTTGCACTTGTTGTTAAAATGTGAAAATATTTGATCCTCTTCGCCCACCAGTTTCAATCTTTATTTAACTTCATCTTGCCATATTTCTGCAACATCTTGAACTCTCTTCTGTCCAGCCTTAGTTGATTTTAGCTTTTCTTTCGGATTAGTTTGGCCTAAGAAAATTTTTTCTTTGTTGAAGGAGTCCTCAGAATATGTAGTTAGCAACACTCCGTTCAGGCTGGTAAAGATCCTCTGCTATCACATGCTTCGCTCATGTTTACAAATTTGAATCAACGGAAAACCTGAGACTAAAATCATATTAAAATAAATAAATTATTTGATGCCTAAAACACATTATTATAGAGCCACCATTTTGGGAAATGGCAGTAGAGTTGGTCTGAGGAGTGATTTTCTGTCTCTGTGCGACTACTGTACCCCCCAAAAACTATGTTTTGACACCAAAATGAAGTACATAGGTCTCATGGTTCCTGAAATATTACACCATCACTGCAACACATCAGTTATTTTTAAAAATGCTGTCCAGAAAAATTTGGCCCGGATTATCAATGTCTACCCAAGCTAAATTACTCTAATGAGACAACACAAACACAAATCGAAAATGAAAATCTCTGGGCAACAGTTTTTTTACAGAGGCATATCAAGGTTATGAGCTGAATACTTCCAGTATTTTCAGCACCTAGGGACCAGATTGATCGGGTCTGCTAGGTAGAGCAGTATATCATCGGTATACAGTGAAACAATGTCTTCCCAATCTGGGTCTCACTGCACGCCTCAGAGCAGTGCATCTCTTCTCAACCAGCACGCTAGATGTTCAAATGCCAAAGCGAAGAGCAGGGCGGGCAGTGGACATCCCTGATGGGTGCCTCTGCCCAGGCTAAACTCCTCAAAGAGGGCCCAATTTGCCCGGACCCTGACGACCAGGTCCTTCAACAGCAGTGTTATTGAGGACATAAACCATGTACCCTGTCACCGGGTCACGAAAGCAACAGGATCGCTCCCCGTGACTGAGTTTCCGTCTTCCCCGCAGGATTGGTCCGGGCCCTTTAAGGGAAGTCTGGATTCCCTTGGCCGTGAATCCGCCCCTCTGACGTCAGCGGAGAACAGCCTATCACCAGGAGACGGCATCGAAGAAAAGGAGGACCCGGAAGACGCCGTGTTGCTGCTGTGCCGAGGAGACATCGAACCCCGGAGAAGAAGCAGACGTGGAGGACGAACAACGGAGGACGCCGAGTCGGACGGGAGAAGCAGAGAACCCGGGACGAAGCAAGCCGACAACGGAACGTCGGAGCAAGAGAGCCAGTCAGAGTCCCCGCCGAGGGAGAAGCCAGGAGGCCAACGGTCCCACGCACCGCCCAGCCACGCGCAGGAAGACGCGTGGTTCAGTCAGGTACGGGGTCGTTTCCGTAACCTTCTACGTTTTAAGAAAGGGGGAACCGGGTAACGGAGGGAGCGGGAGGGGCTAGGACACACCAGTTGCTTTGCGCACTTCACCGCACTTTGGGTTACACCTCTGTGAGGTCGTTGTTGGCGATGGTGGTTCAGTCTCTTGACTTCCCACATTGTTATCCTCACTCCCTTCCCCTTCAATTACGTAAAGCCAGGCAGTGAAGTAATTGCCACGTTTTCTTTTGTTTTCCTGTATGTACTGGGCAAGCCGCAGAATCCGAGCTGTGGAGACTCAACCCGAAGACAAAGCAGGAAGTTACCCCCAAGTCCACAGGAATTGTCATTTGACTTTATTGTGCTATCTTGCCTAAGAACCCCAATAAAACCTCTTTACAAAGACCTTAACAGTGGCTCCTTCCCTCCTTGTATACCCTCAAGGTTACATACCAATACACATTTTAGTCACTAGCGCCATTAAAGAGGTCTATTCGACTGAATTGAATGCCTTTCGGCATCCAGAGCGAGCATGATGGTCCGCTCGGCTCTTTGGTTGCATCTCAAAAGGCTTCTGATCAATCTGCATAAGTTGTGTCTCATCGGTCTGTAGGGCTTGAAGCCTGATTGTCCCAGAGACACAGCGTGTCTACCTCCCGGAGTAGGTGGTTGGCCAACACCCTTGCCAGAATCTTGGTTTCGAGATTACGGAGTGAAAATGGGTGGTATGGGGCGCATTCCACAGGCGGCTCCCCAGGCTTGTGGATCTGTAACGGGGAGGATAGGAGGGTGGAAGAGCCCTCCCCCTCTTGCGAATGGTGGGTCGCTGATTCTACCTCCCCTCCTTCCCTCCAGAACGACTGGACTTCGTTTTCCTTAACAACCAACACGGAGGAGGAATGCGAGGAAGGCGCCTTTAACTGGGCCTATACCGAGGACGAAGCCACACCCCCACATGACGTCAGGACCACCGGATTGGTGAAAACCCAGGAAATCCAAAAGCCGGCGTGTGACGACACCCCGAAGGAGTTGGAAGGAGCGACGAAGAAGACGGTGACGGGAGCGGAGTGCGGAATCGAGGGAGAGACAGAGAAGGAAGCTATGCCAGGAGGCCAACGACCCTGCGGAGCGCCGTTCCACACTCCCTAGGGAGGAGTGTGGCTGAGACAGGTATGGCAGCGGTACGCAGGCTGGGTCTGGAGGCGGGGAGACTCTCCTCCATAGCGCTGCGAACGCCCAAATACCGTCCTGTATATATTTTGTATATATACACCCGCCTTTCCTTTTCTTCCTGCATTCCCCCTTACACCTTCTCCTCACTACGTGACCCACATCACAGCCCCTACTGTATAAAACACTCGTCAGCGGTGACCCCTCACAACCCGGTTCCTTTTGGGTGACTCGGTAGAGACCTTGAGCCTGACGGCCTCTCCTCTGTTTGTTTGTTTTTCCATATCGGACCGGTGGGGAGCCAACCCAGAACCCAGACGGGAAAGGAAACCGAAGACGGACATACCACCCAACCCTGGGAGGGAAATAGCTACCATGGAATCTGCCAATTTTGCCCGTGAGAGACTAACATCACTCCAAAGAAAATCTCTGACAAAAATAAAGCCCTATCTCACCAGAAAGAGTCTCCGGTCCCCTACTTCGCCAACGTCACAGGATCATGACTATCGTTGCCCTCCTAAGATCTCAGGGCATGACACCCTACTGGTTTACCCAGAGGTATATCACCCTAAGCGCGCACCAATGCTGGATTTTGTATATTTAAAGACCTCCAGGGGGAGGGGGGGCGGAGAGGGGGAGTAGCCATTCTGGACAAGGGCTTAACCCCTTTTTATCTGACTGATGGCATCTGCTATCTCCCATTCCAAGAGTGCGGCACAAAGAGTGGCACACCTCCTCATCTAGTCTTGGTGTCAATAGCTCCTTTACGAAGTCTTCAAAACTGTTTGCTGAGGTAGCCCCTCTAGCTCTATCGAGCTCTGCCAAGCGATACATAAAGGCTTGTGTGATGGTGGCCGAGGTTGCGGCCAACCCTTCTGCACCACAAGAGATGGCCTTCCTCCTTTTTGGCCAGCCACACCAACAGTTTGCCCGCTTTACCTCATAGAGCTTGCCCTGCTTCTCCCGGTACACACACCCAGCCTCCTGATGGACCGAAACCCTCAGATTGTACCTTGACCCCTTTATCTTGTCCGCCAGAAAGGTGGTGGGGTTAGCTACGTAGTCAGCCTCCTAGGCCGCTAGCTTTGTTTCTAGATCTCTAGCCTGAATGTCAAGTTCCTTACACTTGCCCGAGACATGTATCATTAGGATTTTGTATACCTCCCACAGATGAAGATGAACCTCCGAGTCCACCTGGCCTGTGCCTGTGCTCACTGCAAAGTAGTAGCCCAAAGCCTCAGTGGCCCGTTTCCTGAAGGTCCAGTCCATCAAGGTCCCAGGGGTCTAACTTCCATTCCCCCCTTATCCCCTGTGTGCCCGTACCCAGTTGTGTGAATCGAGGTGAGTGGTCTAAGATGCTGCAAGGTAAAATACTGGTGTTCCTGAACATGTGTGGTTGTTGCTTCGGTGTCAGGAAATAATCCAGTCTGGACATGGAGCGCCTCTGATTAGATTTGTAATTAAACTGTTGTGTCTTCGGGTGCTCCTCCCTCCATGTGTACACTAGCCCCATGGTGTCGAGAAACGAAGCCAGTCGCGAGTCAGGCTTAGGTCTGATCCCCGTGGGCGTTAGCCTGTCGAAGTTCCCCTGGTGTGTTACGTTAAGGTCACCACCCACGAGGAGCAGGGTATTCAGCACTGCAGTCAACCATGTGTCCATTTTGCCCAATCTGTCAGTCTGTAAGCCCAGGGGGAAGTACCAAGATGTCAGCATCAGGCTTAACCCGTTACATTGCCCACTCACCGCCGCCTGGTACCCTGGGTGTCAAACCATCTTTGGGGCGGCTGGAGAGGGAGGATTTGTTGCACCAGTATGCCCACCCTCCAGGAGCATCGGAAAAATCCGAAGTGTACCAAGAGGTGATATCTGCCCTGATTCCGCACATTACATATGGTCCCCGCCAAGTGCATTTCTCGCAGGAGAATAATGTCTGAGTTTTGTCTTGCTGTATACGTCTCACGCTTGTACATGCTACCCCATCTGCTTCTCAAATGACCATGTCTGCAGTCATTGGGGTGAACACAGGGCGGGCTGTTTCCTCCGAATCCACCCCAGAGTCCTCAGAGCCATTGTTCCCTTCATCTGAGCCAAGTGCTAGGCTTCCCATTTGTTGCCAGGAATGTGTGTGTTGAATAACCGCCATTACTTTGGCTCTCTCTGTTTCCACCTGGGCCCTAGTCCAGCTGCAGCGGGGCCTCCGTTGGGTTTTTGCCTGATCCCCTGTCGCCTCCACCCTGATTTCGGTGCAACCCGCGGTAGCCAGGGGGAGGGAAGCCTTGTGATTCCAGCCCATCCCATGCTGTTGCGGCCGTCTGACGAAACTGTGTGTCCCCTTTTCCGCTGATCTGCAATTATGCCAAATTTGGATGCTTCTCTTCAGCGCTCAAGTTATCCTCAGCTGCAGGATGGGACCTATCTCTTTGAATCCTTGAAGGCTTTACTCGCTCTGAACGAAGTTCTTATGTTCCTAGATTCTGAATGAGGCTCAGAGAAGTCAATTGCAGTTTTCGTTTCATCTGGTATTTTGACAGAAAACGAAAAGGGTGAAGAAGAGGGCCTTGCAAAGACTTTGGTAAACTCTTGCTGACAGCGGGGCTTTGAGGTTTAACTCTTATGAAAATGGTCCTGCATACTAAGTTTTGTGCTCAATGTTTTAACCCCATTTGTACTCTTCAGCTTTGTATCCATTCAGACTCTCAGAAGGTGTCAGGCGACAAACTCTACTATGGATGATATTGTTAGATGATGTCATTTTATTTGAGAATCCGAAGACTTATCAGATGCACTTGAGAAGACACTGGATAGTGGCTAAACCCAAAACAAAGTTGTCATTTTGGGTTGTCAGGTATTATGATGGAAATCAAACAGTCAAAGGCCCAAGGATTCAGATAATCAGCTCGCCTAGGGCTGAATGTTGATTAAGAAATCTAAGAAAAGGTTAGGGATGTCACAATAGCCAGATAACCGCTGTGTCACTCAAGAGTGACTATAGATAACTGCTTCTGGTGTCCACTTCCAACATATTTCTATTGAATCTTCCCTCCCTTTATAAATATCTCCTCGCTGTTCACTAGAGCTCAACCAGGCAGCACTCACCGGCACTGCTGCTTTCAGTGCTGTGCAGCATCCTGTGTCTTTTTGCTACCAGCTCTGAAAGCACAGATACAAATAAGAATTCAGGAAGTTGTACTGTAATGCACACTCATTTTTTCACTGTAGCCTCTGCATCGATGTAAAACCACACACTGTCTCTGCCCAAGGTTTTTTCTGTTTCAGCATGGAATTGGAGTAGTTTCTGTCCTGTAACTCCAGTTATGTAGTAGGGGTATCGCTGTTATAGTCATAATCTAGTGAATAGTCCCGCCCATGTGCGTGGACCCCGGAGCAATCAAAAATAATCTCTTAGAGTGTCGAAAAATGCAGAACTGCACAGACACTTAAGAGATAATTTAAAGACAGATAATGCAGCCTAAAAAGGCTACACTGTCCAGTACTTCAACTAGAAATTCCACCACAAAATCCACAAAACAGCAAAGCCTGTACAGATTTCCCTTGCTTTAACAGCAAAAACCCTCTGGAATGATAGAGAGAAGAACCTGGACAGACAAGCCCCATAGGCTGCCATTATGTGGCTCAGAACAGGATACTGTGCCTTTAAGAGAACTTTCCAGAACTTCACAGTATCCCAGAATGCACTGCATGTCCCAGTTACTTTCAGTTCTTTTTGAAGGCGTAACACGCCAGACCTGTAGCATTCCTTACATGAATAACTCCCTCCACCGGGGAGGAGGGCGGGCGCTTATGACTATAACAGAGATACCCCTACTACAGAACTGGAGTTACAGGACAGAAACTACTCCTTCTGTAGTAGGGGATCTCTGTGTATAGTCATAATCTAGTGAATAGAATGGCAAGCCCATCCCCACACCAAGCGGCGGTGGAGAAAACAGAAATAACACCACTATTGTGCGAACAGATTTCGCAGCGAAGCCTGCCCAACCTGAGCGTCTGCCCTGGCATCAGTGTCCAGGCATTAATGCTTAGCAAAGGTATGAACCGACTTCCAAGTGGCCGCCTTGCAGATCTCTGCAATGGGAACATTACGAAGCAAAGCTGTTGTGGCAGCTTTGCCCCTGGTGGAATGAGCCTTAGGTTTTCCCCCTAAGGTCTTATTAGCTTTGTAGTAACACAATTGTATGCAAGACACAATCCACCGCGAGATGGACCGTTTAGAGGTAGCAAGACCCGTCCTGACTGATCCATATTTAACAAACAATTGGTCTGACCTACGAATATCTTTGGTTTTATGCAGATAAAATTTCAACATCCTCCTATCATCCAGGGAATGTAAAGACCTTTCCGCTGGAGATGAAGGATTCTGAAAAAACGTAGGCATAGTCTGGTTGACATGAAAATCAGAAATAACCTTGGGAAGAAATTTAGGGTGAGTATGCATAACAACCTTAGCAGCATGAAATACAGTATAAGGTTCCTGGCAACACAACGCCTGAATTTCACTCACCCTGCGGGCCGATGTAATGGCCACGAGGAACGCCGCCTTCCAGGACAGGTACTGCAACAAAGCCTTATGAATAGGTTCAAAAGGCACCTTCATCAATCTGGACAGCACCACATTCAATTCCCAGGAAGGCGAAGGAAGCCTGACTGGAGGGAATACTTTCTTCAAGCCTTCCAGAAAGTCTTTGATCACAGGGATCTGGAAGAAGGAAGTCTGTGAAGGGCATTTCCTGTAGGCGGTCAAAGCAGCCAGATGAACCTTAATGGAATGGACATTAAGGCCAGACTGCGCCAGATGTAGTAGATATGGAAGGATGACATCCTCCTTGCATGTCGTAGGGTCATAGTTCTTGGACTTGCACCAGATGCAAAACCTCTTCCACTTGTAAGCATAAGAAGTCCTAGTGGAAGGTCGCTTAGCCTCCTTCAGTATGTCCATGCAATCCTCTGGGAGATTCAGATGGCCATATTGCACTATCTCAGGAGCCATGCCGCCAAACTCAAAGACGAGAGGTTGGGGTGCAACATCCGGCCCCCGAACTTCGTGAGAAGGTCCGGCCTGCACGGCAGCTTCATGTGAGGAAGGAGAGACCGGTGAAGCAGGTCCGTGAACCACCACTGTCTGGGCCATTCCGGGGCAATCAGAATCATCCGCGCCCTGGACTGGCACAGCTTGATGAGAACCATCGGAATCAGGGGAATGGGTGGAAAAGCGTACAGAAAGCTGTTCGACCAGTTGATCCATAACGCGTTCCCCAGCGTCCCCGGCTGGTAGTACCTGGAGGCGAAGTCTCGGCATTTGCTGTTTTCTGCGGTGGCGAACAGATCTACATCTGGAGTTCCCCACCTTGCGAAGACTTCTCCTAGTACTTTGTCGTTTATGACCCATTCGTGGTTCTCCTGAATCAGTCTGCTCAGTTCGTCTGCCTGAACATTCTGCACACCTGGCAGATGTGTGGCCGTTATCGTCAATCTTCGGGCCAGAAGCCAGTGCCAGATCGCCTGCGCCTCCTGCGACAGAGTGCAGGATCTCGAGCCCCCCTGCTTGTTGAGGTAATACATCGTGGTCGTATTGTCCGTCTGTACAAGCAGAGAGTTGGTCTGGAAGGACGGGTGAAAAGCCTTCAGTGCCAAGTGAACAGCTCTGAGTTCCAGGAAATTGATGTGGTACGTGGATTCCGTCGGGGACCACGTCCCTTGAATCTGTAAATCTCCGGAGTGCGCTCCCCATCCCTGGAGAGAAGCATCCGTCACGATAGTCTGTGTGGGAATGTCCTTGTGGAAGGGAACCCCTCTCAGGAGATTCTCCGCTGAACACCACCACTTCAGAGACTGAAGAGCATGCAGAGACAGTCGTATCTTGTCGTCCCAAGATCCTCTCCTCTGGTCCCACTGATCCTCCAAGCACTCCTGCAGCGGTCTCATGTGCAGCCGCGCATGTGGCGTCAGGAAGATGCAAGATGCCATCGATCCCAGTAGAGAAGACACCTTCCGCACTGTCGTAGATGGAGTGGTCATGAGAGCCTGAGCCTTCCGAAGGAGTGATAATCGTAGCTCTTCCGAAGGAGACACGCTTGCTGACAGCGTATTGATGAAGGCTCCCAAGTACTGAATGCACTGGACCGGAGTCGGGACAGACTTAGACATGTTGATGTGCAACCCCAGCTTCTTCAAGAGAACACACGTCTTCTGGAAATACGCTTGAGCTTCCGAGAAGGAGGAGGCCTTGATCAACCAATCGTCCAGGTACGGGTAGACAAACACCTTGTTCTTCCGCAGGTGTGCCGCTACCACTGCCATGCACTTCGAGAAAGTCCTGGGCGCAGACTTCAGCCCGAACGGAAGAACCGTGTACTGATAGTGATTGGTGCCGACTTGAAATCGCAGGAACTTCCTGTGTTTGTGTGCAATGGGCACATGGAAGTACGCATCCTGTAGGTCTATAGCACATAGCCAATCTCCCTGTTGCAACTGAGGATAAATCTGATGCAACGACAGCATGCAAAACTTTTCTCTGCGAATCCACTTGTTTGCCTGTCGCAAGTTCAGAATGGGCCTGAACTCGTTCTTGTCCTTCTTGCGGACCAGAAAGAACCGGGAGTACAGACCTCTTCCTCTTTGAGACAGAGGTACATCTTCTATCGGCCTCTTCCTTAACAGGATATCGGCCTCTGCCTGGAGCTCGCGCAGTTGATACTGCGAGCTGACCGGCGGAACCATAGGAGGAGGGCTGGTGAACCGAAGACTGTATCCATTGCAAACAATATTCAGCACCCACTTGTCCTGAGTAATTTTTCTCCACTCTGCCAGAAAAAATTGAACGCTTCCCCCCACCGGAGCAGGTAACGGATGAAGGGGAAGTAACCGCTCAGGGTCGAGACCCGGCCGGGCCTTTGTTCACGGTAGAGGACTGCTGTCCACCTCTACCCCTCTGGCGTTTTGGAAAGGGTCTCCGGAACTGCTGCTGTTGTTGCTGCTGCTGTTGTCCCGAAGATTGTCCTCGTCCTTTCCCCTGCGAACCGAACCGCCGTTGGAACGGGCGGTAGGGCTTCTTGTCTTTGGGCTTCTCCAGGCCCACAGCCGTCAGGGTCTCAGCCTCCGCCTTCATGCGTGCCATTTCATCCTCGGCATGTTTTCCGAATAGTGTCTCAACGGAAAAAGGCAGATTGGCCACCCTCTGTTGCGCCTCAGGCTTGAGTGACGTAAGCCGGAGCCAAGCATGGCGGCGCTGGTTGACCCCGTGACAGTAGCCATGTGCTGCCAACAGTGCGATATCCGCAGCGGCGCTGATAGCCTGGTTTGAAACCAGCATCCCTTCCTTGACAATTTCTTGGAAATCCACCCTCCTGTCGCGTGGTAGAAGGTCCGCGAACTGTTCCAGGGAGTCCCACAGCGCACGGCCGTACCGCCCCAGCAATGCCGAATCGCTGGAGGCCTTCATAGTAGTGGAAGAAGTCCCACAAGCCTTCCTTCCAGCCGAATTAATCCAGCGGCTCTCTTTATCCGGAGGCACTGTGGAGGACGGGGAGGTAGCATGCAACTTCCTGGCAGCCGTCACTATCACGGAATCGGGCACTGGGTCCGTCCGCAGGAAAGCCAGGTCCGAATCCGGTGCCCTATACTTCTTCAGAAGTCTGGAGGGAGCAGCCTTCACCACCGCAGGTGTAAGGAACAGCTCCTCCGCCGGTTCGACCAGTCCTGGCACCAGCGGCAGCAGAGGGCAAGACAGGTGCTTCTTGTGAAGAGTCTCGAATATCACGGACGTCGTAGGGGTAGGAGCCGTCACCGTGATACCCAACTTCGCAGCCCCACTCAGGAGAACCTCCTGGAACGTGCCGATGTCGTCTACCGGAGACACCCTAGTCTCCGGCGAGTCCGATAAGGTAGGCGAATAGGAGCGAGTCCTAGAGGAAGTCGTACGGGACCTCGATCTGTGCCTCCTATGGCGATGCCTAGATGTAGTGGAAGACCTGTGTCTACTCCTCAATCTCCCTCTCCGTCCGGAGCGCGACCGCGATCTCCTAGGTCTGGGACACTCTGCCGGCTTCCCCGGGGTGGGCGTCTTGGGCTTGGACGGTTCCTGAGGTTTAGGAGTCCCTTTGGGAGGGGTCGGAAGCCTGGGCAACGAGACTGACCTCGGTGGAACCGGGGGCGGCTTGTCCGGCACATGAGGCCGCGGTTCCGTTGGAAGGGGAGGCAGAGGAGGCAACGGAGGAGGAGTCGGAGCCCTCGGAGGGGGACCCCTCGGCAACGGAGGCGGAGGTGTAACAGTCTTCTTTGGGGTATACACCTCGGAGTACACCGATCCCGGTGACCCGCCTCCCTTTCCAGATCGAGACTGTGGGGAGCCCCCCACAGCCCCAGGCCTCTTATCACGATCCCTCGACGTCGAAGAACGTTAACCAGACGGCGAGCGTAGGCCCCTCGACGTCGAGCGCCCCTTCGGCGTCGACCGTCTTCCATGCCTCGGCGCCGACCGCCTTCCATGTGTCGACGTCGATCCCGTCCACCTCGACGACGACCTCTTGCGTCTCGACGTCGACCTCTTGCGCCTCGATGGCGACCTCTTGCGCCTCGATGTCGACCTCGACGGCGACCTCTTTCGCCTCGACGGCGACACCTTCCGCCTCGACGGCGAGCGCCGACGCCGGGCCCGTCGACGTTGAGTGATCGGCCGAAGACGACGAAACCGTCAAAGGATTTGACGGCGGCCTGTGCAACTCCCTCGACGCCGACCGTCGACGTTTCCTCAACCCAGAGCCCTGGGGAGACGGGGAGCAGGCCGTGGTCATCCCTCTCGACGTCGTGGTCAGTGCCACCGACCCAGACGGAGAATGGTGAGGTTTGCTGGACTTCCTGCCCCTGGGGAGCCCCCCAGAGGCCTCAGCATGGGCAGAAGAAGCCCCTCCAGACCCACCTTGTGCCTTCAGCCTTCTTTCCTCGAGGCCCTGAAGCCTGATCTTCTGTCTTTCCTTCAGGGTCCTGCCAGAGAAGCCTTGACAAATCCCACACTCCTCGGGGATGTGGGAAGAGGGAAGGCAGAGGATACACACCTCATGGGAGTCTGATTTTGCCTTCTTCCTGGAGCACTCCGGGCATTTGTCAAATAATGCAGGCATATTTGACATCAAAAGGGAGCAAAAACCAAGAAGAAACAGCACAAAAGTACTTTAGAAGCACTCAAATCGAATTTAAAGTGAAAAACACCAATAAACCCTTGAAAAGGGAGAGCTCAATGCTCCAGGGTCCTGCTTGCAGGAGCCGGAAAAAAGAACTGAAAGTAACTGGGACCTGCAGTGCATTCTGGGATACTGTGAAGTTCTGGAAAGTTCTCTTAAAGGCACAGTATCCTGTTCTGAGCCACATAATGGCAGCCTATGGGGCTTGTCTGTCCAGGTTCTTCTCTCTATCAGTCCAGAGGGTTTTTGCTGTTAAAGCAAGGGAAATCTGTACAGGCTTTGCTGTTTTGTGGATTTTGTGGTGGAATTTCTAGTTGAAGTACTGGACAGTGTAGCCTTTTTAGGCTGCATTATCTGTCTTTAAATTCTCTCTTAAGTGTCTGTGCAGTTCTGCATTTTTCGACACTGTAAGAGATTATTTTTGATTGCTCCGGGGTCCACGCACATGGGCAGGACTATTCACTAGATTATGACTGTACACAGAGATCCCCTACTACAGAACTAGGGATTGGCGGCTGAGATGTGCTACAGAGATTATCTGTAAATGCGCAGGCACTTAGTGACACTGGTTTTTATGAAATCTGGGCCACAACAGCAAACTGCCAGACATAAAGCAAGCTATCAGTGTCTATAGCGCCAGGCCTCTGTGATTGTCAGTAGGTAGCTGGCGGACTACATTGGAGGTGTTCTGTGGGGAAGGTGTTTTAGAATTAGACTAACAGTCTCAGTTAGATTCTGGGTGATAGATGTTTAGTCCGCCTGCCATTGTGGTAGAGTTCCCAGATTCAGAGGTCTCCTCTAAGATGTGGAATATTTTCACCAAAAGGAGCAAGTTTGGTGTTGAAAGAATGAGAATTAAAATCCCAGTGTCTGTAACTGGCAGTGGAAATTCTCCCAAATGAGTGTAATGTAAATGTACCACCATACTAGGACATTGTCACAGTCCACATATTGAGTTCCCATAATATGAGGAGGTGTTTTACAGCTACCTCCACATCACTGGTGGAAAGCAAAGAGTATTCACACGAGTGTCCGCCGGCAGGATGTCTACAATCTACTTCACTCTAAATAATCTGACTACCACTGTATATGTAGCCGGTGAATCCTCCTATATTTAATATTCAAGTAGAAATTTCAATTATCATAGTCCCTTAAATCAGGCCATGGTAACAAACATTTCTATGAAATGATGAAGCATTTAGTAAAGGAAATGAAGACTGAATACGATTGTGTAACAAAAGTAGTAGACTTTCAGAAATTAAGCCTTCCTCCTTTGTCTAAATAGTAGTTAGTACATTAGCATCCTTTCATCATCATCAAAGAGTTTTTATTCAGCCAATCATGGCCATAAAAGAGATAGATCAACACAGTAAAATCAAATATAATCATAAAACAAGACTTAAAAAGTGCATCATGGTCCACTGCAATCTTACGTGACATTGACCCTAATTTAGTACAAGCAAAACACTCAGCAGTATGGTAACAGCAGCTTATAAATAAGACTATTAGCAGCAAACATATAAAGTGCAAAGTGCATATAAAATATAAATACAACATAGTCAAAAACAATAAATATCTAAAAGTTGGAAGCTGTTATGTCAGTAAAACAAATGTTATTACCCTTCCATTGTTTTCTTGACTCAGATTGCGGCTTTAAGAAAAGCACTTACCCTAAAATAGATACTTGGCGTATTCAATAGTAGCAGATTGCACAAGGCCTGTACACATCTACAATGCCCTAATGTTTTTAATAGGGGTTTAAGGAAAGGTCTTCATGAATAACTGCAATAATTACAAAAGAACATACAGTGCAGTAGTGAATGCAGAGAAACCCCGTTACAAGGAAGAGTCCGGGTAGTACCTCCCAAGGCATCAGTTGGCTTTCCAATACTCAAGAGCTGCCTCACTGAGACGGATCTAAATCGAAAAAGGAGAAACCTTTCCTGTTCCATTAATTCTAATGAAAGATAAAAAAAAGAGACTCTGAGCTAGCGAGAGTCCAGTAATAACTTATCACATTACTTTTCATCAACTCCTTTTGCAGCCTTTTTTCTTCACAAAGTTCCAGAAACGCGCTTTTTATCCTTCTTTGTGTTTTTAACTTTTGCCATGTAATATTACAGGCAGGATGTATCATACATTTTTAAATGATTTGTACTAATAAAAGTCTTTTTTACATTGTTTATAAGTGGTCACTTACAGCCAGATTCATGAAGCAAAAATCGTCTCGCAAAGGGCCAGATTCTGCGAATCTGGCCCTTTGTGAGCGCTTTTTTTGCATTTGGGATTCATCATCCCAAATGCATAAATCGCTAATTTTGAAATCGCTAAATTGCGAGGAATTGCATTTAAGGAATCTCTATTTGAGATTCCTTAAATACAATTCATGGACCATTTTAGATTTGCGAATTCGCAATTCTGGGCCACTATTTACCGCGAAGTCTGACTTCGAGGTAAATAGCGAAAACTTAGAAAAATGCACTTTAGTGCATTTTCCTAAGTTGTATGTTACACAAACACATGTCCTTTGGACATGTGTGTGCGCAACACCAGTGTTAATCACCATTTCAGGGGTGCTACAGGGTGTCATTTGGACACCCTGGCACCCTTGAAATCGCATCCTAATTTGCGATTCGCTAATTGCTAATCGCAAATAAGGAATGACTCCCCATTCATTAAATGGGGAATCATTCCTTATTTGCGATTAGCAATTAGCGAATCGCAAATAAGTAAGCTGTAGAAATCGCTATTACTTTTGCGATTTCTACATGCATCCCGTTTTGCGAGTCTTTAATAGCGATTCCTTAATAATCGCTATTAAGGACTTGCAAAAGAGGACAATGATGAATCTGGGGGTTAGCCTTTTTCATGATTATGTTGCAATTATGTTATATATTCAAAGTAGAACATTAATTGCCTAGGGATTTGCTATTTAAATTTGTAATCTCCCTGCCCTAGGAATAGTTATAAGTAGCAGGGGGCCTTATTTATACAAGAATAGCATGTATAACCAACAAATAGAATAGCAGTGGTCACCCAGGTCTCCGGCGGGACAATGATGTTATACATGTTAATAAAGGTCCACCAATCTGGATTAACTACTTTCCCTGCAACATTCCAATTTAAGAGAGAGTAGGTGCGCGCAGTATTGTGTGTATCTAAAACTACATCCGAAGGGGCTGTAATCTGGTTTATACCAATGTCACTAGACAAATTTGCCGCAGACAAAAGTCAATCTATGTCTGCAAGGGGATCAAATCTATTCTTGGTAGGGATTGCGAAAAGCCTAGTAGTCCTCTGCAATGTGATTTCAGGACCTTGGGACGAAGCCTTATGTGGCATTCCAAATGTTTGAGTAGTAATTTGCCAATGAGAGGGCAGGTGCGAAATTCATCAACCACCCTTTATTGGTTGAAAGGAGGACCCATAGGGCTAAGTCTGTTTGAGCAATAAATTGGTGGTTTATAAAAAACGCCCAATGGGACCAAGGTGACAGCGCTCCTCAGACCAGTGACTAAAAAATTCCAAACAATGAGTTTTGCACTAAAAACGGAAATGTAAAATTGATTCTAATACAGCCACTGGTGGGATCTCCAGGGTCAAAGCCAATCCATGCACATCTACGCAACATGAAAATATCTTTAGCGTTGGTCAATGGGAACCCTTTATGCCGTACTAACCGGTCCAATGTTTTGTTATACAACACCTCATAAGCTTCAGACTGGTCCTTGCTCAAAGGAGGAACTCCAGTGAGTACGGCCACGTATGGACACGCTGCAGACGGTAAATTAACTACAATTTTGTCGGGCCTCAACTCATGCCCTGTGTGGCCCTTAACCAACTTTCAATCCTGAGAAGTCTTGCTAGAGTGCCCCAATTCTGTGGCTGCCATAGTGTTAGCATAGGAATATTGCCTGCAATTACATGAGCGCGCCTGATTCACGAGCGTGCTGCTCAGATTGAGACTTTCCTAGCGCTGTTAAGCGCTCTGCCTGCTCCCTTCTCTCTACCAGGGATTTCAGACCGCCCTCGGCCGAGTATTGACGCCGAGGGCTGGGATCTGTTTGGGGCCGCCATCTTGGGGGTAGGACTCTCCGCCCTCGCGCTCTAGTAGCGCTACAAAAGGGAATCCCGCCCGTTAGACAGGGATTACCATCTGCATACAAACCATTTCCCTCCTGAGGCGGATAGCCGGGAGGTCTCTCTTCTTTCCTTTGGCAAACCTGCTTTTAAGCCACTGTTAAACCTGCTTTAACTGCGTGTATTCTGTGTTTTTAATATTGCCTGCAATTACATGAGCGCGCCTGATTCACGAGCGTGCTGCTCAGATTGAGACTTTCCTAGCGCTGTTAAGCGCTTTGCCTGCTCCCTTCTCTCTACCAGGGATTTCAGACCGCCCTCGGCCGAGTATTGACGCCGAGGGCTGGGATCTGTTTGGGGCCGCCATCTTGGGAGTAGGACTCTCCGCCCTCGCGCTCTAGTAGCGCTACAAAAGGGAATCCCGCCCGTTAGACAGGGATTACCATCTGCATACAAACCATTTCCCTCCTGAGGCGGATAGCCGGGAGGTCTCTCTTCTTTCCTTTGGCAAACCTGCTTTTAAGCCACTGTTAAACCTGCTTTAACTGCGTGTATTCTGTGTTTTTAATATTGCCTGCAATTACATGAGCGCGCCTGATTCACGAGCGTGCTGCTCAGATTGAGACTTTCCTAGCGCTGTTAAGCGCTTTGCCTGCTCCCTTCTCTCTACCAGGGATTTCAGACCGCCCTCGGCCGAGTATTGACGCCGAGGGCTGGGATCTGTTTGGGGCCGCCATCTTGGGGGTAGGACTCTCCGCCCTCGCGCTCTAGTAGCGCTACAAAAGGGAATCCCGCCCGTTAGACAGGGATTACCATCTGCATACAAACCATTTCCCTCCTGAGGCGGATAGCCGGGAGGTCTCTCTTCTTTCCTTTGGCAAACCTGCTTTTAAGCCACTGTTAAACCTGCTTTAACTGCGTGTATTCTGTGTTTTTAATATTGCCTGCAATTACATGAGCGCGCCTGATTCACGAGCGTGCTGCTCAGATTGAGACTTTCCTAGCGCTGTTAAGCGCTTTGCCTGCTCCCTTCTCTCTACCAGGGATTTCAGACCGCCCTCGGCCGAGTATTGACGCCGAGGGCTGGGATCTGTTTGGGGCCGCCATCTTGGGGGTAGGACTCTCCGCCCTCGCGCTCTAGTAGCGCTACATAAAGCTCCCCTTTCCCTCCGCGCAGCGGACGCGTTTAGCGGACGCGCCTGATCTGCGCCTGAGTCGCGCCAGAGTCCTGCCCGTCTGCGCCCGTCAGCGTTCCGGAGGCGTTGGCGTGGCAGGTACCTCTGGCCACTATGCTTTCCTACTCCGCTCAGGAGCTCCTTTCGCTGCGCAATTGGAATGTGGCGTGTCTGTCAGTTTTTCCAGGCCGATATAGGGGCAAGCAGAAGTGCCCTGTTTGTCTCTGGCACCCTGTCCGCTCACTCCCTTCCCCTGTTCCTGTTAAGGAGAGTGGCTTAAAACATCACTGCCTACTCCTTAATACGAGGTCGTTGCATCGTCACACTCAAGAGATCTTTGATCTCCTGTCAACGACTAGTCCCACTTGCTTGATGCTTACGGAGACATGGACCAATGATTCCTCCCACCCGGACATTGTGGCTGCCATTCCCACTGATTATACCATCCATCGACAGGATAGAGACAAGGGCAGGGGAGGAGGAGTTGCCTTAGTTGTGAAGAACTCTCTCTCGTGCATGGTCACGCATGCTCACACCATCGAAGGGGCTGACTCATTAGCTTTTACCATCTCCCTATCGCCGCAACAAGCACTGAAGGGCCTGATTGTTTATAGACCTCCGGGCCCAGTGGGCTCCTTCCTTGATGATCTCCAACAGGTCATGTCGGTCCTTGTCCTGAGATCGGAGCATTGCTTACTTGCGGGAGATTTTAATTTCCATATGGACGACCACAATGACCAAAATGCCATCAAACTGTTAGATCTTACATCCACCCTGGGTCTTTCCCCTTATCTTTCTGGTCCGACCCACGATAAAGGCCATACACTTGATCAGGTTTTTTCCACCATACCTATCATGAATGTAACACTTCTGCCAATCGTTTGGTCTGACCATTTCCTTGCCCATTTTGAAGTACCCTCTACCTTGGCTTCCCCGGCTAGCGCCACGAGACAGCAGGGCAGCAGCTATAGGGCACTTCATCGGGTGTCCCCAGATATGCTCACGCATGCTCTGGATGATCACCCTGTGGCTTGTACTGGGGACTTGGAGAAAGATCTGGAAAGCCTGCAATCCTGGCTTCTTGCCAGATTAAATGAGCTCGCTCCCTTACAGTCACCCAGGTCCGCTGCTCGACGGGTTTCTGCCCCCTGGTTCACGGAGGAATTAGCCCATGCCCGTAGGCAATGTAAAGTGGCGGAGCGGGCTTGGAGAGTCCAGTATGAGCCCGAGGCCAAACAACGGTATAAAATCATGATGAAGTCATACCATGAACTAGTCCTTCAGAGCAAGAAACGGTATCTTGCCAAAAGGATTGACGATGCTGCCAATTCCTGCAAGGAGATCTTCTCAATCGTGCGCGAATTTACTAGCCCCCGGTCCCTCTCCACTCAGGGTGCCCCAGCGGAGACCTGGGCTAACACCATCGCCAATTTCTTTACCACCAAAATTAGGCAAATCCAGGTTTCCTTTTCGCCGAGAGCCCCAGATGATGTGTCTGCGACGCTGATCGAGACAGCGTCTCTGTCTCCCTCAGGCCCAGCTCTGCTTGAGTTTCCTCCCCTCTCGGCTGCCACATCTTTAGCCTTGATGAGGAACCTCAAGTCTGGCTCACCATTAGATCCGTGCCCGGCAAAATTTCTGGCAAAAATGGCAGATGCCATCAACCCCATAGCCAATCCCATTCTTAATTTATCCCTGAGCGAGGGCTTTCTGCCCCAGACCTGGAAGCAAGCCATGGTCATCCCTCTGATTAAGAAGCCCAATCTTGACCCAGAGGTACCCTGCAACTACAGGCCAATCTCGCTCCTTCCAGCACTGACCAAGATCTTGGAGAAACACGTGCACAACGTGCTTTCCAACTTCCTGGAGTCCAATGATTTACTTCATGAATCCCAATCGGGCTTTCGCTCCAACTTAAGCACCGAGACGGCGCTCTTGGAAGTCTCAGAGATCGTAAAAGAGGTGCTGGACTTGGGAGGCAGGGTGATGTTAGTTATGTTAGACCTGTCGGCGGCGTTTGACACCGTCCCCCATGAGGATCTCCTCATCAGGCTCCGTGACATCGGGCTAGGGGGGACGGTGCTCAATTGGTTTTCTTCCTTTCTGGCCAACCGCCGCCAGACGGTCTGGGTCCCACCCGGATCCGCCGAGATGCCGCCATTGGGAGTCGGAGTGCCTCAGGGCTCCATTTTGAGCCCCTCTCTATTTAACATCCTTATGACCCCTCTGGCGACATTGGCGGAGTCCTATGGGGCCCGGATCGTCTCTTATGCTGACGACACTCAGCTCCTTTTTACCTGTCGTAAGAGCGAAGAGTTCGATGGAGAAAGGATCCGTGAGTGCCTTGGGGCTGTTTTTAGCTGGTTTTCACATAACAGCCTCAAGTGCAACTCGGACAAATCCGAAATACTATTCTTCGGATGCCCATCAGAACCAGATTGGCAAGGATGGTGGCCAGCCGACATGTTCCCTCCCACACAGTCCTCTAAGTGGGCCAAGAACCTGGGAGTTAAAATTGACAACGAGCTTTCGCTCAAATCCCAGGTTTCCACTCTTACGGGAACATGTTTTGGGATTCTCAGAATGTTGCGCAAGTTTTTTCCCCTTCTTTCGGAGCAACATCGGAGGATCACTGTTCAGGCCCTTATAGGGTCCAGACTGGACTATGCCAATGTCCTATATCTGGGCCTGCCTGAATATCTCCTCCAACGTCTGCAGGTTACCCAGAACGCTGCTGCGCGTGCCATTTTTGGCCTTCATCGCCGCACTAGCGCCTCTAATCTCCTTGTATCCCTCCACTGGCTTCCGGTGCGGAAGAGGATACTGTTTAAGGCCATGACTCTTGCCCATAAGGCCTTGCATGGCAATGGCGCCAAGTATCTCCAGAGGAGGCTGGACTTCTATCGACCTGCACGTTCCCTCAGGTCAGAAGCCTTGGCTTTGGCTCGGGTACCACGCATTAAAAAGGCTCGGCTAGGCGGCCGGTCTTTTAGCCTCCTTGCTCCTCAGCTATGGAACTCGTTACCGTTGTCCCTGCGAAACACCTCAAATCTGCTTGTCTTCAGGAAAGACTTGAAAACCTGGTTGTTTGCTGGATAATTTCTCCCCTTCTTTGGGCCTCTTTCTGTTATTGTTATGTTTCTTGCTCTTTTCCATGGTCTGGAGCTCAAAGCGCCGGGACACTCCTTTGGAGTAGCCGTTGCGCTATAAAAGTCCCATTTTAACATAACATAACATAACAATATTGCTGGGTAACCCCAATTGGCCTGCTCTTCCGATGGTTTTGGCTGACATGCTCCTCAAGATGAGGATTCCTGATTGGAGCTGAGCCCATAGGCGCTTCAGTACTAAATACCAAGACAGGAACCTCCCTGTTGAACAAACCTGCGCTTACGCATCCTGAAACTGCTGGATGACAGGCGTTATCTTTACAAGCAGGGGTTGATGAACATGAACTCGCCAGGGCCAAAGCTAATTTGGTTTCCAAGGCCTCCAAACGTATTAACAGGGCAGAAAGTTCTGACTTAAGCCAGGTCTTAAGCTGTTCAAAAAAGCCTTCCAAATGGAGAGACAAGCTGAGAATCCCCCCTTCGAAGGAGGAACACAATGGTGGAGAAGACAAGGCCTTTACTCATCGGTCTGTAGGGAAATTGACAGAGGAGCCGGGTCAAAGATAATGTAATCACAGCACTGCTTACACTGCCCGTTTAGACTTTCTTAGTGAAGTTGCCACATTTGAAGAAGAGGGGCTTGGTGCCTTCAAATAATTTGGACTTAATAAGGACACACATGGTGAGATGCAAGGCGTTCCCGCAACTGAGGCAGACAAACAATCTACCAAAAGAGGACTTAACTCACTGAGTCCCCCATTGCAGTTTTGACCACTACCATCGCCAACGCTAATGGACAACCTCCTCTCAGAGAGCGCAATCTCTCCAATAACAACGCTGATAGCTCGCTCCACCATACGGTCAAAAGAAGTAATTTTAGCAAGTGGAGTAGTAGCAGAACCGGGATCAATGGCCTTCTTTTACCCCATTATGGTTAAATGAATTGACAGTAGGCAAATGGCATAAATGCAAGGCAAGAGTCCGCAATGGCAAACAATCAACAGTGTCGCAAAAGTGGACTCCACAAACAATGGTAATATACAGAATAAAGGATACCATTAAAACTGTACCTTCTGGTGAGACGAGCCAAGCGACCAGGCCTACCCACTTCCGGCCAATGACAGGCAAACAAGTGTTCGCCCTTCGCCCACGTGTGTCCTGCACAGTGGAGAAGCTGGTAGCACTATAAGCACTCGTTGTAGGGTAGCCCGTCCCCATGGGAAACACTTGGAGTTAGCGCCTCCAGGCGCTTGGGAGCCTAGTAGATGAAGTCTCCCTGCAGCAATAACCTCACGGGGCATGGCCCATGAAGCGGGGTAACCGGTAGTGCAATAATCGCTCGGTGTAGGGCAGCCCGCCCGCTTGTGTGAGGCTATGAGTTTGTTCCTAAGGGCACTTGGGAGCCTGGTAGATGGAGTGTCCTTGCTGCAATCACCTCATAGGGGGCTCTAAACCACCTCAAAGTCCTCCAGTGTATCCTTTCAAGTAAGCTATTCCATGAGAATTGTTTTACACACCTCTCATTTTGGAAGAAGGGTCCGCCAAGGATGTATTCTAGTGCCACTTTAGTTTATTTTATACATAAATTACTTGAAAAGTTATTTGGTTGAGAAGGGTGTTGATGTTAACATTGTCTGTGGTAAACCTATGCTGTTCTGTTTTACGCTGATTATGCAGTCCATTTGAGAAAACTCCAAGGCCCTGGGAAACTTGGTGATCAATTTTACTCAGTTATAACCAGCCTTGACATTAGTACAACCTATTTAAAGTCATAAGTAATGTCTTGTTGGCCGAGTTGATCTAACTTCATTCTGGCACTGTTCGTTGCTTGATTTGCCTTCCATTAAGCTAATACAGTAATTCAGATGTTGTTGTTTGCCCCTGCGATGGAGTTTGCTGCTAATCATTGTTACATACTAAATTGTTTGAAAACATTAGACAATTTTTACCCAACACTTTTTTAACCTTTTATTTGAAATATTGATAACTGCAATAGTTGTAGGGTTGCTTTGTGCTTTTTACAAATGTTAAATGATGAGGTAACATTTTTCTGCTGGTGTCTTCTTGAAATCAGCTGTTTATCACTGTAACTCAATGTTATTTTAAATTAATATTTTCTTCTTAGTCTTATAATGAAGAGTGTATATTTCTATGAGTGTTTTTCTTTAACCCCTTCCATGCTCATGACGAGCTTAGCTCGTCATGCAGTACACTGCTTGTGTGCTCATGACGGGCTGAGCTCGTCATGAACAATGGGATTCATCGATGATCAGCATGGGGGATGAATCTCTGTAGCATTGATGGTGTTAATAGTCGGTATAAACATTTAGATTGATTGATTACTCACCTCTGAAATACAGATCCATTTTTTAGTTGTGATGTTCCTGCACTGAAAAAATCCTTACAATAATAAGTTACATTTTCAATAGCAATGTTTTTTTTACAAACATATGTAAACCAAATACTATTACAGTACCTATGTATTTAAAAAGGGTGCTGCTGATTCCTGCCAGCAGCGAAAGGGTTATCAAATCTCCAAGGCTGGCTGCAATGGGAGTAGCTACATTATCCGGGTTTATTCCCACTTTCCTGGATGCAATGATTACCCCAATCATTACCAGACCTACAAATTCAAAATGAAAAAGAGTTGGTCTCAGCTGATAGTATTTACAATGCAGGCAATTCTTATAATTCTCAGACGGATAATTTATAACAATGATCTCAGCAAGTATTAACAATGATCAACCTATAAACTATATACTCCTTTGGCCAATAGCCATAATGACTATTCTGGCATTATTAGCATCAATAAAAAGTTACTTACTGATAACGCTTAATCACCATCATAGAATCTTTACAGAACTCATCAACAGAGTATCTTCACTTATGTTTTTAAAGAGTAATTTCTCTTAAACAGATATCTACATAACGTATTTTCCAGTTTCCCTTAACCAATGACAATTTAAATTAAACCTTACAAAATCTTTTTAGTTCTTTCTTTTAAAAGGAAGAAAACACGACTTTTTGATGGATTTTGCGCTGTCACTTTGAGGTAAAGAGCTGACTTGGCTACCAATAGTGCATAGAGGCATCAGATAGGCCAGTAATAATATTTAGCATTTCACAATTTAACAATTCCTGCCCAATGCACAGTCACTAACTACGCTAGTAGAACTCAACGCGAGTAAAGGTTTAAGAACAGCGACGACAGTAATTACAGGCAGTGAATATTCAATTAACAGGTCATTATAACCAGTCAAGATAAGAGAACATCAAGTCCCAGAAATCATTGGCTGACTGATCACGCAAATAACCAAGAGAGATCAGCCCCTGATGAAGGCACAAATCAGTGCGGAAGTGCATTGGGCAGGAATTGTTAAATTGTGAAATGTTAAATATTATTACTGGTTATTACATTGAATATTGTATAATGTATTGAAAAACATTGTAGTAATTCATTGTACAAAATTGTATAAAGAGTATGAATGTAAACACAAGTTGATTGATTGCAGATAATCAGATTATGATAATAAATAACTGATGAACAATTGCACATAAAGTTGAAAGTGTTGAAACAATTAAGGTGTAAGGTAACACCATGTGCACTGTGCGCAACTAGATGAGCGTCTGACAAGCATTGGCATAGCCAATAGGTCTTGCTTTTGGGACCTTATAAGTATTTAGTTATGCAGCACAATATCCTTGGTGCAACAACATCAACTGTTGCATGGCTAAACACTTATAAGCTCTCAAAGGAGAGACCTATTGGCTATGCCAATGCTTGTTGTGGAAAGGGTCATGTACTCATCATGCCCCAAAAGTCATTAGATCATTACAGCACAACACCCTGAAACACCATAACTGTCTGTAAACGCTACACACACAGTAAAGTGATAACTGGCAAACAACAGGAGAATCCTCATACTGTAGTCAATGGACAGAAGGTGATGAAGGGCATGGGAAGCAAAAGACAAAGTGAGAGGGTTGACTATTCCCAAGTGAAATTGGAAGCTGAAGATTAACAAATTGTCTATGGCCCAAGTTACAACTGGTGCAGAACCTCTGCATATGGTTGAGGGGTAGGTGATCGGTGAAACAATGGAGCCTTTTCCAAAAGCACCAGTTATGCAGAAGAAACATGGTGGGAAACAGCTACACAGATCAAGCTTTGAAGAGAAGTAAAGTGGTAAGGGATAATAACATATGGGGAAGGTCACTGAATACTTTAAAACAAAAAGGAGATTTGTCACTACAACATACATACTACAATCGCAGTAAGAAATCAGACAAAAAGAAATATAGCAAAATACTATAAAATATTGAGAAACGTACCAAAAAGCAAAGAGAAAAATATCAGCCAACAATCTAAAAGAACAGATACACACAAGAACATAAAAACAAATGCGGCAGGAGATATGCACAAGTGCGCACGAGAATACAAAATGAAATACACATCCAATATCAATATCTGAAGAAGAACTAAAAGTCATTGTAGGTGCCACAAAATCGTTTGAACAAATGATAGGATCATTCGGGACAGTGACGATATTTTGAGAAAGCACCCTCATACACTACCAGGGAAAGAGTCTGATGTGATGTGCTGGATATCAGGCAAAGCGGATTCAGTCATAACAATAAAGGAAGGACTGTTCACTAAACATTTAATGAGGGCAAAAGGCAACAGCAAGATTGACTGAAAACATATTTGCTGAAATACTCTTCTAAACTGAAGGTGATTTATGGCAAAAGTTAAATTTTGTAAGGCAGAACGGGGACGGGACGTGTCGGCAAGGAAAGAGGCGCGCGCTTGGGAGAGCAGTCTGCCCATTTTCAAGCACTGCACTCGTGCTTGTGGCGCATCCCTGCTCGCTCCGCCAAGGTTTATGCTGCCACAAGCACAATTGTGTGTGCTTGAAAAGGAGCAGAGCGACGGCTATGGCCCTTCTATGCAGCGCATGCGCGCTGCCTAGACGAGACCTAAAAAAGAACAGTCTGAATAACTAATCACTATTTGCCTTACCATTTTCCTGACTTTACTCAGGAGGCACATGGGTTGCTTCCCATGATGGAGAAGTAAAATTTCAAAGCAAGCAGATTTTCCATCTTCGTCATGGGATCCGCACTGATATTACTACAGCATAAAGAATAGAAAAGTGAGAAAGAAAGCTTCACCAAATTAGTTCCACAGATAGGCTTCTGATATATTAGTTCTAGTTCTAGAGTCAGAATACAAACAAGCACTGGCTGCTTGTTGTCCTATTGATGGGTCTAAGGATGGTAGTGATAGACAAAACTAAGCACCAGAATATGGACTGTCTACTAGTCAAACCTGTGTAAAATGGACGTAGCAAACCAACAGTTTCTTGGACTTCTTAATCTACTATGTTAGGAACTGTGGGTAGAAAATACATGAGATTTATAGGGAAAGCTGATATGACTGTAGAAGGAAGGAGGCGCCAATTTTAATAAAGTACCAGATTGTGAATAACATAGTATAAGGTTCATGAAAAAACAGGGATGGTAGCACAGTCATTCTTCTGACCGAAATGATGGTCACTAAGAAATCTACTTTCCTGGACAGGTGTTAATGGTTAGATGTAAGCATAAGTTTGCAGTGGGGATCTATCAAATTTGCATGCACTATGTCCAAAACTTTTGGTGGGAAATGGTATTTTCGCTTGAAGAAAGAATTTTCTGGCCATTCCATAAATTCCTTCATCAATGGAATGGATTTGAGAGATTATCAGTGATGTCATCAATGATGTCACTGACCATGTCATGAGATCTCTGAGGTCATAAGGAGAGCATGGTGAGGGCACACGTTCTAGTCAGTTCAGTATATGTATATAACAGGTAAATGTCAGTGTTTTTTCATTAAAAAATGCATCCAGTGAATTTCACTCCCACGGGCGCCCACCCCCCACCATGCACCGCCATCAGCTGTGCAGGGCATGGGGTTGGGCGCAGGGCCTGCCCTGTATCCAGGCCCTGTGATCACCCCATCTTGGGTGTCCAACCCCTGCCACTTACGGTCGTAGTCCAGGCCCCATGACCAAGCTCCTGCGGAACCCCCCAACAGACACTACCCCATACATTTTTGTTTTGCAATTCATTTTCCCAGTCAAGGTGGATCATACCCCAAAAATATATAACATTTGTATTTTGACCTGGGGTGTCCCTCTGGGACCTGTCCACAAGAGCCAATGGGTCAGGCCCTGCCCCTTTATGGTATTTTTAAAACATTTTCAGGACACTGTGCCAAGTCCCTGTAATGGCAGCTGCATCATTTTTTCTGATGCTGCGGCCCATAATTCAGAGAGCAAAATTACCAACGGAAGAAAAAGCATGCTCGGCCAATCATTATGCTTTATTTTATTTGAATACGTGGTTCTACAGGCCTCCTGAGGGTCTCCTGAGGCACCTGCTGTCAATATAGCTATGTTTACACCAAATCACAATTAGCACACTTTCTGGGTAAAGATCTAGCTATCTGACAACTTTGGTGTAATTCTGTTTCAGCTGGTTTATTTGTATCAATGTCTAATTTTGCATGGGAAATCCCCCTTTTTCTTAGCCCTCGCTCACGGATCACCCCAAAACTTTCGAGAAATTAGCATAGGTGGATGAAATTTTTTTGTGAAGTTTCATGAAGATTTGTCAAGCGGGACTAAAGTTATTAGCAAACCTAAAACACCATCTTCCTAATACAGGCCATGTGTGGCACCAACGAGGGGATGGGCGCAGAGCCTGACACCCTCACCATGACCTGCTTATTACCTAAGAAGTTCTATGACATCACTGATAGCATCACTGCAACATCTTAAGTGACAAACTTGATGACAACACTGCATGGCGGAGGCCCAAGTTATAGTTACTTTTAGGGCGGGAATTATAGCTACTTGAAATATCTATAACTGGTACATTTCAGTGGTTTTGTTTGTTTAAAATGGTATATTTTAGATGACATTTTCACCTATCCTAACTAAAATGTCCTTTATTCCTTAAAGTGAATTTCTAAGATTGTTTTAGATGTAAAGTAAGATATTATTGCAATTCCAAACTATAACGTCCCTTTAACCTTTTTGGGAAAATAATTCATAGTTAGGCTCCTTTTAAAAAAAATATGTACATTGAAACAGTCAGGAAACATTCAATAAGAAGGTTTACACACACAAACACACACTGTAGATAGGTAGAGGGGACTCATATTGTACAATATTTGTAATAATATTGAAGATCGTGTGCTGGAATCAATGGGATTTTCATAATTTACCAGGATATAATGGTTGAAAAAGTGAAGAAGGAACACTACAAAACCCCTGATGAACAAAGTCTCGTAGAGGTTCTGAGAAAGGAGTATGGCTTTCAGAAAGGATAGACTCTAGGATATCAGGAAGGCAGTGTCCCACGTTAGGGGAGTACAAACAGTACTGAGCGTGGATAATTGTTTCAGGTGCTCCTGTGCCCCAAAAGCTATATGAAATTAGTCACACCATATGAGCATATCCCAAAAAGGAATCACTTTAATTAGTCTTTATTCGATATATTTCAATCATAAAAGACATTTTTCAGAAATAAAAAGCGTTGTTTTTTATCCCACCCCACCCCCCCACCCTACAGAAATACAGAATCCACGCAAGTTAATACAATAAATAAGCAGAAAAAAGCAAAATAATAAAAAATCTTCATATCTCATACTATTTACACTACTACTATGTATTCTACTTACATCTTTACACAATCTTACAATATCCTATTTACATTTTTACATAACCTTAAAATATCCAGCTAAGTTCATAGAAGCCAATCAAATAAGGATAGAAGAACAACAACTATAAGTTGAAAATTACATATTTTCTCACGTAGAATACGACTTAAAAGAAGTTTAAATAAATGCAAACTGTACGACATTAAATAGAAATCCTAACTTATTCCAGACAGGTTTTGCGTGCCCGAATTATCCACATCCAGTGAAGGAACTTTGCCATAGCTATAACAACAGGCTGGGAGGAATCTGTTCTTAAAATCCTGACAGCCTCATTTGACGTCTTTATACCTAACTGGATGCAAATTGGTTTGAGCCATGATTGTCTCGGTATTCTATATTCAGGGCAGGCAAATAACACATGACCAATGTTTTCATTATGATCCGGACAGAAAGGGCACCTTGGAGTTTGTGCTTTATGCCATTTCACTGTTAGGGCATTCAACGGGAGTGTCCCCACCCTCATCTGATGATACCTCTTCCGGTCCCCTGGGACCGTAATCCAATCCCAGTATAGTTCGAGGGCCGGTGAGTGCTTGAGCTCCAAAAAATCATATGTAAAGGAACGGTCAATATGATTCCTAAAGCACTTGATCTCCACCATACTCCAGTAGAGTTCACGAAGTATCTTTTTTGGTGGAAAAGCACTATTTAGCGGATCATCCCACATTTGGGATAAACCCAATGCCCTATATAGAAGCTTAGCCTCTTTCAACCAGACTATCTTATTAGCAGTATCTAGGGATCTCACCTCCAGGAAGCCTTGGGCATACTGGGAGAGCTCAGGAGTTGTCCATAGCCTTCTCCAGTAGGCCACAATTCTATACTTGGCTATGTCACTAAAGCTATAGATTCCCAGATCATACTTTAAAGGTATCAATGGGGTTGACATTGGTAGCCCAGTAATGTTGCGGAGAAATTTATTCTGTGCTACCGTCAATTTATTCAGATTACTGGACCCCCATAGTTCTGCTCCATAAAGAACAGCTGCTCCGACCTTAGCATTGTAGATTTTTAAGACAGGTCTAATCGGTTTAGTGTGAGATGAAAAAAGCTCCTTTGTGAGAACTCCTGCAAGTTGAGCATGCTTTGTGTCTAATTCGTTTATATGGTGTTTCCAATCTAGATTGTATGACAGATTGATACCAAGGTACTTAAAGACCTGGGTCTGCTCAAGCTGGACCCCATCCATAATAACTCTGCCTCTAATGTGTTTTCGTTTATGCATAACCATAAATTTAGTTTTGCTGGTGTTAATTACAAGACCATGATCCTTGCAAAATCCTTCAAACACCCTAATGGCCTTTTGTAGCCCCTGCTGCGTCTTTGATATCAGCAGGGTGTCGTCCGCAAACATCAACAGGGGGATCGGTCTTCCTGCCAACCTAGGGGCATCCGTGGGCTTTTGTTCAAAATAACCGATCACCCTGTTGATGTATAGCGAGAAGAGTGTTGGTGCAAGCACGCACCCTTGACGTACACCCCTCGCTACGGGGAACTTCTCAGTAGTACTACCCCGCTGATTCCATCGGACTTGTGCAAAACTATTTTCATGCATCCTAATCAATAAAGAGAGGATTTCTATAGGAATGCCCTGATCATGTAGGATATTCCACAGTTTGTGGCGGGGAACTAAATCAAAAGCTGATTTTAAATCAACGAAAGCTGCAAAAAGCATCCCGCCCTCTAATAAAACTGTGCGCCAATATAATAAAACAAATCTAAAAATTTGATCAATAGTGCTGGTATGACTACGAAAACCAGCCTGCAGGGGAGATAATATATCATAGTCATCTATCCACCCATGAATTCGCTGTAATACTAGCCTTGCCACAACTTTTTGCATACATGCGATCAGGCTAATAGGCCTGTAATTGCCTGGATCCGAGCATGCCCCCTTTTTAAAGATGGGGATAATCTCGGCTCCTTTCCAGGTCTCAGGGATAGGCGAGCCCTTTGCAATAGCGTTGGCTAAAAGCTGAATATAGGTGGCCCATAGATCCTTGTCATGCATAAACAAATCTGCAGGGATAAAATCTAAGCCCGGGGCTCTGGCTTTAGGTATACAGCTCAGAGTTTTTAGGATGTCATCTTTTGAAAAGACTAAGGGGCTCTCGAGGATATCTACAGAAGCTAGACATTCCTCTTCAACTTTGTCCTCAGCAGAAAAGTGGGTAGAAAAATGGGATACCCATGCTTCTGGTAACACATGGTTAGTGGGTTCTCCTCTACTAGACCCCCTTCCCCATTTGACGATGTTCCAGAAGGGTGTCATGGATCTTTCCCTACTGGCATCCAGTAGGTCCCTCCAGTAGCCTTCCTCCCAATCCCTTTTTGCACTAAGTTGCACTTTTTTGTACATAACTCGAGCCTCCCTTATTTTAATTTTGTCTCGAGTTTTAACCGCATCTGACAGTAGTCTATAGGCAGTCCTGCAGGACTTGTCATACCACTGATCCTCCTTTCTAATTGGTCTACGTGGCTTTTTCTTAGCTTTCTTTACAAAAAATAATTTTAAATTGTTAAAAAATTTATCGTGGATCCTGCTAATTTCATCTATCGGGGTATTATTTTCAAGTATATCCTGGACTTCTTGAATGGCCGAAGTTGTTAGATCCCTTATGGCTATCAAGCTTTCCTCATTTGCTGCACAAATTGCCCATCTAATGTGTCTTTGATCGTTAGAAAGGTTTATCTGGACAGTTTCCATCTCTTCCTCTTTTGCCATCAGATCGAACAATTTAAAGGTTAAAATCAGTGGGTCGTGATCACTTTCCACCCTAGTCTCAACCCTCATATCAAGAACTTTCCCCCAATTCTCTTTATTAGTTAATATATAATCAATACGGCTTTGCGTAGTTCCATTAGAGAAAGTAGGGGCGCCCTGCTTGTCCGATGGCGTTCTTCCATTAGTGGCCCTCAGCCCAGACTCAGCACATAATACTTTTAACTGTAATGCAGCCTCAGTCCATCTTTTGATGGGTATCAAGGAAAGCTGTGGGATTTCCCAAATGAAGTCCTCCTCAGTAATGAGGTCAACATCCTGGTTGTCAAGTGGTTCAAAACAACAATTAAAATCACCACCAATAATAATATCAGCATTCAAACAGTGTTGATTTAATAGTACATCCAATAGCTCAACCGCCTTGGTGGATTTACCACCCGGAAGGCCCCTTGAGTAGATGTTAAAAATAAAGATGTCCCTACTTGGCGGTCGCTGTAGTTTGACCAGTAATATATCAGAACTATTGGTATCTATTTGTAACACTGTGTAGTCATTCCTCTGCTTAATCCATGTAACCAAGCCACCTTTTGCCCTTCCCCTTAAGCTCGGGGTGGCTGGAATAAAATAATGTAGATATCCCTGAATTGGATCCGGTTCTAACTGCCAAGTCTCCTGTAAAAGGACTATATCCTTAGAATCCAGGAAATTTAGCAGATCCTGTGATAAAATCTTGTTTTTTAACCCTGCCACATTCCAGGACAACAAGGTACTTTGTATGTCAGCATTGTCACTGGTAGGTTTTGTACTATTGGTTAGACCCTTACCATGTTGCTGAGTAGAAATATATTCACATGCATTACCTTCTATAGTACCCAGTTCAGGGGAGAGAATCTCATATGACTCGAGTATATCATTATTTGTAGTAAGTTTGGGACATTCGATACGCTGTTCGACATTAATCACATTACCAGACTCGACCTGAGTGCTACTTACATTGGTCAAAGCATCAGCTAGTCCAGTACTTAAACAAGTGCCCATTTCCCTAGCCTCATAAGTGACATCAGGAATTAGAAAATTTTCAAGACTATTACCCAGTCAATCACAATCATTTAGCCCTGATAGGGCATCATATCTATTACCTAGAACCATACCCCAGTCTTTTTGGGGAACACCTTGGCCTCTGTTGTTTCTCACAGTGTTCCACATAGGTCCCGGGGTCCTAGGAAAAGTCACATTCTTTTGCTCACCATAGAAGAATTTTAACGTAAGGGGAACGACAGATCCTGCTCTTCTTTGGGGGGGATTGATGTGTTTTAGGAGATTTGGCAGAACACCTGGATGAAAAAAAGTCACTATAACACAATCTCCCTTGAAAACTTTCGGTCGATTTCCAATCCACGCCACCCTCTTAGCGGATTTAATCTCAGATGCAAGTTGATGTTTACCCCCTGGTGCCATTTGCATGTTATTTGTTAACCAATGGAGGGCTTTACTGGACAAAGATTCCGGGGTTTCGAGTTGTGCATCTGCTGGCGCGGGAACATTTGCCAGAACCAGGACCACAGGAGACGCTTCCTCAATAAATTGGAGGGGATCTGTTTCCTGACAGTTTAATGGCAAGTTTTTGGGTCCTGATACCCCGGCAATGTTTGGAGGTCGATTAATAGGATGAGTTTCGTTCCCAACTGTACTTTCTGGGAGCATAGGACTAATCTCCTTTTCTATGGAGCTCTTTGCCTTAGGTTCAATTGATTTTGCCATTTGTGTCACTAAAGTATTGACCGTCTCAGCCCCTTCCACAGCTTTGATTTGAAGAATAGTCATCTTTTTTACCTCCGCATTCAGTTTATCAATCTTGGCGATCAAAGGCTTAATGATAGTTTGGATTTTAGAATCAATAATGTCTGCTATTTTCTGAAGCAAATCATCTTCGTTATAGCTTTTTTCATGATTGCTTTTATCAAGGACATTAATATCACCATCATCTAGAGTTTTTGACTTGTTTTGCCCTATTGGAGAAACATTTTTCCTCCTGTTACTGGAACGTAACCCCATCCGTTTTTGATGAGTTCTCCTGTTTTTTCTCGTAGGTCGAGTTTCCTGCTCAGGAGAAGGTAAGTCATCAATATTATGCACCAGAGCCTCATGGTCATGTTCAATATTTACTCCTTGGTCTAGTGGCATAGCATTAGCGGCATCATCCAGATTAAGACTAATCTGATCATCCAAATTGGGAGTAGGATGAACCGTGATGTCTATTAAGTTTGGGGTATCATCCAGTACTAGAGAACCTGAATGCTGAGGACTTTGAATTGGGCTTAATAACTGTAAGTCAGGCGACTGACTTAATCCCAATGATTCTCTTCTGTCTTTATTTATTTTAGTTATGACTTGAAGCATGTAGTTTTCAATGGGCTTAGAGTTGACTATAGGCTTAGAGCTAGCAGGAGGCTGTTTTTTAGAATTCTTTTTAGACATGTTGAGATTATATAATCGATTGACCAGGGATTATATAAGCTTTACCAATACACACCGGATACTTGAATAGAGCCTTACGTAATGACACTATAAAGTAAAGTCAGTAAAGAAAGGGATTTTCTTACTTGCTTGGGTTGCAGACGTTAGAGGGGTTGCCCAGTCCAGTCCCGGCCAGTCTAGGACTGTCTAAGACTGTCCCGCCCTTGTCCCGGGCTTCTCCCGCGCGCGACTCGCGTGTGCGAGAGGCGTTCCCTGCTGATAAGGCGCCTCCTGGCGCGTAGGCGTCGTCACCCCCGCCGCGTCCACCCCCGGGGCAGCTGGGTGATGTAGTTCCCCAGCTGCTGCTGCACCGGGTGGATAGCGGAGGATGGCGGTATGGGCGCTGCGTTTCAGGCCGTTTCCCTCACGGCGCGGTTAGGCAAGGTTTCAGGCTGTGGGCTTCTGCAACAGGAAACGAGATGGCCGTTTCCCTCACGGCAAGTGCTGCGGCGTTCAAAGTGTCAAAATGTGGATCCTTTCCTTCTGCATAACATATTATAAAAGATAGTTTGTTCTCATACTTCAAAGAAGAAAAGAGAAAAGTCAGATACAGGGTACCATTGTAATAAAGGTGTGAAATACACATCTCCCAATATCTTCTAAATGGATTTGATATGTTGTGTGTAGAGAGTGTTTCTGAATGGATGCAATTACATTTTTAAACATCAATTCTGTCTCACATTAATGTAAAAATCCCCTTATGCATTTGTATGACTCTGGGAAAGCTGGCTCCCCAAAATGTGTATTTGTTAGAAATTGGGGTTATGGTTGGCAAAAGTATGCACCCTGTCCAAGCAGGAACCACAATCCTAGTCAGGGCAAGTTAAAAGTAACACAGTCTAAATTAACGCATGCTAACCCTCTGGTAGACGGCAGGAAGCAGTCAGGGTTAACTAAGAGGGCTAGCTAAGAGGGTTAACTAAGAGGCAATGTGTTAAGTATTTGTACACACCACACAGTAACACAGTGAAAACACCACAACAATACTCCATACCAGTTTATAACAATAGACTATGATTTTATAAATAAAACTAGACCAAAACAACAAAATCCAATATGTAGAAGTCGAAATCTAATCCCAGGACATGTAAAAGGTAAAAGCACTCGTCCTACTTTTTAAATACACTGCATCCTGCCCTCGGGCTGTCCAGGGACTATCTTAGGGGTCACCCCATGTATGTTAACAAGCATTTACAATGCAACGGTCTCGCCTTTGCAAAAGTTAGCGCTTTTGGCATTGTAAATGACAAATGTTTTATTTATGTGTTGGTTTTGGAAACAGATAAATAAATGGCATTGTCATGAGCAGTAGAGAGTGAGTAGTAGAGAGTGAGTAGTAGAGAGAGTAGTAGAGAGTAATAGTGAGTAGTAGAGAGAGTAGTAGTGAGTAGTAGAGAGTGAGTAGAGAGTAGTAAGTGAGTAGTAGAGTGTGTAGTAGAGAGTAGTGAGTGTGTAGTAGAGAGTAGTGAGTGTGTAGTAGAGACTAGTGAGTGTGTAGTAGAGAGTGTGTAGTAGAGAGTGTGTAGTAGAGAGTGTGTAGTAGAGAGTGTGTAGTAGAGAGTGAGCAGTAGAGACTAGTGAGTGTGTAGTAGAGTGGTGAGTGTGTAGTAGAGTGGTGAGTGTGTAGTAGAGTGTGTAGTAGAGTGTGTAGGAGAATGTGTAGTAGGGAGTGTAGTAGAGTGTGTAGTAGAGAGTGTGTAGTAGAGAGTAGTGAGTGTGTAGTAGAGAGTGTGTAATACAGAATGTGAAGTAGAGAGATTGAAGTAGAGAGATTGAAGTAGAGAGATTGAAGTAGAGAGATTGAGGTAGAGAGATTGAATTAGAGAGATTGAGGTAGAGAGATTGAAGTAGAGAGTGTGGAGTAGAGAGTGTGGAGTAGAGAGTGGAGAGTCTGTAGTAGAGTGTAGTAGAAAGTAGTGAGTGTGTAGTAGAGTAGTAGAGAATGTGTAGTAGAGTAGTAGAGAGTAGTAGAGGGTGTGTAGTAGAGTGTGTAGTAGAGCGTGTGTGTAGCAGAGTGTGTAGTAGAGTGTAGTAGAGTGTGTAGTGTAGAGTGTGTAGTAGAGAGTGTGTAGTAGAGAGTGTGTAATGTAGAGTATGTAATGTAGAGTGTGTAATGTAGAGTGTGTAATGTAGAGTGTGTAATGTAGAGTGTGTAATGTAGAGTGTGTAATGTAGAGTGTGTAGTAGAGTGTGTAGTAGAGTGTGTAGTAGAGTGTGTAGTAGAGTGTGTAGTAGAGTGTGTAGTAGAGTGTGTAGTAGAGTGTGTAGTAGGGAGTGTAGTAAGTAGTGACTGTAGTAGATAGTGTGTAGTAGAGAGTGTCTAGTATAGAGTGTGTCGAAGAGAGTAGTGGCTGTAGTAGTGAGTGTGTAGTGAGTGTGTAGTAGAGTGTGTAGTAGAGAGTAGTGACTGTAGTAGAGAGTGTGTAGTAGTGTGTAGTAGAGAGTAGTGACTGTAGTAGAGTGTGTAGTACAGTGTGTAGTAGAGAGTTGTGACTGTAGTAGATAGTGTGTAGTAGAGAGTGTCTAGTATAGAGTGTGTCGAAGAGAGTAGTGGCTGTAGTAGTGAGTGTGTAGTGAGTGTGTAGTAGAGAGTAGTGACTGTAGTAGAGAGTGGGTAGTAGTGTGTAGTAGAGAGTAGTGACTGTAGTAGAGTGTGTAGTACAGTGTGTAGTAGAGAGTAGCGACTGTAGTAGAGAGTGTGTAGTAGAGTGTGTAGTAGAGTGTGTAGTAGAGTGTGTAGTAGAGAGTAGAGTGCGTAGCAGAGAGTAGTGACTGTAGTAGAGAGTGTGTAGTAGAGTGTGTAGTAGAGAGTGTGTAGTAGAGTGTAGTAGAGAGTAGAGTGCGTAGCAGAGAGTAGTGACTGTAGTAGAGAGTGTGTAGCAGAATGTGTAGTAGAGAGTAGTGACTGTAGTAGGGAGTGTGTAGTAGAGAGTAGTGACTGTAGTAGAGAGTGTGTAGTAGAGAGTGTGTAGTAGAGAGTGTGCAGTGATTTGAGTTTTACATCAAATTAAAAACGGGAACGGAACAAACTCATCCTATACATTATTGTGGTAGGTGCCCACGCATATAGGGTTAAATGATGCGTTAGATGCCACAGGTCCCACCAACACGCTTCCTTTATGATAGGAGAATGCCCAACATCGCGGAGATTTGCTCTCTGCTCTTCCCGGATATTTGTATTTTCAAATGTATAATGTTATCCTGCTAAACGAAGACGATGCTCAAACTATAAAAGAAGAGGGTTTCACAGATATGTTAGTCCTTCCGGGCAAACGAAATGACCCAAAGAAAGATCAAGTGACAGTTTAGAGCTCCAAGTGAGTCTTAATAAAATCAGTGTCTGGAACGCATAGCATCAAAAAACGAGCGGGGCATCAAACTGCAGTGTCATTCAATCAAAGCTTCAAGGCTTCTGAGCGCTAGCCGAGAATTATTTTTTGTGAAGCACTAATCACTGTGGAAGGTGCCCCTGCTATCCCAGATGTGAGAAGTCAGTCTGATATGAAAATAAGCAGTATTTGGAATGAATGTATTTGGCAGGGGGAAGGTGGGGCGGCGCAAGACCGTACTGACGAGTGAACAGGAGCCATTTTGTACCGAGTGATTCTGCCTGTGTGCATGTAGACAAACCAGGCAGCAGCATGAGCATGTGATTCGGTAAAATAACAAGCATTTACAATGCAATGGTTTTGCCTTTGTTAAAGTTAGAGCTATTGGCATTGCTCTTGACACTCTGAAGCTCCACTCTGCATTCTGAAGCTCCACTCTGCACTCTGAAGCTCCACTCTGCACTCTGAAGCTCCACTCTGCACTCTGAAGCTCCACTCTGCACTCTGAAGCTCCACTCTGAAGCTCCACTCTGAAGCTCCACTCTGAAGCTCCACTCTGAAGCTCCACTCTGAATCTGAACTCTGAAGCTCCACTCTGAATCTGCACTCTGAAGCTCCACTCTGCACTCTGAAGCTCCACTCTGAATCTGAACTCTGAAGCTCCACTCTGAATCTGCACTCTGCACTCTGAATTTGCACTCTGAATCTCCACTCTGCACTCTGAATCTCCACTCTGCACTCTGAAGCTCCACTCTGCACTCTGAAGCTCCACTCTGAATCTCCACTCTGCACTCTGAAGCTCCACTCTGAATCTCCACTCTGCACTCTGAAGCTCCACTCTGAATCTCCACTCTGCACTCTGAAGCTCCACTCTGAATCTCCACTCTGCACTCTGAAGCTCCACTCTGCACTCTGAAGCTCCACTCTGCACTCTGAATCTCAACTCTGAAGCTCCACTCTCCACTCTGAATCTCCACTCTGAAGCTCCACTCTCCACTCTGAATCTCCACTCTGAAGCTCCACTCTCCACTCTGAATCTCCACTCTGAATCTCCACTCTCCACTCTGAAGCTCCACTCTGAAGCTCCACTCTGAAGCTCCACTCCACTCTGAAGCTCCACTCCGAATCTGCACTCCGAATCTGCACTCTGAATCTGCACTCTGCACTCTGAAGCTCCACTCTGAAGCTCCACTCTGAAGCTCCACTCTGAAGCTCCACTCTGAAGCTCCACTCTGAAGCTCCACTCTGAAGCTCCACTCTGCACTCTGAAGCTCCACTCTGAAGCTCCACTCTGCACTCTGAAGCTCCACTCTGAAGCTCCACTCCACTCTGAAGCTCCACTCTGAAGCTCCACTCCGAAGCTCCACTCTGAAGCTCCACTCCGAAGCTCCACTCTGAAGCTCCACTCTGAAGCTCCACTCTGAAGCTCCACTCTGAAGCTCCACTCTGAAGCTCCACTCTGCACTCTGAAGCTCCGCTCTGAAGCTCCACTCTGAAGCTCCACTCTGAAGCTCCACTCTGAAGCTCCACTCTGAAGCTCCACTCTGAAGCTCCACTCTGAAGCTCCACTCTGCACTCTGAAGCTCCACTCTGAAGCTCCGCTCTGAAGCTCCACTCTGAAGCTCCACTCTGAAGCTCCACTCTGAAGCTCCACTCTGAAGCTGCACTCTGAAGCTCCACTCTGAAGCTCCACTCTGCACTCTGAAGCTCCACTCTGAAGCTCCGCTCTGAAGCTCCGCTCTGAAGCTCCGCTCTGAAGCTCCACTCTGAAGCTCCACTCTGAAGCTCCACTCTGAAGCTCCACTCTGAAGCTCCACTCTGCACTCTGAAGCTCCACTCTGAAGCTCCGCTCTGAAGCTCCGCTCTGAAGCTCCGCTCTGAAGCTCCACTCTGAAGCTCCACTCTGAAGCTCCACTCTGAAGCTCCACTCTGCACTCTGAAGCTCCACTCTGAAGCTCCGCTCTGAAGCTCCGCTCTGAAGCTCCGCTCTGAAGCTCCACTCTGAAGCTCCACTCTGAAGCTCCACTCTGAAGCTCCACTCTGAAGCTCCACTCTGCACTCTGAAGCTCCACTCTGAAGCTCCACTCTGCACTCTGAAGCTCCACTCTGAATCTGCACTCTGAAGCTCCACTCTGCACTCTGAAGCTCCACTCTGAATCTGCACTCTGAAGCTCCACTCTGCACTCTGAAGCTCCACTCTGAAGCTCCACTCTGCACTCTGAAGCTCCACTCTGAAGCTCCACTCTGCACTCTGAAGCTCCACTCTGAAGCTCCACTCTGCACTCTGAAGCTCCACTCTGCACTCTGAAGCTCCACTCTGAAGCTCCGCTCTGAAGCTCCGCTCTGAAGCTCCGCTCTGAAGCTCCACTCTGAAGCTTCACTCTGCACTCTGAAGCTCCACTCTGAAGCTCCACTCTGCACTCTGAAGCTCCACTCTGCACTCTGAAGCTCCACTCTGAAGCTCCACTCTGCACTCTGAAGCTCCACTCTGAAGCTCCGCTCTGAAGCTCCACTCTGAAGCTCCACTCTGAAGCTCCACTCTGAAGCTCCACTCTGAAGCTCCACTCTGAAGCTCCACTCTGCACTCTGAAGCTCCACTCTGAAGCTCCACTCTGCACTCTGAAGCTCCACTCTGAATCTGCACTCTGAATCTGCACTCTGAATCTGCACTCTGAAGCTCCACTCTGCACTCTGAAGCTCCACTCTGCACTCTGAAGCTCCACTCTGAAGCTCCACTCTGAAGCTCCACTCTGCACTCTGAAGCTCCACTCTGAAGCTCCACTCTGCACTCTGAAGCTCCACTCTGAAGCTCCACTCTGAAGCTCCACTCTGAAGCTCCACTCTGCACTCTGAAGCTCCACTCTGAAGCTCCACTCTGCACTCTGAAGCTCCACTCTGAAGCTCCACTCTGAAGCTCCACTCTGAAGCTCCACTCTGCACTCTGAAGCTCCACTCTGAAGCTCCACTCTGAAGCTCCACTCTGCACTCTGAAGCTCCACTCTGAAGCTCCACTCTGAAGCTCCACTCTGCACTCTGAAGCTCCACTCTGAAGCTCCACTCTGAAGCTCCACTCTGCACTCTGAAGCTCCACTCTGAAGCTCCACTCTGCACTCTGAAGCTCCACTCTGAAGCTCCACTCTGAAGCTCCACTCTGCACTCTGAAGCTCCACTCTGAAGCTCCACTCTGAAGCTCCACTCTGAAGCTCCACTCTGAAGCTCCACTCTGCACTCTGAAGCTCCACTCTGAAGCTCCACTCTGAAGCTCCACTCTGAAGCTCCACTCTGAAGCTCCACTCTGAAGCTCCACTCTGCACTCTGAAGCTCCACTCTGAAGCTCCACTCTGAAGCTCCACTCTGAAGCTCCACTCTGAAGCTCCACTCTGAAGCTCCACTCTGCACTCTGAAGCTCCACTCTGCACTCTGAAGCTCCACTCTGCACTCTGAAGCTCCACTCTGCACTCTGAAGCTCCACTCTGAAGCTCCACTCTGCAGCTCCACTCTGAAGCTCCACTCTGCAGCTCCACTCTGAAGCTCCACTCTGCACTCTGAAGCTCCACTCTGAAGCTCCACTCTGCACTCTGAAGCTCCACTCTGCACTCTGAAGCTCCACTCTGCACTCTGAAGCTCCACTCTGCACTCTGAAGCTCCACTCTGAAGCTCCACTCTGCAGCTCCACTCTGAAGCTCCACTCTGAAGCTCCACTCTGAAGCTCCACTCTGAAGCTTCACTCTGCACTCTGAAGCTCCACTCTGAAGCTCCACTCTGAAGCTCCACTCTGAAGCTCCACTCTGAAGCTCCACTCTGAAGCTCCACTCTGAAGCTCCACTCTGCCCTCTGAAGCTCCACTCTGAAGCTCCACTCTGAAGCTCCACTCTGCACTCTGAAGCTCCACTCGGAAGCTCCACTCTGAAGCTCCACTCTGAAGCTCCACTCGGAAGCTCCACTCTGAAGCTCCACTCGGAAGCTCCACTCGGAAGCTCCACTCGGAAGCTCCACTCGGAAGGGGCAAAGATCGGAGCATCACGGAACTAAAACAAATATAAACAAGGCAGTGAGTGCAGCACCGCCTTAGCAGTGGGATAGCAGCCTTGATAACATCGGAGCAGCCCCTGCGCCCGGCCTCAAAACAATAAAGGCAACTCTAGAATGCAGATTTACCTGTATCCCGCAAGTGATGTACGCAGATGGGAAAGAAACAAATAGCAACCTTGGAGAGCTGGCGGGGCAGGCAAACACAGCATCGGGAGACGCAATATAAATAAAATAACAGCTAGTATCAAATTATACAAAAGCCCAACGTAACGAATTGCTCAAAAAAGTCAAACATCATGTGTACATGAAGACGCAATATAAATTAAAAAAAAAAAACAGCCACCAACAGATTAAAGAAAAGCCCCTCCATAGCGGATCGGTAAATAAACTCCAAACGCATCTGTTTATGCAGCATCACACAACCCACATGCCCGTAATATTAAACAAACATGTGATAGCCGCAAACCTTATCATTTAAATTAGTTAAAAAGCCGTTGTCCGAGCACCCGTGAATTGCCTGAGAGCTGGGGTACAAGCCTTCGCCAATGCAGAACGGGCACAGAGAGGCAGCCTGCTGTGGCGGAGCGCAAAATGATGCCCCCCCTGCAGAATGCGAAGAGGCCCCGAGGCTCTTGAGTATAAAGCATGCCTCGCAGATATGTAATGAGCTTGGGCTGAATAGGATCCCCCCGAAAGGCTGCAGGGTTTCTGCATGTTAGCCCCTAAAGAGCGGTAACATTATTAAAGCCGGTTTATGAGGTAATGGACAAAGTAAATGACTTCAACTAAAAAGGGTGTAAAAAAGGGCCGTGTCTTGATTTCGAGTGCTCGATCTGTTTATGAATTATGTGATGACTCGGTTCAGATATGGGGTCCAGGATCAGTACATATCCAAACGCCTTACGCTATCGGCTTGGATAGAAAGTATTGTAACCAAACTCGAGGGGACTTCAGAAGTACAGTGCCATAAAATTCAGCCATCAATGTTTAAAACTAAATAAAAAGGTAGCGTCCCAAAAAAATAAATAAATAAATACCGCCTTCGGGTAAAGTCCGCGCTATATAAAAATGCATAAATAACTAACTAAATACATACCGCAAATCACTGCCGTCACTCTGCCGGCCTGCGACCAGGAAGTCAGGCAGGCCGGCGCGTCAACAGGAAACAGGAAGTAGGAGGGCGGGAGCCTACCCCGCCTCCCACGGAAGAGCCGCGATTGGACGGAGCCGCCGTGTTTGGAGCACCGGAGCAGGCAGGAGCCTACCCTGCGCCCCGGTGCAGAAGGAGGGAAGAAGAGTCCTGCTGCCGGGCCCTGCAGCTGAGGAGAGCCGCCGCACGAAGGAAGCCGGTGAGTGCGTTGCTGAGCGGGGAAGGGGGAGGCGGGGGGTGCGGGGAAGGGGGAGGCGGGGGGCGCGGGGAAGGGGGAGGCGGGGGGCGCGGGGAAAGCATGTGCGGGCGGGCGGGCTTTGTATGTATGTGTGCGTGCGTGTGACTGTGGGGGAGGGGGGTGTGTGTGTGTGAGCGAGTGTCTGTGTGCCTGTATGTGTGTGCCTGCGTGTGCATGCGCTCGCCTGTGTGTGCGTGCGTGCGTGCATGCAGAGGGGTGGGGGCTGCCTGCCTGCGTCTGTAAAAGCAAGGGCTGTGAGTTACTCTGCGCATGCGCGGGGGCAAGCCTGTTCATTCCAAGCCAGCCTCAGCCAGCCTCGGGAAAAACGAAAGTAATAAAAAAGCGAAACTGACACTGCCACTGCAGACAATGCTGCGCGCTCCCGAGGTGAAATCCGGCACTGAAAACGCTCGTAACACTTTGGTGTCCACTCTCCTAAAAACGGATCACATTAGTTGTCGAGCTGACAGCATTCATGCTTCGCATGAATGCTAACGTCAGCTCGACCTAAAAAGGAAGGTTTGGGTCTGGCAAGTTGGTTAACGTGTCAGGTGAACATGGCAGTTTAAAACTGCACACACAGGCTCACCGGTGGCAAGCCAGAGACATGTTTAAAGTGCTACTTAAGTAGGTGGAGCAATCAGTGCTGCAGGCTGACTAGTATCATTTGATCTCTAGGCCCTGGGCACACATAGTTCAATTCACTAAGGACTTACAAGTAAATCAACTATGCCAATTGTGGATATCCCAATGTTACCATGTTTTAAGTAAAGAGCACATGCATTTTTAGCAGTGGATGGCATTGGTAAAGTGTCCAGATTCCTAAAGACAGCAAAAACAAAATCAGCAAAAAGAGAAGGTCAGAAGGCAAAAAGTCAAGGGAAACCACACCAAGGATGCTAGGCCTAACAGTATTAATAAAACATACGTGCTCCTTACACATTTAAAATTATTTATGACAGAACTAAGAACATAATTCAAAACTATCAAAGATGAAGCTGGAGCATTAAGTATAGTTTTGTAATCATAAACAGAATCTTACAGAAGATTTAACAATATCTGGTACTGAATTCAGAGGTCGATGTTACGTTCTCTATCATAAAGAACTTGGGCTGCCCAAATACAATAGTGGGAATTGGAGCAACAATATAAAAAAGATACAGAAGTTCTAGTGGGTTTTATTTGAAGGCAAGATTAGATGATAAAATTCAACTCTACGGAAGCAATTTACTTGACTGTTACTTTACACAAGGGCTTATTTAGGGTTTAGCAGAGTGGAAACCCCATCATAAATTGGCAGTGCACTGATTCCGCCAAACCCATGGTTCCACTGCCCTATTTAGAAATGGGAACCACTTAGTTTTCACCAGTCGAACCTCCTCTGGCTCTGGAGGTGGATCCCTTGACCTGGCAGTCAGTCAACCAAGAGGCACCTGAGTGGCGGGTGCCCCGTCCTATTTAGGGCAGGCCGTTGCACCCACCACTGATTTTTTCACTCATGTCTGCTATGGAAATCTTGGTGGAGCCAGGCAGGAAAGCAGAAAAATGTCCCTGGTGCTCAATCCAACTCCCTGCACATCAGGACCACTAAATTATTCTTTTTCAGAAACAAACCAAAGGTCAAAGTCTGAACAGGCAGAAACAACCTGGTGGCATCCTGCTTTGTAGAAAATGCATCCGCCACCGTGCTTACAAGCAGATGACTTTTTTAGGCCCCAAGAAAGCCCGAATATATAAAATTGTGGGTTGCCGTCCACCATTGAGGTGGAGGAATGACTTCCACCGACTCGGCGGACATGGTGGGCTGCCTGCAGTAGCTTAAATGGAGCCCTTAGTGGAAAATCATAGATTCACTGTATAAACATACTTGCATGATTAATCTGAAATCAAAAATATAAAATGGAGACACAGAACAAGCTGCTTCAAACTGGGCTACTGGGGTCACTGTCATTCACATAGTACATAGCAGCCATTAATGTGGCCCAATAAGGTGTCTACTCACCCTTGGAGGCATTCCAGTGCATGCAAGTGTGGAAGGGTGGGAAGTCGGTTTGTGTGAACAATATGTAAAGTTGAATGTGTTTTTTGGATGGCTCCAGCAGACATGATCAAGTTGTAATGCACATTGACTTATGTCAAAGAAAAGGTGTACAGAGGTTTTGGGCTAGCACTCAAAGCAGTAGGGGATTAATGTGGGGGTTGCTAGAAAGAAAGTGCAGGATTTGAGAGGTGTACATTGTACCTGTGTATGCCACAGGTATAAGAGGTCTGGATGTGTTTTACTAGGGGCACAATAAGCAGCACGTGCATCTAAGTAAAATGGCAAATAGACAGGATTTGAGGAGCTGTGTGGTGAATAGATGAGCTTGAAAGCAGCACTGCAGAAGAGAGACGGTGCATATGTTGGTGCTGTGGGACAGTCTGAGATGTGCTCCCATCATGATGAAGTGAGTGCTCAGCTCAGCTAAGAGTAGGAGAGAAGTATTTAGATAGGTGCACATTCATTACCAAATATTTGGATATAAAGTCAGTGTTAGAGAGCTGCTGGTCTTACCAAGTGAAAGTGCAGCAATAAAGGCGGTGGTCACACTGCTGGCACACAGTACAGCTGCTTGTTCGAAATCCACATAGCCCTTGGATATTGCTCCCAGAATCACAGCCGCAACAGCAGCGAGGAGCCCCACTACGGTGGCCTGCACCTAAAAAGCAGGAAACAGATCCACCAACATAATGACTACACCATGATCAAAGTCACACAAACATTTAGACTAGCAGATGCTCAAAACATTGTGTTCATTGAGTAAGTCTAGTAATTCGGGTCTATGGTCCCTGCCCCTTCACGCCCTTTGGACATTTGGGGGCCCTACCGCACTTACATCAACAAGATTACTGCTGAGCGCCAGTCCCAGCTGGTGAGTCAGGTGGTCCCCACGGGTGTGGGCTGAGAGATGCCGCCTTCCTCCCCAGATGTAGGTGGAATGCCATTGTGCTATGGGCCCTGGTGACACCCACCCTGATACTGTGTGACTGCATGGCCGGGATGTGTACTGGCTCACCTCCGTGCCTCCAACTTGGTGCGTCCTCTGGTTCAGCTTCTGCTCCTCCCTGATGCGGGTCTCCCCCCTTGGCTCAAATAGACCCTGCGCTGTCATGCTTACTGGCGATCCCTGAGACCATTATGTCCTCTAATGGCTATGTTATATGTGACCCTCTCCTCATATACTGTACTAGATATATATCTTACTGTGTAACTAGAAACCCATTTGTAATTGCATACATGTTTTGTGTATTATTATTTGGAAAATGAGAAATAAAGGTTAAAAAAAAAAAGTCTAGTAATTCGGGTAAAACAGCATCGCATTTATCATGCTGAATGTCAAGCAATGGACTTCAAGACATTTCTGTGGCATCACTTATCAGAATATTATTATCTTGTGCCAATTTGTACTACCTGTCTGTGATTACGTTTTCTAACATATATTTATTTTTGGGATACATTCTCCTTATCCTTCCTGCAGATCCTCATGGATTTATTTATTTAAATGACTTTATGCAAGTAAATACTATGTGAAATTAACTAGACAAACTGACATCTGCAGTATGGTACATTTTGAAAATGATAAGGAAGCTTCTTCCATATATCCCGCTTGACACCAGGAAAACGGTGGTAACAGCACTGGCCTTATCAGGCTAGATTACGGAAACGCGCTCTATGACGGTGCCCAGGCCCAAATCATAACTACACTCCAACGTCTACAAAACGCAGCTGCCAGACTGGTGCTGGATGTCCCCAAGTTCGAGCCAATAGCCCACAGACTAGATCATCTCCATTGGCTCCCGATATCCACAAGAGTGTCGTTTAAATCACTCTGCCTGGCCTACAAGGGCCTCCGCGGTTCGGGCCCGTTGTTCCTCAGAACACGGTTCAAACCCTATGAACCATCCAGAACCCTCAGATCCGGCCAGTCTCGACTGCTGCAGGTCCCCAGGTTTAGACAGGCCAGATGGGCAGGAAGGAGTTTCATACTGCAAACGGTCAGGACCTGGAATCTACTCCCAGTCACTATCAAAAACAGCACCTCTTTGCTCTCCTTCCGGAAGGAAGTAAAAACCTGGTTGTTAAAAGCAAGATAATTCTGAGCAAACCGAACCATGTGACTTTGGAACAGAATCAGCGCTTAGACGCCCACGGGCAATCACGCGCTTTATAAAATAAAAAATCAAATCAAATCAAGATTTAGTAAACTCAATCGTCTTCATTCTGTGGGTAGCAAGGGTTAAAAAAAAGCAGGAACTGTTTTACAAAACATTTTGGCCTGAACTAGTACGTGTCCATGGTGGTAAGTAAAGCAGCAGTTGGGGAACCACCTTTTCCCACAGTATTATGAAAACAAATTTGTAAAGGAGGCAATGTGTGATGAGAACATTTGTGAATATTTGTTGCATTTCATTTTGCATTGCGGAGATGTGTTGTGCTGTATTATTGAGCTGTTTCATTTGTGTTCTGCATTATTACATTGTGCTGATCTTGTGTTGTGCTCTAGTTGTGATGCATTGTGTTTTGACTGCTCTGATGAGCTGTAGCATGTTATCTTTTTGTTTTGGTTTATGTTATTATGTTGTTGTTGGGATAAGAATGTACCCAGCATGGTAAATGGGAGTGTGACCATGACCTGAGTGCCCGACTGGAAGTGAAACTGGTATCCTGAATTGTTTTTACCCTGGATGGTGGCGGTCACAATGGGTCTAGTTGTATCCTGTTAGTATGCCACATGAGGACGTGATGACTTATCCCGCGTTTCCCTGCTTGGCACTTTGCTTGGGGTGTACACTTCCTATATTTGCTGGGCACAGTTTCCTTGTGCCAAGCGGTAAATTTCACATGGGGATGTTGGTAGTAGTAATATTTTTCACTGAGGTGTTGGCAGTGAATTGTTGAACTTGGCTCTCCAGTAGGCACTTTGAATGACTTTAAAACAAAAGTCCTGTGCACACGTGGAGGTAGGTATATACAAATGTAGTCAAAAGGTGAAGAACAGTTCTTATCAAATGAGACAAGGTAGACACACATCAGCGATTTTAAGCTTAGAAATATATTTGAACCTACCTACCTCCACGTGTGCACAGGACTTTTGTTGTATTTACTAGTGGGCTCTTGCCACTACTTGCAGAAGTTTTGGGGTCTCCTCTGACCTTGTGGCACCGTACATTTCTATTGCTTTTGCTCTAACTTTTAACCGCTACCAGCTGGGCGCCTATCTTCCTGTATATGTGAAAACCATACACAGAGCCTTTTGTACTTTGATGACTTTAT